>NC_066584.1:199536209-199853189 GCF_024323335.1 Lathyrus oleraceus | reverse complement strand
AGGTAAATGACTTGAAATTAAAAGTTAGTCAAATGTTAGTTGATTAGATGTTAGTATTGTTTTTGCTTTTCAATTGTTTAAGTCATTCTTTGGAGAACACTCAACCCTCTATTCATAAGCATGGATCCTTGAACCAAGACATCTTCCAAAGGAAGGAAAAAAGGCCAAGTTTCCATACAATACCATGAAAGGGGGGAGACTTAGAATCTCACTTACTAGAATGCTGTGCTTTTGGGTCAAAATTTAGCGTTGTATTAAGCAATCGTAATTGGACTTATGTAGAAGTCACAACTATCTGAGGTCGGGCAATAGAATTTTTAGTGTTAATGCATGTTAGAGATATGGTATAATGAACCATACTCCTAAAACATACCATACTTAAAAAGAAAATGGCAAAAGGGTGGACCTAATCTTATCCATACTTGTATTGGTTTATCACCCAATTAGCCTTAGTATATAGAGATATCATAGGTCACTGGAATGAAAGAGATAGAGGGGATCAAAGATGAAGAAGGAGGGGAAATGAGACAAACACAAATTGGACAAGGGAAGGATTTTATCAAATTAAAATCATTCATTCATTTTGGGAGATGAAATGTACATTTCATCAATCCCCTAAATCCAATGATTTTAATCCAACAAATTCAAATCAATCTTGACCAAGGCCCAAACACAATAGTCAAACTTCACAAGTCAATAAAAATAGGTCAACATAATTTATTCACAATTAAACAATTAAAAATCTATTAAAAATGCATTAAATTAAATTATGTTTGATCAAAAACCTAAAACCTCTTCAAACCACCCAATAAATGGCCAAGAGATTTATCATAGGTCAAACAAGGTCAAAGGACCTTGGAGAAAAAATTTCATTATTTTTGGAAAGTTAAAAGTATTTTTAAACAATTAAAAATATGCACAAAAACAATTAAATCATGAAAAATATTAATACTGATCCAAAAAATAATTTTAATTCAGAAAATAAAAGAGAAAAATATTTGAATTTTTTTGGTGAAAGTCCCATATTTTTTGGATCAATATTAAAATTAATATGAATTAATGAAAATAAAGCAATTAAAATAAAAATCAGAAATTATAAAAATACGTGGACCATCTGATCTCCCTCATTAATTGAGGTGGCAGATCAGATGGTCCCTAGCACGGGTTCCATGTGCTCTTAAGTCAACTGCGTTGCACATGTGGTAATCAAAACCAAACTCTAAGATTAAAGCAAAATGAATAGATCATGTGGTTCAGAGACTTGCCAATGCATCGCCGGAGCCATAACTCTTTTCTTCTTCTCCGGTGGACCTCACCAGACTGGTCCACCTTCAACCATCACTAAAATGAAAAAGCAAGACATGGATTTAAAGAAAAAATGCTCAGGAGCTCGAATCTGGCCTCAATTTTGTCTAACTCCAAGTATATAGGAAGATACAGGGAGTTGAATTTTGAGGATCATGATCTGAGTTTCTTCGATTTGACCTCTAAGCAACTCAATCTTGTTACCTACATTGGTAGGACTTCAGACAACCAAAAATCAACAAGAATAGTGGAGAAATAAGAGAGAATCGAAAAGTGGAAAAATATGGAAATTCACCTTCAATGGAGCTTTAGATTGGAATAATCTTGCTCTCAATTATGCTTGTCCTTGCTTCAGATGCTTGATGGAATAGAAATGGATAAAGGAAAGGGATGGACTCTTGGAGTTTCAATCTCAAAAACAATGGGAGATTCTAACTCGATTTTCAAAGAAAATACTCAAGCTTATCCTTTAATGGTGAGGGTTTAGGGTTGCTGAATAAAAGCTGGCGCGTGAGGTCCCTATTTCTGAGAAAGAGATCTTCTATTTATAGTCCAATGTCAATGATATTTGCACACTTCCATTTTTTGCAAAAACTTGAAAATCTCTCTTGCATGCTTGAATGGACTTGTGATAAGCCCATCAAGTGATGCACTTAGGTCCAAAAATGAGTGTAAGCCATGCTGAAATCATCTTGTGAAGCCATGCATTTGTGTATGAAAAGTGGAACTTGAAATTTTCCAAATGGTCCTTCAACTTTAAGCCATGCGCAAATGCCTCATACTTTGTCCAAATGAGATGACTTTGGACTTTCAGAAATGGTTAGATCAAGAGGAACGACTAACATTTTGAACACTTTTTCATTTGAAGCTTGGAACATGATGAATTTTGAGGTGGAAGTTTGGGAAATCAAACATATCAAAAAAAATCTAAGTACCAAGCCATATGTTCACTTCTTCCACCTTGAATAACCTTTTCTATGGGTTTCAAATGAGAAAACTTCCTTCATCAAAGTTGTAGATACTTCAAATCCATTAAATTTGGTAACATATTTGACCTCATTTGGATTTATAATGAAGGAGTTATGCATTTTAGAAGTTGAGGAAAATCACGTGTTCAATGGTATTGGCCCAAAATGACCTATAATGTTTCCTCTTGGCACATGCATTTTCAAGTTGAATTTGAACTTCCTCCAAACATAAAGGTTTAAATAGACATATTGAAATTGATCATGGAATTTGAATGGATTTCATATCATACAAATTTAGCAAGTTATGATCTTGGGAAGTTGACCTCCAAATTAGGGTTTGGACAAAATGACATATAATCTTTCACCATAAAAAATGACTTTCCAAGCAAAACTAGATCTTGAACTCAACATGAAAGTTGTTTGGAATGTAATTTAGAGTATCCTTGATCTTGGAATAACTTTCATATGATAAACATTTTAGGAGATAGGGTCTAGGGAACCCCAGTTTTGACCAGTTAAATTCCTCTGGTCAACCACCATGAACCAACTTGCGAGCTTGATATTATCTTGACTTTTGGGACTCATGAAGGATCATATATTCATAAGATCATGAAATTTGAAGTATCCCTTGAAATATTTGATCAATTGATAAAGAAACTTGTTGAAGAAGTCACACAAGATAACCAGATGAATTAGGGTTTCCAAGGCAAACAAGCTTCAAAATCTGGATGATTTCTTGATCAAAATGACATGTGAAGATAATGGGGATTCATATATGACACTTAGAGATAAAGTAAACCAATTCTTGATTGAGCTCCTTGCAATGAGGGTCTCAAACCCTAGATATGAGCTTGATAGAGCATAGGTGAGCATGTGCACTACCTACAAAAGAGTTAGACTATACAATGACATATTTTTGGTATTTTGGTTAGTAAATAAATAAAAATTAAGTATGATGCAATCAAATGTGCTTGGTGATCTCTCCCAATGCAAACCCAATGAATGAGGGGTAAGGAGGATGCCAAGGTGTGATCTCAATGCCAATGCATATGATGAGATATCATGAGGGATCTTAGGGTCAAAATTGGGGTCTTACAGATGTCCCTCTGTCTGAGTGTATTATCTTCCTACCCAATAACCGGTAATAGATAATATATCTCTTTTACTCCTCTGTTGAAGTTCATTCTTCCCCAGTTGAGTTTTAGTGTGTGTTTCCCCAGTGAATTCGCCAATCCCCTGTATGGTTTGAGTATTTCAGCTTTGTTCTAATCTATTCTCATCCATTGAAGATAACCTTATCCCCAGACTGAGTCTTTCCATTGATTTATTTTTGTGGACATCCCTTCGCGTCTACCAACAGCTTTTAAGTCGTGGCCTGGCTTACGCATAACTTTTATCCCCTAGAGTCTCTATCTCCTCAGTGAGTTTTCCTTACGAAATGCATTATGCTCCTTTAGACTTTCAGTCTCTCCGGATTCTTTTCCTTTATGGAAATATATTCCCCACAAAGATTATTTTAACATTCATATCATATGCATCATGAGGTCTCTTAGGGACCAAAATTTGTTTCTTGATGTTGTTATTTAAGTCCATTCTACTGAGTTGATACGAAGATTTTAACCTTCATATCCTCAGTTAGAATGTCCTTAAATAGGGGCATCTGTAAGACCCCAATTTTGACCTTAAGATCCCTCATGATATCTCATCATATGCATTGGCTTTGGGATCACACCTTGGCATCCTCCTTACCCCTCATTCATTGGTTTTGCATTAGGAGAGATCACCAAGCACATTTGATTGTATCATACTTTATTTTTCTTTGTTTACTAACCAAAATACCAAAAATATGTCCATGTATAACTTTGTTTCTTTTATAGGTAGTGTGTGCATCCACTTGTGCCCTATCAAGCTCACAACTAGGGTTTGAGACCCTCATGACAAGATAACAATAAGGGAATGCTTCATAATGGTTATAAACATCATATATGGATCCCCATGATCTTTATTTATCATTTTGATCAAGAATTCATCCAGGGTTTGGAGCTTGTTTGCCTTGGAAGCCCTAATTCATCTGGGTATCTTGTGTGACTTCCTTAGCAAGTTTCTTCAAAAATTGGTCAAATATATCAAGGTATACTTTATTTCACAACATTTTATACATATATGATCCTCCATGAGACCCAAATATCAAGATAACTTCATGTTGGTTCAAAGAGGTTGACCAGAGAAAGTCAACTAGTCAAAACTGAGGTTCCCTATACCCTATCTCCTATACGTTTTGTCATATGAAAATTATTCCAAGATAAAAGTTACTCTTTGTGACATTCAAAACAACTTTCATGTTGGCATCAAGATCTATTTTTGCTTGGAAGTCATTTTTTATGGTGAAAGATTATAGGTCATTTTGTCTGTGCACTAGTTATGAGGTCAACTTCCAAGGACCATAACTTACTCAATTGTTATAAGATGAAGGCCATAAAAGTTTCATGATCAAATCCATTATGTCCTATCCAGCTTTGATTCTTTGAGAAATGTAAAATTCAACTTTCAAGGGCATGTGCCAAGAGGAAACATTATAGGTCATTTTGGACCATTACCATTGAACAAGAAATTTTCCTCAACTTCTAAAATGCATAACTCCCTCATTCCAAATCCAAATGAGGTCAAATTTATGACCAAATTGAAGAGGGATGAAATATACAAAACTTTGGTGAAGAAATAATTTTCATTTTAAGCTCATAGAAAAAGTTATTCAAGGTGGAAGAAGTGGTCATTTGACTTGGGACATAGAAAATTTTCAACTATGTTTGATTTCTCAAACTTCCACCTCAAACGTCATCATGATCCAAGCTCCAAATGGAAGAGTGTTCGACATCAAAGTTGTTCCCCTTGATGTCACGTTTACAAAAAGTCCAGGATTACTTGATTTGGACAAGATTTGAGGGACTTGCGCATGGTTCCTTTTATAGGTTTGTTTTGGCAAGTTTTGAATTCAAATAATCATTTCCTATTGCATGCTTACATGTTGTTGTTTCAGTATTCATTGTGCACGAATTGGAGTTGAATTTCATCATGAATTGTGCCCAAATCATTGCCCATGCATCCATGCACCAATGTTACTAATTTTGGCAAATTTTCAAAGGGTACAAAAATGAATCCCATTGCCTATATAAACAAGTCAATTGCTTCAGAAATGACACGCATTGCCCAAGCTTTGCCAAGAGATCCCAGAACCCTACACCATAGAATACCTTAAGGATTTCTTTGAAATCGAGTTTGAATTTCACCTACGGTTTTGAGGTTCAAACTCCAATGATTCATTGTCTTTTCCATCACAATTGGTCACTGCAAGCAAGAGGAGGAAGAACCAAGTGAATTCAGATCAAGATCAAACCAATTTCAAGCCACCCAAACGTGATTTTTCAGAAACTTTGAGCCTTCGATTCTCTCAATTCTTCACCACTCTCTTTGATTTTTGGTTGGATGAAGTCCTACCAATGTAGGCAACAAGATTGAGTTTCTTTGAGGTTAAATCGAAGCAACTCAGATCATGAACCTCAAAATTTCAAATTCATGTATCTTTCAATATACTTGGAATTGGATGAAATGGAGGTCAGGTTCGAGCTTCTAGGCATTTTTCCTTTAAAATCATGTCCACACTTTTTATTTTAGTGAAGGTTGGTGGTGGACCAGTCAGGTGAGGTCCACCGGAGAAGAAGACCGGAGCTAGGGCTCCGGTGGTGCGTTGGCACCTTCGCAACATTCCGATTTGTTTCAAATGTTTTAATCACATCCTTTGGTTCATATTACCATGTGCGTGGCGCGTTGACTGAAGCGCATCGTGGATAGTACACGCTTTGCCATCAGATCTGCCACCTCAATTAATGAGGGAGGTTTGATGGCCCTTATTTTTTTTTTCATTTTCTGATTTTCTGTTTAATCCTTTAATTTTGTTTAATTCATAGAAATTTCATTTTTAATCCAAAAAATATGGGACTTTCACCAAAAATATTTAAATATTTTTCTCTTCCATATTTTGAATTAAAATCATTTTTTGGATTAATTTTGATATTTTTCATGAATTAAATTTTTTGTGCATATTTTTAATTGTTTTATAATACTTCTGACTTTCTAAAAATCATGAAATTTTTTGTCTAAGGTCCTTTGACCTAGGATAAATCCCTTGGCCATTTATTTGGTGTTTTTAAGGGATTTGAGGTTTTATCTAAACTAAAAATGCATTTTAGTTCATTTTTAAATTGATTTTTAATTGAATAAATGTTTCAAAATTATGTTGAGACATTTTTATGGTCTTGTTATGTTTGACTTTCTGCTTGGATCTTAGTCATGGTTGATTTGACTTTTGTTTGATCAAAACCATTAGATTTAGGGGATTAATGAAATGTACATTTCATCTCCCAAAATGAATGGATGGTATTGATCAAATGAAATTCCTCTCATGATCAATTTGTGTTTCTTATTCCCCTTCCCTCTTCATCTCCATCCTTATTCTTCCCTAATCCATCATTGACCAATGAAATCTCTTCATGCCTAATGCTAGTTGATTCATCAATCACCTTGTGTCAGATGAATCAATATGAGTCTTACTGAGATAGGTCCTTCCCATTTTCTTTTAGTGTGTGGTATGTTTTAGGAGTTTGGTTCCTTGTAACAAATCTCTAACATGCATTAACACCTATACTTTTATTTCCCGACCACAAATAGTTGTGACTTCTACATAAGTCCAATTACGATTTCTTAACATAGAGCTAAATGTGTCCCTCAAGGCATAACATTCTAGTAAGTGAGATTGCAAGTCTCCCATTCTTCATGGCATTGTGTGGAAACTTGACCTTTTTTCCTTTCATGAGAGCTAGTGGCATACTTGTTGAATTATCCAAGTTGGAGCCCTTCTCATGGAAGATGTCTTAGTTTAAGGATTCATACTTGTGAATGAATGGTTGAGTGTTCTCCAAAGAATGAATTAATCAATTAAAACTCAACACTAACCATTGACTAACTCTTATTCATTATGTTTTCACCCTCAAGTAATTTACTTTATGAAATTTAAGTTTCAGTCATTTATCATTCATTGCCATTTACATTTCATGCAACTTGTTTATGTTTCAGTCCTTTTCACTTTTCTCATTTGAGCCATATCTTGTGTTTGTATATATTTGTCTGTGCGTTTTGATTTTATTTGTGGTCTTAGGACCCTAAAACACCTAATAATAACAAAAACCCTAAAAAATATGGTCTCCAAGAGTCTATTACCCAGTTACTGGTAATATTCTTCTTGATGTTGAGTACATTACCTTTACCCAATATTCGGTCAAATGTAATCTACTTCCTTTATTTTCCCCAGCAGATTCGTTTTCACATTTCCCCGGCGAGTCTATCCTTGATATGTCATCCTAATCGGTGATGGATATTCTTCCTTTTTGGTTTTCTATCTAGTAAAAATGTAGTTGTAATCTCTGCTTTTATTCCCCAGAGAGTCTATCCATGATATGTTCACTTTAACCAATGACGATTTTTTATCCTCTTTTCGGACTTCTACCCAGTAACTGGTAGATATAAATCCTATCCCCCCCCCCCCTCAGAGTTCATCCTTGATATGTTCACTTTAACCAGTGATGGATTTTCTTTATTTGTGGTCTTCTGCCCAGTAACTGGTAGTTGTAAATCCCATTTCCCCTACTGATTCTATCCTTGATATGTTCATCCTAATCGATGACGGATATTCTCCCTTTGGTATTCTACCCAGTAATCGGTAGTTGTAATTCCTATTTTCCCCAGGCAGTTTATCCTTGATATGTTTACCCTAGCCGATAATGGATATTCTTCCTCTTTCCCCAAGTAGTTTATCCTTGATATGTTCATCCTAACCGATGACGAATATTCTTCTTTTGAGTTTATCCTTGATATGTTCACTTTAAATAGTGACATATACTCTCTCTTTGGTCTTCTGCCCAGTAGTAGATAGTTGTAAATCCTATTTGATCTTTTCTCCTCGGTAGGTTATTCTTACCCAGTAACCAGTAATGAATACGCCTCTTTTTCCTCTATGAGTCATCCTTGATATGTTTACCCTAACCGGTAACAGATGTCCCTCTGTCCGAGTGTACTATCTTCCTACCCAATAACCGATAATAGATAATATATCTCTTTTACTCCTGTGTTGAAGTTCTTTCTTCCCCAGTTGAGTTTGAGTGCGTGTTTCCCTAGTGAATTCACCAATCCCCTGTTTGGTTTGAGTATTTCAGCTTTATTCGGATCTATTCTCATCCCCTGCAGATAACCTTATCCTCAGACCGAGTATTTCCATTGATTTATTTTTATGGACATCCCCCCGCGTCTCCCAGCAGCTTTTAAGTCATAGCCTAGCTTACGCATAACTTTTATCCCCTAGAGTCTCTGTCTCCTCAGTGAGTTTTCCTTACGGAATGCATTATTCTCCTTTAGACTTTCAGTCCCTCCGGATTCTTTTCCTTTGTGGCAATATATTCCCCAAAAAGATTATTTTAACATTCATATCATATGCATCATGAGGTCTCTTAGGGACAAAATTTGTTTCTTGATGTTGTTATTTAAGTCCATTTTACTGAGTTGATACAAAGATTTTAACCTTCATATCCTCAGTTAGAATGTCCTTAAATAGGGGAAGCTGTAAGACCCCAATTTTGACCCTAAGATCCCTCATGCTATCTCATCATATGCATTGGCTTTGGGATCACACCTTGGCATCCTTCTTACCCCTAATTCACTGGTTTTGCATTCGGAGAGATCACCAAGCACATTTGATTGTATCATACTTTATTTTTCTTTGTTTACAAACCAAAATACCAAAAATATGTCCATGTATAACTTTGTTTCTTTTGTAGGTAGTGTATGCATCCACATGTGCCCTATCAAGATCACAACTGGGGTTTGAGACCCTCATGACAAGAGACCAATACGGGAATGGTTCACAATGGTTCTAAACATCATATATGGATCCCCATGATCTTTATTTATCATTTTGATCAAGAATTCATCAAGGGTTTGGAGCTTGTTTGCCTTGGAAGCCCTAATTCATCTGGGTATCTTGTGTGTCTTCCTCAGTGTAATACCCCAAAATTTATCCTTCATTTTTTCTTGGAAACATGGGATTATATTTCACATTTCATTGACATCATACTAGGTCATACTCATTGCATACTGCATTAGTGACATGGAAATCAGGTTTTGATTGATCACTCCTTAACAGAAGGAGCCCACACAAAGCAAGATTGAGAATTAGACTTCATTTTCTAAGTATACAAGCCTCAAGGGTCTCAAAGGGCTCCAGGTATCTTATTATGGTCCTCAGTTCATCAGTGAAGGAATCAGAGCTATCAGAGTGTTCCTCTGGATTTAATCAGAAATTAGGGTTTCATGGCTACCTGCAACAGGAAATGTTTGGTTGGAAGTAGAGGAGCTCATCCATGTCATGATTAGAGAGTCATCTTGGCCTAGGAAGAGTCACAATTATCTCAGAAAGATCCATTGGCAATCAGTGCAATCAGTTCCTGATCATTTTGCCCTAAAACTAGGATTTGGTGTAAAATCAGTTTATTTCTGATTCTTTGGATGAAACTCTTTTCCATGGCCCTCCATATGTCCACAAGGGTCTATATACAAAAAATTAGCTCTTTATTTGAGCTAGAAGTGCTTCAATTGATAAATGGAATCGGGAATGAGACAGTTTGGGAAAAGTCAAATGTGGGGCCAGAAAAGTCAACTCCTGACATTTTGAGAGTGGAATCTCAAAATCCATTCCTAGGGGATCCTACATGTGAAATTTGATCAAGGTTGGATCATGGATTCATCATTTAATCAGGAATTAGAAAAGTTACTTAATTTGGAAATGGTTGACTTTCCATTTAGGGCAAGTTTTCATGATCGTTGCACTCACTTTAAGCCCATTTTGCATCAAGATAAAAGCTCCATTTGAAACTTTCTCCAACATGAAAGTTGTTCCTCTTGTTCCAAGCTTTCTAGAGATATAAAGTTTACTCCATTTGGATTAGAATTGAGAAAGTTATGCTTAGTCAAAGTGAGACATTTTTTTAGGACACTTAGAAAAATTTCTAAGTCCAAAATCTTCAAAAATTTTCAAGACTTCTTGGCTAGTTTTCTTGCACTTCAAGGCATTATTTGAAAATACTTTATTCACAAAAATTGTAACCTGCCATGTCCTCTTTCACATCCTTTTGGAATCATCTCATTTGGATCCATGGTTTGAGAGATACATTCATTTAAAGTGGGCACCGTGACTTGATTTTCTAGGCAGATTTTGGGCCTGGCTGGCCCAATCAAATTTTCTAAGCATGCTGCACAAACCAGTCACGTTTTTTTACCTCTTTTGACCATGCATTGGACATCCATTCACTTAAGTTTGGCCCAAAATAACAACATTTTACACCTCACTTCACACTTTTATTCTTATGGATAAATCACTTATTAAAAAGCCCATGAGAACACCTAATCCACCCTATTTAAGAAGCTGAAACCCTAACCCTAAAGGAGCATTGGAATTTTGTGGTAAGGAGGCAAAGCTTCATCACATATCAAATTCCATTCCACTTCTATTTTCCATTAGGTAATCATCTCTTCCATGCCCATGTTTTGATATATCTACGCTTGCTTACCATGGTCATCACCATTAATCCTTCCATTTTCATATTTCTTTTTCTTATTTAAAATATTTTCTTCGTCCATAAAATTACCCAAAAATATTTTTCACTTTTCTTAACGTTTTATTTAATTTTATATAATTTTTATTTTCGTATTTTTTAATATTAATATTTTATTTGAATTATTTATTCTAAATGGTCCATTTTAACACACTTTTTTTTATTGATTTTATTTTTATAACCTAAAATTATTGTTAGCATTTGATTTTTGGGATGAAGGTTGACCACTGTCTCATGGTCAACCTGACCTTTTCTTGGAATTTTATTTCATGTTTTCAATTTATTTTGGATTTATTTTTCACCTAGTTTGGTTGGTTGACTTTTAATTTGACTTCTGTTTTAATTTAATTAATTCACGTACCAATTTTCATTATTTTTAAAATCTTTTTGGGGGATGATGATGTACTGACCCCACCTTATTTAGTTTAATTTTTAATAATTTTATTGATTAATTTACTATTTATTCTTGATTTATTTCTAACCTAGTCTTATTAATTGACTTTTGGTTTGACCTATGTTTTGTTTTAATTAATTCACGTGCAAATTTTCATTATTTTTAAAATCGTTTTGGGGGATGATGATGTACTGACCCCACCTTATTTAGTTTAATTTGTCACAATTTTCTTGATTAATTTGCTATTTATTTGTTATTTTTTAAGTTTACTTGAATTTTCAGTTGACTTCTTTATGATCGATGCTTGACTTAGGGATTGCTTATGGCAATTGAAGAGATCTTTTGATCCTCTCTTGCTCATCTCATATGCCATGTATTAGAGGCCTTTTACCTTGATTTTATTTGGTCCTTACCTCATTTCCTGATTAAATTATTCCGTGGACCCTTCGTGTGTATATTTTCATCTGTTTGATTCATCTGTTATCTTTTATACTTGTTTCTCTCATTCATGCTTTCTATTGCTTAATTATTTAACATGTTCATACTCCCATGTATTGTTTAAATGCTCCATTATTTGATTCTTTGGTTTGATTATATATTGTTTATTTATCCGATCTGATTGATAACTGTTGCCTACTTGTATGATGTATGAGGCATATATTCTTATTGTTTGTTTGCCATGAACAATCCCCATTCATAACAAATGTACCCCTCTCCCATAAAGTGTATAATATTTATTTCTTTATTTCTTTAGTCACCTGTTAATACAAGAATTAAAACGAACATCCGATAACCATTTCAAAATAAGATCAAAAGCTCGATCCAACGTCGAGTAATCATTTTCAAGACTTAACAGAACCATCACGCATTCATCCATCCTCTTGTAAGTCGATTGCCTCAGGCATCACCATCTACCTGTAAGTCGATTGCCTCCGACATCGCCATCTACCCTTATCCATAACTCCTCTCCGCGCTCCATCCGTCGACTCTTGTTCCGTTTAGGTAGCACCCATTAGGTAGAACCCTTTGTATGATAACATAGGTAGAATTCCTTTATTCTTTGCATGCTAACATTAGGTAGATGTTACCCTTCGTAAATCCTAACACATAGGTCCATATTGCATGACAACTCTAGAGCAGAGCTTCCCCACTTTTAGACCTTCCGTGCGTCTCCGATCTTATGGCATGTCAGTCCGTTCTATTGCAAAGAGGTAACTGTCTAAGACTCGATTCAGCGAGCTGCGACACCAACTGCTAGGACGTGAACACATTGCCCACTTTCCTTTGACACAGCTGGTGTCCCCTTTTGTAAGTCCATGTTCATATGGCAATCCTTAACCCCTAGTTTAGTCGAACTACGACAACTCTGATTCTCATGTTCAGATGAGATACGTAGGCACGAGATACGATGTCTTGCCGAGTTTGACTGACGACTAACAACTAATCCTTGTTTGCTTTCGCCCTTGCTGCGATTCTTTTCTCTCGCCCTCGTTGCGATCGAGACCTTCCCTTTCTCTTGCCCTAGTTGCAATCGAGACCCTTGTTCCCGTAGTTAGCTGAACTACGTTTTGCTCTGATTCTCATTCCAGGTGAGATACGTAGGCATAAGACACGACGTCTTACCGAGCACACTTCTCTTTAACCCATAGGTAGCCGAGCTACAAAGACTCTGATTCTCATACTCAGATGAGATACGTAGGCAGTGGATGCGACATCCTTGGGAGTAATTTTCTTTTAACCTTCCTTTTAGTAAATAGTACTTTAGATATACCTACACCCTTTAGACTAGAACAACACTTATGGAAAGGGCTCCCTAGGAGTACCTAGGATGTTTTGGGTGCTTAAAACCTTCCCATTGCATAACCAACTCCCTTACCCAGATCTCTGACATTTTTACTAGTTTTTGATTCGATAAAACTTTTAGGTTTTTGTTTGCTTTCTAACCATTCCTTTGGATAAATAGAAGTGTGGTGGCGACTTGACTTGTATGGTTTACCTTGGATTTAGTCAATATCTCTAATGGTAACGAATACCCCGCTACAAAAAAGTGGCAACTCTGCTGGGGACTATCATTTGCCTAGTGGGTTTTGCCTACTTTTCATATTTGTTGTATTGTATGGTATATTGCTTTGTGACATATTTTTGTGCAATTTGGGATTACTGTATTGTATGTAATGATTGAATTGTTTGAATATTAATTCCTTGTATGCTTGGTGATCTTCGTGAGATGAGTTCTATACCCGAACTCGAGTGCACTTAGGATAGGAGAATGGCATAGTCTTGTTGACTTGTGTGGAGTTATTCCTTAGCAAGTTGACTTGCAAGCCCATTCACTTGGTGGAGGTTATTTTGGGATCAATAATGTCACACGAGTAGTCGTGGTTAGGCATTACTCTTTCCAATATATGCCTTAGAAGCCAATGACCTTAGTTTACCACGCCCATCTTGGCCTATTTTTAGGACGTGGTGCGAAGATCGTTCAAGTGTAAGATTTGATACGATTGTTACGCGATACTACACTCATAAGAGTCTCTCTTGAGACTATTTTTGGAATACGAGTAGTCGTTTATCCGATAATATCCGAAAGATGGGATGATGACTATGAGAACCTCTTGTAGAACATGATTTTCAGGTTTAACCATAGTACACTCCCTTTAGGTGGTTCTTAACCAAGACTCCATGCTCGCGACTCGCAACAAACCCTTGATTCGTGGTTGATCCGTTCTTGTGTATCCTTAATATCAATGGAACTTGGGTGTTGATAAGGTGTAAACCATAATCCACCAAAATGGATGATTGATATTAAGGATGACTTGATCCATCCCATGACCTTTGTGTGGTGTGATTTGCTTGATCCTTGAGTGTGATTGTTGCATCCATGCATTCATGCATTCATACACATCCATATCATCAACAATGAGAAAATTTTCAAGGAACTTAAGAGGTCTATTTGCAAATTTTCAGACATGGATAAGCAAAGAAGGAATACGAAGAAGTACAGTTTCAGACAACCCGACTTGGAAGAGTTAAGGAGTTTGACATCCTATGTATTAGATCCCTTCGAATTCAAGGCTCGTCATGGGAAGCTTCTGTCTATTCTGGCTACTCAAGTGGATGAAGGTCTAATGAGTGTGTTGGTGCAGTTCTATGATCCCTTGTACTGTTGCTTCAATTTTCCGGATTTCCAGCTTTTACCCACGCTTGAGGAGTATGCCTATCTTGTGGGCATACCTATCCTAGACCAATTGTCGTTCAGTGGCTTGGAGAGAGTTCCTTCTTCTTAAGAGATTGTTGATCTGTTGCGTATAGATGAATCTATTATTGGTGCTCATATGACTACCAAAGGTGGAATTCAAGGTCTCCCGTCTGATTTCCTCATTGATCAAGCTACTATGTTTGGGAAGGCCATGAGTGAGGACGCCTTTGAGGCCATATTTGTACTTCTCATCTATGGGCTAGTGTTATTCCCCAACATCGACAAGTTTGTGGATGTGAACGCCATTAGGATTTTCTCTACTCTTAATCCCGTTCCTACTCTATTGGGTGACACTTATTTCTCTTTGCATATGAGGAATGTAAAGGGCGATGGTACCATTGTGTGTTGTTTGCCTCTGTTGTACAAGTGGTTTATTTCGCACTTGCCTCAGACGCTCGCCTTCAAGGAGAGCAAAGGATGTCTACGGTGGTCCACGAGACTTATGTCTCTCACTAATGATGATATCTTTTGGTACAACCGTGTATATGATGGTGTGCAGATTATCGACTCTTGTGGTGAATTCTCCAATGTACCTCTTCTTGGTACATGCGGTGGAATTAACTACAACCCTATTTTGGCACGTCGTCAGCTTGGGTTCCCCCTAAAGGATAAACCCAATAACATTCTGTTAGAGAGTGTGTTCTTTCAGGAGGGTAAAGATCCCCAAGGCCTGAAGGGAAGGATGGTCCGCACTTGGCGCAAGATCCATAAGAAAGGAAGGAAGGAGCTAGGTCCGAAGAACTGTATCGCTTTGGAACCCTATACCTCTTGGGTTAGGAGGAGAGCTTCCGAGTACCTCATGACTTATGAGTATCCAAGACCCACACCTTTAGTTGTGGCTGGGCCTTCAACCCTTCCTAGCCAAGGAGTAGAGGAGTTGAGAGACGAAGACCGTTCGCGTGCTTGGATCCGTGAACGAGAGGAGTTGCTTCAGCAGATCAGAGAGAAGGATGCTTTGATAGAGTTCCTTGAGCACCAGGTTATTGATGATCCTGATGACGCATTGACTTCTCTACTTCCTCAGTCTTCCATGTTTTAGAAGAGAAAGTATGATAGACTCGCCAAAGAGAAGGCAGATATGGAGGCAGCCTATGAGAGGGAGGTGAAGAGGCTTCGTGCAGCTTATCTTCCGGTCTCGAGGGCTTTGGACGATTGCTTCTAGGGATCCATAGGATGTTCATTTTCCTTCTCTCTTGTATTGTATTTAGTTACCAAGACTGTACTTCTTTTGCGTAAAAACATTTCCAAATATTAATTGACGTGATATTTCCGTATGTGATAAACGTTTAATATTTCCAAAATTTGCAAATAAGACTCTAAAGTTCCTCTGATATAAAAATTAAATCATAAGCATTGCATGCATCATGTTTATCTATTCCTAGGGGTTTATATCTTCTTCTTGATTCTAGTCGGGGTTTTCTTACATTGGCTTACTCAATTGTTATGATATGAAGGCCATCCAAGTTTTGCTTGGAAAGTAATTTTTTATGGTGAAATATTATAGGTCATTTTGTTTGTGCACTAGTTATGAGGTCAGCTTCTAAGGACCGTGGCTTACTCAATTGTTATGATATGAAGGCCATCCAAGTTTCATGATCAAATTCAATATGTCCTATCCAAGTTTTATTCTTTGAGAAATGTCAAATTCAACTTTCAAGGGCATGTTCCAAGAGGAAACATTATATGTCATTTTGGGCCAATACCATTGAACAAGCAATTTTCCTCAACTTCTAAAATGCATACCTCCATCATGCCAATTCCAAATAAGGTCAAATTTGTTACCAAATTGAAGAGGGATGAAAGAGCCACAACTTTGGTGAAGAAATCATTTCCATTTCAAGCTCATAGCAAAAGTTATTCAAGGTGGAAGAAGTGGTAATTTGACTTGGGACTTAGAAAATTTTCAACAATGTTTGATTTCTCAAACTTCCACCTCAAACTTCATCATGATCAAAGCTACAAATAGAAAAGTTTTCAACATCAAAGTTGTTTCCCTTGATGTCACGTTTATATAAAGTCCAGGATTACTCAATTTGAATAAGATTTGAGGGACTTATGCATGGTTCCTTTCATAGGTTTGTTTTGGAAAGTTTTTAATTCAAATAATCATTTTCTATTGCATGCTTACGTGTTGTTGTTTCAGTATTCATTGTGCATGAATTGGAGTTGAATTGTATCATGAATTGGGCCCAAATCATTGCCCATGCATGCATGCACCAATGTTACTAATTTTGGAAAATTTTCAAAGGGTGCAAAAATGAATCCCATTCCCCATATAAACAAGTCAATTGCTTCAGAAATGCCACACATTGCTCAAGCTTTGCCAAGAGATCCCAGAATCCTACACCATAGAATACCTCGAGGATTTCTTTGAAATTGAGTTTGAATTTCCCCTTTTGTTTTGAGGTTCAAACTCCAAGGATTCATTGCATTTTCCATCTCAATTGGTCACTGCAAGCAAGAGGAGGAAGAACCAAGTGAATTCAGATCAAGATCAAGCCAATTTCAAGCCATCCGAAGGTGATTTTTCAAAAACTTTGAGCCTTCGATTCTCTCTCAATTCTTCACCATTCGCTTTGATTTTTGGTTGGCTGAAGTCCTACCAATGTAGGCAACAAGATTGATTTGCTTTGAGGTTAAATCGAAGCAACTCAGATCATGAACCTCAAATTTCAAATCCATGTATCTTTCAATATACTTCGAATTGGATGAAATGGAGGTCAAATTCGAGCTCCTGAGCATTTTTCCTTTAAAATCATGTCCACACTTTTTATTTTAGTGAAGGTTGGTGGTGGACCAGTCCGGTGAGGTTCACCGGAGAAGAAGATCGGAGCTAGGGCTGCGGTGGTGCGTTGACACCTTCCCAACCCTGTGATTTGTTTCAAACATTTTAATCACATCCTTTGGTTCATATTACCATGTGTGTGGCGTGTTGACTGAAGTGCATTGTGGATAGTACACGCTTTGCCATCAGATCTACCACCTCAATTAATGAGGGAGATTTGATGGTCCTTGTATTTTTTTTTGTATTTTCTGATTTTCTGTTTAATCCTTTTATTTTGTTTAATTCATAGAAATTTCATTTTTAATCCATAAAATATGGGACTTTCACCAAAAATCTTTAAATATTTTTCTCTTCCATATTCTGAATTAAAATGATTTTTTGGATTAATTTTGATATTTTTCATGAATTAAATGTTTTTATGCATATATTTAATTGTTTTAAAATACTTCTTACTTTCTAAAAATCATAAATTTTTTTGTCTAAGGTTCTTTGACCTAGGATAAATCCCTTGTCCATTTATTTGGTGTTTTTAAGGGATTTGAGGTTTTGTACAAATTAAAAATGCATTTTAATTCATTTTTAAATTGATTTTTAATTGAATAAATGTTTAAAAATTATGTTGAGCCATTTTTATGGTCTTGTGATGTTTGACTTTCTGCTTGGGCCTTGGTCATGGTTGATTTGACTTTTGTTTGATCAAAACCATTAGATTTATGGGATTCATGAAATGTACATTTCATCTCCCAAAATGAATGAATGATATTGATCAAATGGAATTCTTATCATGATCAATTTGTGTTTCGTATTCCCCTTCCATCTTCATCTTCATCCTTATTCTTCCCCAAACCATCATTGACTAATGAAATCTCTTCATGTCTAATGCTAGTTGATTCATCAATGACCTTGTGTCAGATGAATCAACATGAGTCTGACTGAGATATGTCCTTCCCATTTCTTTTAGTGTGTGGTATGTTTTAGGAGTTTGGTTCCTTGTACCAAATCTCTAACATACGTTAACACCTATATTTTTATTACCCAACCACAAATAGTTGTGACTTCTACATAAGTCCAATTACGATTGCTAAACATAGAGCTAAATTTATCCCTCAAGGCCTAACATTCTAGTAAGTGAGATTGTAAGTCTCCCATTCTTCATGGCATTGTATGGAAACTTGACTTTTTTTCATTTCATGAGAGCTAGTGGAATACTTGTTGAATTATCCAAGTTGGAGCCCTTCTCATGGAAGATGTCTTAGTTTAAGGATTCATACTTGTGAATGAATGGTTCAGTGTTCTACAAAGAATGACTTAGTCAATTAAAACTCAACACTAACACTTGAGTAACCATTGACTAACTCTTATTAATTATGCTTTTACCTTCAATTCATTTACTTTATGCAATTTTAATTTCAGTCTTTTATCATTCATTGGCATTTACATTTCATGCAACTTGTTTATGTTTCAGTCCTTTTCACTTTGCTCATTTGAGCCAAATCTTGTGTTTGTATATATTTTTTTTTGTGCATTTTGATTTTGTTTGTGGTCTTAGGACCCTAAAACACCTAATAATAACAAAAACCCTAAAAAATTTGGTGGACTGTTGGGACTTGATCTGAACTTTTGGATTTAGAACTAGGTAAAATTCCCCATGCTAAAGGACTTGGCCAATGCCAACATTTGAGACTGAGTTATCCTTGACAGTGACTTTCATCTGATGCAAGACCTTGGATCTCTTTGATTCATTTGTTACTCTGTCTTTGGGATTGATTGTTATTTTGTTATGATTGTCTATGACTGGTGTTTTATTCTGAGTTGGTCAAGGAGTATTTGATCTGATACATTGGAAGACACTGAAGACTAATAGCTAATTGGAGTGCTTGCTTGGATATGGATATCTTTATTTGATGCCTTGATATTCATGATGATTGGATATTGCTCATTGCTTGTCAAAGTCCAAAGGAAAATGGGTTTCTATATGACATTATTTTTTGTTTGATTGCATCCCATTGGTCATATCTTTTCAACTCTTAACTTTTAAATTTTTGCTTAGGGTAGTCTCTTCATCTCCTCCCACTTCTTAAATTTCAAATCTCTCCCTCTTTTCAAAAACTTTCTTTGCTTGCGATTTCAAACTTAGACACGTTTTAATATTTATAAACTTTGGCCTTATGCCATTGAATTTTTAAAACTTTTTCTTAAATCAAATTTGTAAATAAATTTAACCATATTGACTTAAATTTCAAAAATACAAAAAGAACTAACAACCCCATTCAAATCTTTGGCCTTTTGTGCCTTTTTATTTAAACTTTTTGTTAAAATTAATTCACCAACTTCTTTGAAATCTTTACCACGAACTACGGGGTTTTGACCCCTCATTTTTAAGTTGGTACGTAGGTATAAGACCGAAGGTCTTGTCAAACACAAAAATATAATCAATAAATTCTTTTCTCATCCACACACTCTATATTTTATCAAACATCATTTATACCCAATAACATATACACAAAAAAAGGGCTCCCTAGGAGTACCTAGGACACTTTGGGTGCTAACACCTTCCCTCTGTGTAACCAACCCCCTTACTTGTAATCTCAGGCATTTTATTAGTTTTGATTTGAAAACTTCTTATCTTTGGGTTTTATTCGTACTTTTGCCTTTTTCCTTTAGAAACAATAAAAGCGCGGTGGCGACTCTGGTTTTACTGATGTCAAGTTTATCCATAGCTTGAAGGTCATGAATTTACCGCCACAATTGGCCCTTGCTGAAATCCGATCCCTGCTCTGTTCTTATTCTCAACGACTTCTAAAATGAGGCCCCACGTATCGATGTTGCCGGCCTGGATAGCCTCTTGTGCATCCTTCAAAGAAGACATGGGTGCCCCAGCCTTCTTCAATTCATCAACGACGGGAAAAGCTTGAAACAACGTTCAAACTTCCTCCTCAGCATCAACATAAGTAAAGGATGACAAATGGCTTACCAATAATTCTTTCTCTCCACCAACAACGATAAGCTTGTTGTTCTTCACAAATTTCAGCTTTTGGTGCAGAGTAGACGTTACAACTACAACTTCATGAATCTATGGCCTTCCCAACAAACAATTGTAGGTCGGGTGAATATCCATTACCTGAAAGAAATTTGGAAATCACTCGGACCTATCTTAACTGGAAGGTCCACCTCTCCAATGACAATTTTTCGAGAACCGTCAAACGCTTTAACAACCACGCCATTGTACCTCATCGGGGCGCCTTGATAAGAAAGTCTTGCTATAGTTGATTTTGGAAACACATTCAACGATGACCCAGTGTCAACCAATACATTTGACAAAGAATCCTCCTTGCAATTCATTAAAATATGTAGCACCAAATTGTGATTCATACCCTCCTCGGGAAGTTCTTCATCACAGAAGCTCATATTGTTACAAGAAGTGATGTCAGCAAAAATATGGTGAAAATGATCCACAGTAACATCGTGTTCCATGTAAGCTTGCTCCAATACTCTTTGCAAAGCTTCTCTGTGTGCATCAGAATTCATTAGCAATGATAGCACATAAATTTTTACGGCGTTTGAAGCAACTGCTTCACCAGGTTAAATTCACTTCTTTTGATTAGGCGCAACACCTCATCATCATCATTAGCCTTCAACTTGCTGGATTCACCAGACTGACACGTTGGAGCACTAAATGGATCAATTGCAGGAATCTCCGCCTTCTTACCTACTGACACATCTTCCACAGCCCTTGGAAACACCAGACTGAACACACGACCACTACGGGTCACCTTTGCTACATCTGTAATATTCACCACTGAATCTGCAACTAGAAGAGGAACCTCTTGACCCTTCTCTATCATGATGGAATTATATTTGTATGGCACAACTTTATAGGATGAGTAGGGGATGGGCCTCACTATCCGTATAACCAACGGAAATACCGATTTATTGACATTATTGTTGTTGCTGCTATCATATTGAACAACTAACCGCTCAGGGGCTTTGAATACTGGCACAATGACATTCACATCATCTCCCATATACCTCGACTATTGAACCTGAATAACATTCTCATCCATCAACCTTTGAATATCTCTTTTGACGATTACGCACCCCGAGGGTTCACATTGCAAATAACACAACCATCATGGTCATGTTCACAATGGCTTACGAGGAACAAATCTTTGTGGATCTCCACCAAGGACCTATGGATACGACACACATCAAATACCCTGAAATTCCCAGGACAACCGTCTACCATGTTTACAGAAGCGTTACCATGAGCAGGCAACGAATTGGTTTTGACATTTGGCGCTCTACCCTCAAAGGACACCATACCACTTTTGACAAGATTCTGAACTTCATATTTCAGTGGATAACACTTCTCAATATCATGAACAGGAGCTCCCTGGTGAAAAGAAAAATGAGGATCAGGTTTGAACCACCATGGTAGTGGCTCAGGAATTTGAGGTGGGTTCCTTGGATGGATAAGATTCTTGACTACCAAAGACGGATATAGCTCTGCGTATGTCATAGGAATATGGTAAAAAATGACCTTCTTCCTCTCATAGTTCTGCTGATGATTGTTGTTATTGTTGTAGTTGGTTCATTATTGTGGTTGTTGTTGAATCAGAATTGATTGATTGGTTGAATTGTTGGAAAAAACCAGAATCATTGATGATAGTTGGTATTGATATTGATGTTGATGGGACTGGGAATTTTTCCTCACATGAGGCCTCCTCTGCCTCCCTACTGATACTGCATTAGTTTCTCCTTCCTTCTTCTTGGAGAAGCTACCACCATACTTCTTGCTCGCTGATGCCTCGTCTTTGGATAAACGTCTTTCACGTACTCCTTCCTCTAATCTCATCCCCATGTTTATCATCTCAGTAAAATCATTGGGGGAACTTGTGATCATACGTCCATAATAAAATGAACTCAGCGTTTTCAGGAAAGTATTGGTCATCTATTTTTCTTCCAAAGGCGGACTAATATGGGCAGCTAACTCCCTCCATCTTTGAGCATATTCTTTAAATGTCTCTTTGTCCTTCTGAGACATCGATCTCAACTGATCCCTATCTGGTGCCATATCAACATTGTACTTATATTTCTTGACGAAGGCTTCACCCAAGTCATTGAAAGTACGGGTGCTAGCACTATCTAGGCCCATGTACCATCTAAGGGAAGCTCCAGTCATACTATCCTGGAAGTAGTGAATAAGCAGCTGATCATTATTAGTTTGAGTAGACATCTTTCTATCATACATGACAAGATGGCTCAACGGACAGGTATTCCCTTTGTATTTTTCAAAGTCTGGGACCTTGAACTTCACCGGGATTTTGACATTAGGAACTAAGCACAATTCAACAACACTCTTGCCAAATAAATCCTTCCCTATCATGGTTTTCAATTTCTTGCGCAGCTCAAGAAACTGATCCTTCATCTCATCCATCTTCTCATAAACATTTGGACCTACATACAGCTCAGAGTGGTGAATGGTTTCCTTGGCACGAGGAAGAGTATGAACAATAGGAGGAGGCACAGTCAGGACCGGGCTAGATGCCGACAGAGAAGTAAATGTAGGCATGTATCCTTTAGGTACAAAGTTTGGTGGCATTCCCCAAGGGAAACTATAAGGCTTAGCAATGACTGGTAGATACGATGAAGCAATATTTGAAATGACGATTCTCTGAGGAGGAAGAGTTGTAGGAGGCGAAAATGGTTGATTCTGAGCAGCTATTACAGATTCCATCAGCACCGTGATTCTGGAAATCTCATCCTTCAACTCTCTGTTCTCTTGCTCTAGATGCTCCATTCTTCTTAGTCGATTAGCTCGGGTGTTGTAGTGGGTCAGCTTGGCTGATACGCAGAAGAAGAACTGATAAGACACCTGGCGGAAGAAACCTGTTATGCAAATGATACGTGAAATGCAAGTTTTTGATTGTTTTTAATTTCAAGGAACATATGAAGTCTTATTTGCAAATATAATAATCAACAATAATAACAATTCAATTGACCATAAAATCTTTTTTTATTCATAAAATTTGGAAGGATTACACTGAGTACAATTTCAGAAGCCAAAATACAAACACAAGAGAAAAAGAAAATGTCATCCTAAGGATCCCTAACAACTGCATTAGATGATCTAGCCAAGGGAATGTATTTCCTTTGGATGCGTCGAATCTCTAACTCAACGGATGTCTTCATCTGAGCCTTCTCAAGAATAAGCTGATCAACGATCTTCTTCCAAGCACCGGAAGGATGAGGCATACCAGAGGAAAATAAATCCGCTGGCTCTCTCTGCCTCTTCACTGCATGCTCCTCAAGAATATTGATAAGTGCATCTTTGTCTTTCGACTCAAGATGCAAATCCTCATGCTTTTGGCTCAAAGCATGGAACCGCTCTTCCGACATGTCTTTCTCTTGCTTCATTTTGGAAAGTGCGTCTTCCAACTCATCTATATCTTGGTTAGGGTGAGTTGATAGCTCAGCCACAACCAAAGACATAATTATTTCACAAGCATACAACATCTTGAACTCCAAAGCTCTCTTCTTTACCCAAATAGTGTAAGCTTCCAAAGCTACACAATTGCATGGACCAAGCTCAGATCTTCCTTTCCTATGCACGTTGTGCCAAGCACACACCATTCTACTCTTCAAAAGATGGGGATCTTTACCCTCCTGATAGAATAGACCCTCTAATTGAACGTTATTAGGCTTATCTCTCAAGAGGAACCCAAGTTGACAACGAGCCAAAGCAGGGTTGTAACTGATTCCGCCTTGTGTACTAATGAGAGGAACATTAGAGAACTCACCACAACTGTCTATAATTTCCAAGCTACCCAATGCATAATCATACCAAACAATATCATCATTAGTGAGAGACATGAGTCTCTAGGACCAGCGTAGACATTATCGATTCTCCAAGAAAGCAGGCGTCTAAGGAAAGTGCGAAATAAACAACTTGTACAGAAGAGGAACACAACACACAATAGTCCCACCAGCTTTAGAATTCCTCAGATGCAGAGAGAAGTACATGTCACCCAACAGAGTCAGAACAGGATTCCCAATCAAGAAGATTCTAATGGTGTTAACATCAACAAAACCGTCAATGTTAGGGAATAAAGTTAGGCCATAGATGAGCAATACCCAGATAGCTTCAAAAGCATCCATGTTACCGGCTTGAGCGAAAATAGTAGCTTTACCAATTAGGAACTCAGAAGTCAACCTAAGAATACCTCATTTCTTCACCAAATGAGCATCAATCTCAGATTTCTTCAAATGAAGAGCTTCATCTATGACATGATATCTAGGAATCTCCTCCAATCCATTGAAAGATACCTTGTCAGATATGGGCAGACCCAAGAGATGGGCATACTCCTCCAACATGGGTACAAGCTGTTAATCAGGAAAAGTGAAGCACCAGTAGAGAGGGTTATAGAACTGAACCAACACACTCAGAAGTCCTTCAACCACATCAGTAGATAATATGGACAAGAGCTTCCCATGCCATTGCTTGAAGTCCAAGAGATCTAATACAAAGGATTACAATTTCCTTAGCTCTTTCAAATTATGACATCTGAAACTGTACTTTTTAGTGTTCCTTCGTCCACAATCCATGGTCATAAAATATTTGCAAATAAGACCTTAGTTTCCTTGAAATTTATTTTTTTGTGATGAATGTTATGATGCGCATGTATGCATGAATGCAACAATCACATACAAGGCAAACACAAACAAATGTCAGGGGATGGATCAAGTCATCATCAAGATCAATCATCCATTTTGGTGGATTATGGTTTTCATCTTATCAACATGCAAGTTCCAATGATATTAACAAGACATGATCGGATCAACCGAGAATCAAAGGGTTTATTGTGAGTCACGAGCATGAAGTCGGGTTAAGAACCATCCCAAAGGAGTGTACTACGGATGAAAAACCTGTAGAGCATGTTCTAAAAAGTTCTCAGAGTCGTGATCCCATCTATCGAATATTATAGGTTAGGATGAATGACTCATCAACCCATAATATTCTCAAGAGAAACTCGTCTGAGTGTAGTATCGTGTAACAACTGTCATCAAGTCTACACTTGAACAGTCTCCGCACTACGTCCTAAATAGTCCAAGTTGGGTTAAATGTTCTATGGTCCTCAGCTTCTCGGACCCCAAATTAGAAAAAGTAATGCATATCCACGAATTACTCGTGTGACATCAGTAACTCTAAAGATGTCTCCATTGAATAGATGGGTCTCAAGCCAACTCAATAAGGACTGCTCCACACGAGTTGAACATGACTATACCATCATCCTATCTGAATTGCATTCAAGGTCGGATTAGAACTTATCTCACCACACAGAGATCACCAAGCACAACAGACAGATTATCATACAACACTATATATAAAAAAACTTCAATTATACAAATATAAATAAATAAAAAAGTAGGCTAAACACATTGAGGACTACTCCCCAGCAGAGTCGCCACTTAATTTCTATAGCGGTAAATTCGTGACCATCAAGTTATGGATAAACTTGACGTCAGTAAAACCAGAGTGGCCACCGCGCTTTTATTGTTTCCAAAGGAAAAGGGAAAAGTACGAACAAAACCCAAAGATAAGAAGTTTTCAAATCAAAACTAATAAAATATCGGAGATTACAGGTAAGGGGGTTGGTTACACAGAGGGAAGGTGTTAGTACCCAAAGTGTCATAGGTACTCCTAGGGAGCCCTTTTTCGTTTGCAAGTGATTTGATCTAAATGATGTTTGATAAAATATAGAGCGAGGGGATGAGAAAAGAATTCATTGATTATATTTTTGTGTTTGACAAGACCTTTGGTCTTATGCCTAAGTACCAACATAAAAATGAGGGATCAAAACCCCGTAGTTCGTGGTAAAAATTTCAAAAGAGTTGGTTAATTTATTTTTAACAAAAGTTTAAGTGAAAGGGAACAAAAGGCCAAAGATTTGAATGGGGTTGTTAGTTCTTTTTGTCTTTTTGAAATTAGATTCAATATGGTTAAGTTTATTTACAAATTTGATTAAGGAAAATTTTGAAAATTCAACGACATAAGGTTAAAGTTTCTAATCATTAAAACATGTCTAAGTTAGAAAACACAAACAAAGAATTTTTTTGAAAAGAGGGAGAAGTTTTTGAAATTTAAGATGTGGGAGGAGATGAAGGGACTATCCTAGACCAAAATCAAAAGTTAAGAGTTGAAAAGATCTGACCGATGGGATGCAATCCAACAGACAAGAATATCAAATAGAAACCCATTTTCCTTTGGACTTTAGCAAGCAACAAGCAATAGCAATATCCAAGAAAATCATATGAAGGCCAAGGAATCAAATAAAGATAGCCATAATATCCAAGCAAGCACTCCAATAGCTAGCAGCCTTCAATTTCTTCTAATGTATCAGATGAAATATTCCTTGGTAAACTCATAAGCAATCATCAGACATCAATAATATTAACAGTATAACCATTAAGCACAAATACAAAGTGACAGATGAATCAAGAGCACTCAGGGTATTGCATAAGATGAAAGGCACACTCAAGGATAACTCAGTCTCCGATAATGGCCCTGGCCAAGTCCTTTAGCATAGGGAATGTTGCCTAATTCTAAGTCCAGAAGTTCAGATCAAGTCCAACAGTCCACCAAGATGTTTTTTTAGGGTTTTTGTTGTTATTAGGTGTTTTAATGTCCTAAGACCACAAGCAAAAACAAAATCAAGAAAATAATATATACAATCACAAGATATGGCTCAAGTGAGCAAAGTGAAAAAGGACTGAAACATAAATAAGTTGTATGAAATGTAAATGACAATGAATGATAAAGGTACTCAAACTTAAATTGCATAAAGTAAATGACTTGAAAATAAAGTAACATTAATAAAAGTTAGTAAATGGTTAGTCAAATGTTAGTGATGAGTTTTAATTGATTAAGTCATTCTTTGGAGAACACTCAACCATTCATTCACAAGTATGAATTCTTAAACCAAGACATCATCCATGAGAAGGGATCCAACCTGGATAAATTAACAGGTATGCCACTAGCTCTCATGAAAGGGAAAAAGGTCAAGTTTACACACAATGTCATGAAGAATGGGAGACTTATAATCTCACTTACTAGAATGCTATGCTTTAAGGGACAAATTTAGCTCTATGTTAAGCAATCATAATTGGACTTAAATAGAAGTCACAACTATCTGAGACCGGGCAATAAAATGTAGGTGTTAATGCATGTTAGAGATTTGCTACAAAGAACCAAACTCCTAAAATATACCATACACTAAAAGAAATGGGAAAGACATATCTCAGTCAGACTTATGTTGATTCATCTGACACAAGGTCATTGATGAATCAACTAGCATTTTGACATTAGAGAAATCATTGGTCAAAGATGGATTGGGAAAGAATGGAATGAAGATGAAGAGGGAAGGGAAACTAGAAATCCAAATTGATCATAGAAGGAATTTCATCTGATAAATATTATCCATTCATTTCGGGAGATGAAATGTAATTTCATCAATCCCCTAAATCCAATGGTATTGGTCTAACAAAAGTCAAATTAACCATGACCAAGGCCAAACAGAAAGTCAAACATCACAAGATCATAAAAATGGCTCAACACAATTTTTAAACATTTAATCAATTAAAAATAAAATAATTAAAATAATTAAAATTCATTTTTAAATGGACAAAACCTCAAATCCCTTCATAACACCAAATAAATGGCCAAGGGATTTATCCTAGGTCAAACAAGGTCAAAGGACCTAAGACAAAAAAATCAATATTTTTGGAAAGTCGTAAGTATTTTAAAAATATTTAAAACGAGTTAAAAATCATTTAATTCATGAAAAATATCAAAATTAATCCAAAAAATGATTTTAATTCAAAATATGGAAGAGGAAAATATTTAAAGATTTTTTTGTGAAAGTCCCATATTTTTTGGATTAAAAATGAAATTAATATAAATTAAACAAAATAAATGGATTAAATGAAAAATCAGAATTAAAAAAGAAAATAGAAAAAACGAGGGCCATCAGATCTCCCTCAGTAATTGAGGTGGCAGATCTGATGACCAAGCGCGCGCTATCTACCATGGTCCTCGGTCAAAGCATCACAGGAGTGGTAATTAGAAGGAGTGGTTCAAATTAAAACACTTTAAACAAATCAGATGGCTAGAGACACGCCAACACATCACCGGAGCCCTAGCTCTAGTTGTCTTCTCCGGGGGACCTCACCGGACTGGTCCACCCTCAACCATCAAGAAAATGAAAAGTAAGGACACTATTTTATA
This sequence comes from Lathyrus oleraceus, assembly GCF_024323335.1. Taxonomy (NCBI): domain Eukaryota; kingdom Viridiplantae; phylum Streptophyta; class Magnoliopsida; order Fabales; family Fabaceae; genus Lathyrus; species Lathyrus oleraceus. The sequence goes on along the minus strand of NC_066584.1, from coordinate 199,824,480 downwards.
GAGAAAAAACTCAGGAGCTCGAATCTAGCCTCAATTTTATCCAATTCCAAATATATTGAGAGATATGAGGAATTGAACTTTGAGGTACACGATATGAGTTGCTTCGGTTTGACCTCAAAGCAACTCAATCTTGTTGCCTACATTAGTAGGTCTTCAGACGACCAATAAACAAAGAGAATAACGGAGAATTGAGAGAGAATCTGTAAGACCCTAATTTTGACCCTAAGATCCCTCATGGCATTATATCTTTGCATTAGCATCTTGCCTTAAGGATCATAGCATCTTGGCTCCTTAACCTTTTGGTGGGAACTTGTGAGTTGGTTTGAGACCACCAAGCATGCTTGAATTGTATATTATTGCTTTTCTTATTTTTGTTTACTAACCAAAAGCACAAAAATATGTCAGTAACATCTTTTGTTTTGTAGTTTGAGCAATCATAAGATCCAAGGTTCCTAGGAGGCCCCTATGCTCAAAGAATGGTCAGATTAAGGAGAAAGCAAGCATGATAATGGTTCCCAAAGCTCTCATTCATCATATATGCCTCCCAAGTATCTCAATTTGTCAATTTGATCAAAGCAAACCAAAGGGCGTGAGGATTGTTTCCCAAGGAAACCCTAGTTCATCTGTGCATCAACTGTGCCTTGCCCATGAAGCAACCTCAACCCATGATCAAATACAATCAAGGGAAGTTCTTTCACTCATCATTTTATGCATATTTTAGCTTATTTGAGTGTCCTCAATCATTAATTCATCAATATTTGAAGTTTGGACTTGAGAAGTTGATCAGTCAATTCATTTGACTATTTTGAAATCCACTGAGACCTAACGCATTATGTGTTTGTCAAATGGAGATGACTCCAAGAGAAAACATGTTCTTAAGAACCATATGAACAACTTTCATGTTCATAAAAAATTGATTTGAAGCTTGGAAGGTCACCATCCATTTCAAAACATTATAGGTCATTTTGATTGAAACCCTAATTTTGGGTCAACTTCCCAAGAACATAACTCATTCATTTTTCATGATTTTGAAGTGGTATCAAATGAATTGGAAAGTTTAATATGTATAATTCATTTGTTATATTGAAAAATGTTTCATAATCCAAAATAAATACATGTGATAATGCAAAACATTATAGGTCACTTTGGACCAAATGCATTGAAATGTGAAAAAGTCCAACTTCAAGTGCCCATAACTATCTCATCAAAAATCCAAATAATGCAAAATTTAAGTCCAAATATATTGTATTTAAAAGATATACAACTTTTATGTTGAAGGTTTTGTCATTTGGGGCTTGCATAATTGAAACAGAAGGGCTTGAAGTTGGCCCATTTTGGAATTTTTCACATACACATATTTTGCACCTTGAACTTTATGGCCAGTTTTCACTAATTTCCCAATTCAAAATGAAGTGTTTTTCAACATAACAATTGATCCTCATGTCAAGATCTTTCCAACCATTACCCAAAAGGCCATGTTTTATTTTTGGAAGGAGCATTTTCGAAGAGGAGAAAGTTTTGGTACATTTTTGGAAACTTAATTCAAACTTCATTCACAAGCCATTTGCATCAATTCTGCACGTCCATTTCAACTTAGTTTGATATCAGCACTCATTTTCAATAAGATTTGGGCCCTCCATGCGCCTGTACAGGCCCATGCATGGAGGCCCTCTTCATTCATGCACTCACAATGCTCATGCTTACCCTTTGCCAATTGCTATAAATAAGAGTGCTAGGCTTCATAGTTCAATAACTTGAAGGCGCCTGTTATGCTGCAAAACTCAATCCATAGCCATACCTAAAGGAATTCACTCTTTCATTTCAAAAATTCAGATCTGAATTTCAACTTCATTGGTTGATTTTCAGAAATAAAATTCCTTGGCCTTGCTTCATCTTCATCTCTAGATCACACTGCAATCAATAGCTAAGAGGATTTGTGCTCCATAGATCCATATTTCAGAGGTTGCTACACAAACTTTTCTTCTTCGAAACTCACTGTTTGTAGCTTGTTTCTTGCATTTATTGGTTTGGCTGAAGTCCTCTCATCAGAGGCAATTAAACTGTGCTTTTAATTTTGAAAATCCATTGAGGTCAAGTTGAACACCATCATTTTCCACCTCTGATTTCTCTTCCCATGGAGATCTAGAGTGAAAATAAATGGTACAGGGGTGATGTACATCACCTCAGCTTTTCATTGATGTATAGATCGCCTCATTTGGTTAGGATTTTTTCTCTGCAACTCTCGCCGAAATCTCTGGTCTCGCTGGAGAAGACGGTGGTGTACACCACCGTCCATTTGCCAGAATGAACCTAGGCCATTGGATCTAATCTCCAGATCTAATCTGGACCTTCCTTTATTATGACTTTTTTTAATACCACCTGTTTCTCATTGACCCTGGTGTTTGGTGGATTCGCGCATGTGGATCGTTTGATGCGCCAGCTCAATTAATGAGCCTGAATCCAACGCACCACGTTTTTTTCTCATTTTTTATTTCTGATTTTTATTTCTTTTATTTCTTTTATTTCATCTTTATTTGAAAAAATCATATCTCTCTCATTTTAATTCCAAAAAACATGAGACCAATTGCATTATTTCTCTTTTAATTTCTAGTTTCTGAAAATGATTTTTAATATTTTTTATTATATAATTTTATATTTTTTATGAATTTTCTCTTTTATGGTTATTTTTAATTCATTTTAAATAGTTTTCAATATTCAAAAAATACAAAAGTATTTTCTCAACCTCTTTGAATGATGATGGATCTATGAAAAATATTCTCATCAATTTATTAATTGATTTGGGATTTATTTGAGATTTTAATTCAATTAGGTTATTTTTATGCATTTTTAATTGATTAAAAATAGTTTCTGGTTTCTAAAAATGCTGAAATTTTTTGTCAAACTTTGTTTGACCTTGTTGAACTTAGGATGATCCATTTGGACTTTTCAAAGTTGATTTGAAATGGATTTGAAGTTTGACCTTTAATTGTTTATTTTAATTCAAGTATTATTTTAATTTCCAAAAAAATACCAAAAATATTTTATTTGTTTCTTGACTTCTATGTTTCATTTTGCTTCTGTTTACTAATGCTTGACCTTGATTCCATCTATCTTTGGTCAACGTATGTTAATTACTTCATTTGAATTTCCATTAATGTCTATTCTTATTCATCTCCTTCTTCATCTTTTTCTTTTTTTGATCAATGAGTTAAAGATTGGTGGTTAGCCTTGATGTATGGGAGGTTTAACCTTCCTTGATTCAAATCTAATTCATCTTGATCATAGATCAAGTGAATGGCTTTGAATTAAGGATAGGTTGCTTCCTAATCAAGCAAAGAACCTAAATCAATACAAGATCATTTCTCATCGTCTTTTGGCATGGCAAGTTGTAGGAACTTGATTCACTAATCAAGATCTCTAACTTGTTTTGTTGCCTATATTTTTATTGATCGGCCTCAGATAGGTGTGACTACTACATTAGTCCACTTATGATTGCTTAACATAGCGCTAAATTGCCTTATGGCACACTAACTCTAACTATTGACCATTAACATTTAATTCTTGCACTTTATATTAATGCAATTTAATATTCTTGTACATATTATTCATTTGCTTCTGCCCTTTGCTCACTTGAGCACATGTTTATGTTAATGCAATTTTCCTTTGCTCACTTGAGCACATAATTGTGTATATACTATTGTGCTTGTATTTTATGTTGATTGATGTGAACCAAATGCAAATGGACAAAAAGGACTTAGACTTTAGGACATTCCCTATGCAAAAATGGAGTAAAAAGGACTTAATGTTGAAGATGAATTGGAAGGACCTAATCTCTAAACTCACTCTTGTCCAATCCTTATTTGCATTATAGAACTTTTTGTGGTGTGTGTTCTTGTGCTAGGGATTCCTATTTGAGCCAAATTGAAGAACCATTGTCATGTGCATTTAAAGTGAGAGATACAAGAGCCATTGGAAGATTCCTAAAAGCTAGCTTGATTGATTGATTGCTTGAGTATTTGCCTATTTGCTTGATTATTCCAAAGGATGGGAGCTACTTGGATCATCACTATGATCTCAAGAAGGGAACTCCATTTGTGGTCTTATCTCTTTTCCTTCATCTTTGTATGTTTAGGACTTAGCCATTCGTCTTCTTCCCTCCACTCTAACCCAAGCCAAAACTTTTGTGCAAACATTAACATTTGTTTTCAAACATTAGAAACCTAAGCATTATGCTTTTGATTTTCAAACTTTCTTTTCATAACACTTATTTTGAATTGAATCCTTAAGTCAACTTTGACCATACTTTGCAAATACTTTTCATTGGTAAATATAACTCATTCAAATGCTTTGTGGTTTCAATGGCCACTTCTTGTCAAAACTTTTTCATAACCATTAGCTATTAGGTTTGAGTTATCCATGAGGTTGATATAATGCTCACCTCTATCCTTAGTGATGGACAATGAGTCTTCCATGCTTATTATAGGGTTAACCCCTCACTAGCATGTTGAAGCTATCCTCACATGGTGGATTTATGGTTTTAGGTTGAGTTTTCTCCCTTGGATAACAAAAGACCTTAAGGCTTTTGGACCAATTAATTCACCAACTTGTTTTGAGATTTTTTACCCCGAACTACGAGGTTTTGATCCTAATCTTTTTTAAGATGGTACGTAGTAAATGGGTTTATCCATTCAAATGCAAAAATTGTAAATAATTTGTACATTCTCTTCTCATCTCCCCAATCATGTTTGCACAAATAATTTTCACAAATACCAACCTACCTTACAACAATTGTGAAAAGGGCTCCCTAGGAGTACCTAGGATGTTTTGGGTGCTTAAAAGCTTCCCATTGCATAACCAACCCCCTTACCCCGATCTCTGACATTTTTATTAGTTTTTGATTCGATAAAACTTCTCGGTTTTTGTTCGCTTTCTAACCTTTCCTTTGGATAAATAGAAGTGCGGTGGCGACTCGATTTGTATGGTTTACTTTTGATTTAGTCAATAAATCTAAAGGTAACGAATACCCCGCTACAGAAAAGTGGCGACTCTGCTAGGGAATTTCCCTAGTGGGTTATGCCTACTTTTCACATTTGTTGTATTGTATTGTATATTATCTTTTTGACATATTTTTGTGCAAATTTGGGATTACTGTATTGTTTGTAATGTATGAATTGCTTGATATATCAATTGCTTGTGTGCTTGGTGGTCTCTTGTGAGATGAGTTCTATACCCGAACTCGAGTGCACTTAGGATAGGAGAATGGCATAGTCTTATTGACTTGTTTGGAGTTATTCCTTAGAAAGTTAACTTGCAAGCCCATTCACTTGGTGGAGGTTATGTTGGGATTAATAATGTCACACGAGTAGTCGTGGTTAGGCATTACTCTTTCCAGTATATGCCTTAGAAGCCAAGGACCTTAGTTTATCAAGCCCATCTTGGCCTATTTTTAGGATGTAGTGTGAAGGTCGTTCAAGTGTAAGATTTGATACGATTGTTACGCGATACTACACTCATAAGAGTCTCTCTTGAGAATATTTTTGGAATACGAGTAGTCGTTTATCCGATAATATCCGAAAGATGGGATGATGACTATGGGAACTTGTTGTAGAACATGTTTGGCAGGTTTAACCCTAGTACACTCCCTTTGGGTGGTTCTTAACCGAGACTCCATGCTTGTGACTTGCAACAAACCCTTGATTCATGGTTGATCCGTTCTTATATATCCTTAATATCAATGGAACTTGGGTGTTGATAAGGTGTAAACCATAATCCACCAAAATGGATGATTGATATTAAGGATGACTTGATCCATCCCATGACCTTTGTGTGGTGTGCTTTGCTTGATCCTTGATTGTGATTGTTGCATCCATGCATTCATGCATTCATACACATCCATATCATCAACAATGAGAAAATTTCTCAAGGAACTTAAGAGATCTATTTGCAAATTTTTAGACATGGATAGACAAAGAAGGAATACGAAGAAGTACAGTTTCAGACATCCTGACTTGAAAGAGTTAAGGAGTTTGACATCCTATGTATTAGATCCCTTGGAGTTTAAAGCTCGCCATGGGAAGCTTCTGTCTATTCTTGCTACTCAAGTGGATGAAGGTCTGATGAGTGTATTGGTGCAGTTCTATGATCCCTTGTACCGTTGCTTCACATTCCCGGATTTCCAGCTTTTGCCCACGCTTGAGGAGTATGCCTATCTTGTGGGTATACCTATTCTAGACCAGTTGCCGTTCAATGGCTTAGAGAGGATCCCTACTTCTCAAGAGATTGCTGATTTGTTGCATATAGATGAATCTCTGGTTGGTGCTCATATGACTACCAAAGGTGGAATTCAAGGTCTCCTTCTGAGTTCCTCATTGCTCAAGCTACTTTGTATGGGAAGGCCATGAGTGAGGACGCCTTTGAGGCCATATTTGTACTTCTCATCTATGGGCTAGTGTTATTCCCCAACATCGACAAGTTTGTGGATGTGAACGCCATTAGGATATTCTCTACTCTTAATCTTGTTCCTACTCTATTGGGTGACACTTATTTCTCTTTGCATATGAGGAATGCAAAGGGTGGTGGTACCATTGTGTGTTGCTTGCCTCTGTTGTACAAGTGGTTTATTTTTCACTTGCCACAGACGGTCGCCTTCAAGGAGAACAAAGGATGTCTACGGTGGTCCACGAGGCTTATGTCTCTCACTAATGATGATATCTTTTGGTACAACCGTGTATATGAGGGTGTGCAGATTATCGACTCTTGTGGTGAATTCTCCAATGTGCCTCTTCTTGGTACATTTGGTGGGATTAACTACAACCCTATTTTGGCACGTCGTCAGCTTGGGTTCCCCTTAAAGGATAAACCTAATAACATTCTGTTAGAGGGCGTGTTCTTTCAGGAGGGTAAAGATCCTCAAGGCTTGAAGGGCAGGATGGTCCGCGCTTGGTGCAAGATTCATAAGAAGGGGAGGAAAGAGCTTGGTCCGAAGAACTGTATTTCTTTGGAACCCTACACCTCATGGGTTAGAAAGAGAGCTTTTGAGTACCTTATGCCTTATGAGTATCCGAGACCTACACCCTTGGTTATGGCTGGGCCTTCAACCCTCCCCGACCAAGGAGTAGAGGAGTTGAGAGACGAAGATCGTTCACGTGCTTGGATCTGTGAGCGAGAAGAGCTACTTCAGCAGCTTAGAGATAAGGATGCATTGATAGAGTTTCTTGAGCATCAGGTTATCGATGAGCCTGATGATCTGGTGACTTCTCTTCTTCCTCAGTCTTCCAAGTTTTAGAAGAGGAAGTATGATCGACTCTCCAAAGAGAAGGCAAATATGGAGGCAGCCTATGAGCGAGAGGTGAAGAGGCTTCGTGCAGCTTATCTTCCGGTCTCGAGAGCTTTAGATGATTGTTTCTAGGGTTCCATAGGATGTTCATTTTCCTTCTCTCTTGTATTGTATTTGGTTACCAAGACTGTACTTCTTTGGTGTAAAAATATTTTCCAGATATTATTGATATGATATTTCCATATCTGTCTAAATGATTAATATTTGCAAATAGAACTCTAAAGTTCCTCTTATTAAAATAAATGATATGCACAAGCATTGCATGCATCATGTGCATAAGCAGGTTTTGCTCCAGGCTTCTTGTTCATTGGTCTAACTTTGTATTCTTCATTTATTTTGAAGATAAGATGACTCACCGGTACTACACCAGAGCCAACTCTTCAAGACTGATGAATCACCTAGAGCAAGAAAACAGAGAACACAAGGAGGAAGTGGCCAGATTGACTTCCCTGATGGAGTCTTTCATGGCCGCCTAAAGCCAGTCATCTCCAACGCCTTCAACTCCTCCCTAGAGGACAGTCATCTCTGAGATTGCCTCTTCAACAGTGCCTGCTGCTAGCGCCCACTTCGCGCCTACTGCTATGCCAGTCGGGTTTCCCTGGGGGATGCCCTCGAATTTTATTCCTGAGGGTCTCGCCCCAAAGTTTGCTTCTCTGCCGACATCTAGCCCGGTCCTCGCCGTTCCACCTCTGGTCGTGCATACTATGCCAAGAGTAGACGACACCATTTACCACTCAGAGCCGTCTGAGGGCCCAAATGTGTATGAAAAGATGGATGCAATGAACGACCAGTTTCTTGAGCTCCGTAAGGAACTCAAAACTCTCAGAGGGAAGGACCTCTTTGGCAAGTCTGTTGTTGAGCTTTGCCTGGTTCCAAATGTCAAGATCCCTGTAAAGTTCAAAGTACCTGACTTTGAAAAGTACAAGGGAAATACTTTCCCGCTCAGCCACTTGGTTATGTACACCCATAAAATGTCGACTCAGACCGACAATGATCAGCTCCTCATTCATTATTTCCAGGACAGCCTGTCCGGTGCCGCCCTGAGATGGTACATGGGTTTGAACAGCGTGAACATCCGATCCTTCAACGACCTTGGCAAAACTTTCGTCAAGTAATACAAGTATAATGTGGATATGGCTCCCAATAGGGATCAATTGAGAGCCATGTCCCAGAAGGACAAGGAAACTTTCAAGGAGTACGCCCAGAGGTGGCGAGAACTAGCCGCACAGATTATGCCTCCACTGGAAGAGAAAGAGATGAACAAGATCTTCCTGAAGACCTAGAGCTCATCTTATTATGAGCGGATGATTGCCAGTGCTCCTTCTGACTTCACAAAGATGGTGAATATGGGGATGCGTTTGGAGGAAGGAGTCAGGGAAGGGTGCCTGACTAGAGAAGAAGGCTCTTCTGACAAATGATATGGGGCATTTGGAAATAAGAAAGATGGTGAGGCACATGATGTGACCTCCCATGTCAAACCCAGAAGACCCTTTGTGAAGAGGAAGACCGTGCGTCCTACCGGTAATCAGGATCAGGTGGCTCACATAGCACCTGTTTTCAGAGAAAATCAGCACTACCAGCATAATAATCAGAACCAGCAACAACAACATCAACAATATCAACAACAACAACATCGTCCTCCACAGCAGGCCTACCAGCCTCGAAACAATAATCAAACCAGTACAAGCTATGAGAGGAAAAGGGTCACTTTTGATCCTATTCCCATGACCTACGCAGAGCTATATCCTTCTTTGATAGAGAGGAAACTGATCACTCCACGTGACCCACCGGTTATACCTACCAACCCTCAGTGGTGGTATAGGCCCGAGCTACAATGTGTTTATCATTCCGGGGCTCCGGGATATGATGTGGAGAACTGCTACCCGCTGAAGACCAAGGTTCAAGACCTTAGGAGAAGCGGTATCTTGTGTTTCGAGGACGTAGGTCCTAACGTCAAGAAGAACCCATTGCCCGAGCATGGGAAATTTGTTGTCAACATGGTCCAGGGTTTCCATGGTAAATACAAGGTCAAATATGTCAGCCATATTCGACAATCATTAGTCGAGATGCACAGACTGTTGTGTGAATACAGTCATTATGAGCATGACCATGACAGATGTCGTGTCTGCACTATCAATCAGAGGGGATGTCGTCAAGTCCGAAAAGACATCCAAGAAATGTTGGATGAAGGTGTAATTGGAATACTTCAAAATTGCGATGGAGATGATGAAGTCAATGTGATATCTCCAGTATTCAGGATCCCAAAGCCTGTTGTCATCCGATATGATGACAGCAAGCAGAAGGCTTCTCCCTCTCTCATAATCAAACTAGCTGGCCCTATGCCATATTCTTCTGATAAAGCTGTCCCCTATCCTTACAATGATGTGGCATTGGAAGATGGGAAGGAGGTGCCCATGCCCTCTACCTCTGTCGTTAATATTGTTGATGTCAGTGGCCTGACCCGTAGAGGTCATGTATTCTCGGCGCCTCCAAAACCTCAAACTGACACCAGAAGGGCTGACATTGTTGATTGTGTTGTTCGTCTGGTTGGAAATTCTGTTGTTTCTCCGAATCCGGCACTTGTTGCTAATAGACCTGCCACCGCTGTAAAAACTCATGTCCCTGCTGGCCAAAATGGCATGGTGAAAGAGGACTGTGATGAGATGCTGAGGCTCATCAAGAGGAGTGAATACAACGTTGTAGATCAGCTTCTACAAACGCCATCAAAGATCTCCGTGCTATCTTTGTTAATAAACTCAGAACCACACCGAGAAGCTCTGCAGAAGGTGTTGGATGTGGCGTATGTAGACCATGACGTCACAATAGAACAATTTAATAGTATTGTTGCAAACATTACTACTTGTAACAAGCTGAGTTTTTGTGATGTTGATCTCCCCGAGGAGGGAAGAGACCACAATTTGGCACTCCACATTTCAATGAGCTGTAAGGATGATGCCATGTCTAATGTGCTAGTAGACATTGGATCATCACTAAACGTGTTGCCAAAGACCACTTTGGCTAGATTTTCATACCAGGGGCCTCCCATGAGGCAGAGTGGAGTGGTCGTCAAAGCTTTTAATGGATCCCGCAAGACTGTGAGTGGAGAGGTTGAACTCCCAGTCAAGATTGGACCAAGTGATTTCTAGATCCCTTTTCAGGTCATGGATATCCACCCATCATATAGCTGTCTGTTGGGCCGACCGTGGATTCACGAGGCAGGCGCCGTGACATCCACCCTACACCAGAAATTGAAATTTGTCAAGAACAAAAAGCTGGTAGTGGTAGGGGGAGAGAAGGCTCTCTTGGTTAGCCATTTGTCTTCCTTTTCTTGTATAGATGCTAAGGATGAAGTTGGAATGTCGTTCCAAGCTTTGTCTATTACTGAACCTTCTAAGAAAGGAACTTCTTCATTTGCGTCCTATAATGATGTGAAGTTGGCCATTGAGCATGGCACAACTACTGGTTTAGGACAAATGGTCAAGATGGAAGACAATAAATCTCGGGCTGACATAGGATACTCTTCGGGCACTTACAATAAGCATGGGATGTTTCAGAGTGGTGGGTTCATCCACACTGTTGAAGATCAAGAGGCTGCTGCTATTGTGGAAGAGGATGTAGAGGAGGATTCTGGCAATTTTGTCATCCCTGGAGGGGTCTACAATAACTGGGTCGCTGTTGACGGTCCAACAGTTGTCCATAAGTCAACGTAATGTTCACCTTTTATTTAAAAACCCTTTTCCCATGCCAAAAGGAGAAGTGATGACATTGTTGGCACATAAATACAATGATATTCCATTCAATAAATTCATGTTAATGTTTGTTTTTCCAATTTATTTTCACTTTTCGCTTTTACATGAAATTAGGTGATCACATAAAACCCTAAAAATAAAATAAAATCAATCTTTTCATCTGCATAATGATTTGCCTTGTTTGAATTCTAAAACCTATTTATATCCAAAATCATTATGCAGGTTGATCAAACCCATTGAACATAATGATCCAACACCATCTCCCAACTTTGGGTTCCCTGTATATGAGGCTGAAGAAGATGATGTTGAAGAGATTCCTGACGAGATTACCCGTCTACTTGAGAATGAAGAGAAGATCATTCAGCCACATCTTGAAAATCTGGAAACAGTCAACTTGGGGTCTGAGGATTGTGTGCGAGAAGTGAAGATTGGGGAACTCCTGGAAGAGTCTGTGAAGAAGGGGTTGATTAAGTTGCTACGAGAATACGTCGACGTCTTTGCCTGGTCATATGAAGACATGCCTGGTCTGGATACTGATGTCATGCAACATTTTCTGCCTTTGAAGCCTGAGTGTGTGCCTGTGAAGCAAAAGCTCATAAGAACTCATCCTGATATGGCAGTGAAGATCAAAGAAGAAGTTCAGAAGCAAATTGATGTGGGGTTTCTGGTGACTTCTACATATCCTCAATGGGTGGCCAATATTGTGCCCGTACCTAAGAAAGATGGAAAAGTCTGAATGTGTGTGGACTATAGAGACTTGAATAAAGCTAGTCCGAAAGATGATTTCCCTCTACCACATATTGATATGTTGGTAGACAATACAGCTAAATTCAATGTCTTTTCATTTATGGACGGATTTTCCGGATATAATCAGATTAAAATGGCACTCGAGGATATGGAGAAGACAATATTCATCACACCTTAGGGAACATTCTGTTATCGAGTGATGCCCTTCGGTTTGAAGAACGCCGGAGCCACGTATCAACGCACTATGACTACCTTGTTTCATGATATGATGCACAAGGAGATTGAGGTATATGTTGATGATATGATTGCAAAGTCAAGAACAAAAGTGGAACATGTTGAGCACTTGTTGAAGCTTTTTCAGCGTTTGAGGAAGTATAAACTTCGTCTGAATCCTAACAAGTGTACAATTGGAGTTCGTTCTGGCAAGTTATTGGGCTTCATTGTCAGCGAGAGAGGTATTGAAGTTGATCCTGCCAAGGTCAAAGCAATACAAGAGATGCCTGCGCCCAAAACCGAGAAGCAAGTCCGAGGTTTTCTTGGCTGCTTGAATTATATTTCCAGATTTTTATCCCACATGACTGCCACATGTGCGCCAATATTCAAGCTCCTCCGGAAAGATCAGCGTCATGATTGGACCGAGGATTTCCAGAAAGCTTTTGACAGTGTTAAAGAGTATTTGTCTAAGCCGCTGATTCTGTCTCTGCATGTGGAAGGGAGACCCTTGATTATGTATCTGACATTTCTTGAAGACTTTATGGGTTGTGTCCTTGGTCAGCAAGATGAATCAGGGAAGAAGGAATATGCCATATACTACCTGAGTAAGAAGTTCACTGATTATGAGTCTCGATACTCGATGCTTGAGAAGACATGTTGTGCTTTGGCTTGGGCTGCTAAGCGCTTACGCCAGTATATGTTGAATCATACGACTTGGTTGATATACAGATAAGATTCATACTCCCCCGACACTTTTGGATGTGATTTCATCACCATGGCCTTTCTCCATGTGGGGAATTGACATGATTGGCATGATAAAGCCGAAAGCGTCCAACGGTCACAGGTTTATTCTCGTAGCAATTGATTACTTCACCAAGTGAGTTGAAGCGACATCGTATGCTAACGTGACCAAGCAGGTGGTTGTGAAGTTTATCAAGAACCAACTTATATGCCGTTATGGTGTGCCAGACAAGATCATTACTGATAATGGATCTAACTTGAACAACAAGATGATGAAAGAGATGTGTAGCGAGTTCAAGATTGCACATCATAATTCTTCTCCTTATAGACTCAAGATGAATGTGGTTGTTGAAGCTGCTAATAAGAATATTAAGAAGATTGTCCAGAAGATGGTTGTCACATACAAAGATTGGCATGAGATGCTGCCATTTTCTTTGCATGGATATCGTACATCTGTCCGTACTTCAATAGGGGCAACCCCTTTCTCTCTTGTTTATGGCATGGAGGTTGTGCTCCCAGTAGAGGTGGAGATCCCATCAATGAGAGTCTTGATGGAAGCCAAGTTGACTGAGATTGAATGGGTTCAGAGTCGTTATGACCAGTTGAACTTAATTGAAGAGAAGAGATTGACTGCCATGTGCCATGGTCAGTTATATCAGCAAAGGATGAAGAAAGCCTTTGATAAGAAGGTCAAGCCTCGTGTGTTCCGAGAAGGTGACCTTGTGCTCAAGAAAGTCTTGTCTTTCGTGCCCGATTCCAGGGGCAAGTGAACTCCAAACTATGAAGGTCCATATGTTGTCAAGAGAGCCTTTTCAGGCGGTGCTTTGGTACTTACAACTATGGATGGGGAGGATTTCACTCGTCCTGTGAATTTAGATGCAGTCAAGAAATACTTCGCCTAAAATAAAAACAGAATAGCTCGCTAAGTTGAAAACCCTAAAGGGCGGCTTAGGCAAAAATGAGCGTCTCGGTGGATTGAAAACCCGAAAGGGCGATCCAGGCAAAAGTTAGAGACATAAAAAATGAATATATATCCCGTTAGATTGAGTACCTCACCCTGGGGAAATCTAGGCAAAAATTAGGGATTTGGCAAGTAACTGTATCCTGACAAGGCTTCGATCTATAGCGGTCATCTGTCAAAGAATTTTCGCTCAGTCATCATCAACTGAAGTTTCAAATACATCGGACTCGGAGTTGGTGGAGAAATGGTCATTATGTTCAATGTAGCCCTTTTCCAATATATATCACCAATTTCAAATTTGTAAAGATCCATAGAGTCTTGCCATTTGCAGACTACCATTCCATCAAATAAGTTTGAGCCTTTATCCAAATTCTTTGCACTCTTATTTATTCTGTTCAACAAATATTTGGCATGATTTAATTGATAAGTATCATTGTTTTAAATGAATGAAATCTTCATAAAACTGTTTTTAAACAAAGTGAACATTCACAATGACAAAAAGGATAATTGGGACGTCTTCAATGCTCTCCCAAGGATAGTATGATCTCCAAAAGGGTAATACATGTTCTTCATATTCCTAGCATACTTGTATCCTCTTCATTATCTTTCAGGTTGTCTCCTTCGCGAGCATAGAGGAAAATTATGCATCACTAAATCCTCGGAGAGTCTGGAGTTTGGTCTCTTTCCAGTTGAGGTTGGACCCAACATTTGTGTTATCAATTATATGGTTGTCATCCATTGTGTGGATTGACCTAAAATCCCTTATGAATTGGTAAATCGACATGCTATCTTTTCAAGGAAGTTGGTATTCCCTCATTCAGTTTGGAATTTTCCCGCAGAGTGAGCAGGAAATTCCCCAGCATGAGCGGAATTCTCAACATTTGCTTTGTAGTTTATCCCCCATGGACTCACCTACATTAATCTCCAGCAGTTTGCATTTTGTTCATCCTCAGCAGGGTTGATCCTATTTTAACTCCCCAGTTTGGTCACCAGCAGGATATCTCCAGTTGATCGCCTACAGGTAGTTCCCGGTTCAGTCTTCAGCAGTGTTTCTCTAGTTGAGTTGTCTGATCAGAGCATGTTTGTTGATTCCTCCTAAGTAGAGTGGCTATTGAAAATGTTTATCTTTCCATCCCCAGTGGAGTAGTGTTTCTCTTCTCCTCGGCAGAGATGATTTATCCAGCAGTGCTAGGAAATGTGTTGGTTTTGAAACTTTTTGATCGGTGGTTTTTCTCCATAGAGTTTCATCCTTCCCCTGGATAATTTCCCCAGTAGAGTTGCTTCTATGATGGATTTTATCCATGTTCAGTTCCCCAACCAAAACTCTGACTGATTTCAGATTGGCATTGGAACTTCTGAGGAAGATGAGTTGATTCTTTCCCCTGCGGAGTGACTGTTTCTCCTTCCCCTACAGAGATCATTTGTTTCTTGGTATTTGTTGCCCCCGTCAGATTGGGAAATTCCCCAGTGGACCTGGCTTTCTCCTTCGAGATGTAGTACCGGGTGTTTGTCCATTTGATTGATGGATCTGGTTGTGTTAGTTATGTCTGTTTGTCAACATTTATCATACATAAACCACACATATACATCCATTTTTAACATTCAGATATTCATGTTGCATTCTTTTCCATATATCTTTGTTTGTTATCTCCTACTATTTGGTGATACATGTTTCCCCAAGCAGATGTTTGTGTCTGATCCTTCCATATAGTGTCAGCCCCATAGGCAGAAAGCGTCTACCCTTTCTTCCATATTCCCCACTGAGTTATGTCCTCGTGGATGACTGTTGTTTCAATTTCCTCCTAAAATATGTATTAGGATGGAATTTCTCCCCTGAGTTATATCCTCATTGGGATGAATCCTATTTCGTTGTGTCTCTCTAGTTCGTTCCTAGATTGACTATTCTTGTTATTTTCCCCTGCACTTCCCCGTAGTTTAGATGAATGATTGCTCAGTAACTAGTAATTGTCCATCTTTTACCCGGCGGAGTTTCTGTGGCCTTCTACCCAGTGACCGGTAGTTGTAAGTCCTATTTCTGTGGTTTCCTACCCTCATACCGGTAGTTGTAAACCCCATTTTATCCCCTTGCAGAGTTAACCTTGATTTTGTTCATCCTAACCGATTGCGGTTACTCTCTTTGGTGGTTTTCTACCCAGTAGCCGGTAGATGTAACCCCCTCCTTGTTGGTTATCTTTTTCCAATATTCGGTATTGATATTCCCTAATTTTTTGAGTATACCACCCAGTAACCGGTGATATATCTCTCGGATAATTGCTTTGATAAAGCAATTTATCTTCAGCGAGTTATCTTTCATTTACCCTTGTTCGGTAATGATTGTTTCTCCCCTTTGATTGGTCATCATTTTATACCCAGTAGTCGGTATCCTGATGTCCTTTCTTGTCGGTTGATTTATCCTTTATTAACCCAGTAACCGGGTGTGGATAATCTTCCATGCGAGTATGTTATCTATGTTCTGACGGTAATAGATAATATATCTCATGCGCTCTTCGGTCGAAGTCTCTTTCTTCCCCAGTCGAGTAAGATTCGTATTTTCCTTATGAAATCGAATGTCCATCCTGTAATCGAGTTCGTTGTTTCAGCCCTCCTTTCGGATGATGAGTGTCTTGGGAATATTCCCCAATTCATGCCTTGGCTGGTCACCTATTATATACCCAGTAACTGGTATCCCTGGTGTTCCTTCTTTTCTGCTCCCTATTATGACTTGTTGTCCCCTGTGGAGTCAGAGTTTCTTGAGTTAAAACGTACCTTTTTAGGTCTTCCTCAGATGATTTTGGATGATTGATATCTCTCACCCTTATACCGGTCTTAGATATTCATTCTCCCCGAGCGTGTTGTTCTCTCACCCTTATACCGGTGTTTTGATCACATGTCTCTTTGAGCTTATTACCCAGTAACCGGTAATACCTCATTTGTTTCCTCGCCTGAGTCCTCTTTGGACAATCCCCATCGGAGTCCCTTAGTGGATTTTCCCAGCCTGAATCCGGATTTCTATCCGAAGTATCCTTTGTGGATAGTTTTGTTATATTGGCATATTCCCCAATATATGCATCTTGGCGTCAGCTCGAGTCTTTCCATTGATTTATTTTCATGGAATTTCTCCGTGTCTCAGCAAGTTTTAAGTCGTGACCTGCTCACGCATTTTATTCCCTTTCCCTCCCCCATTTGAATCCCCAAAGTCTCTACTCCATTTGTGAGTATATTACTCATGTGGATTTTCAGTCTCCTGATTTCTTTTTCCTTTGTGGGCACATTCCCCACAAAGTATTACCCTTTTGCATACATACATTTGCATCATGAGATCTCTTAGGGACCAAAATTCGTCTCTTTGTTATTAATTAAGCCCATTATACCTAGTCGAGACGACGATTTCAACCTTCATATCTCCGGCTAGAATGACCTTAAATAGGGGCATCTGTAAGACCCTAAATTTGACCGTAAGATCCCTCATGGCATCATATCTTTGCATTAGCATCTTGGCTCCTTAACCTTTGGGTGGGAACTTGTGAGTTGATTTGAGACCACCAAGCATGCTTGAATTGTATATTATTGCTTTTCTTATTTTTGTTTACTAACCAAAAGCACAAAAATATGTCACTAACATCTTTTGTTTTGTAGTTTGAGCAATCATAAGATCCAAGGTTCCTATGAGGCCCCTATGCTCAAAGAATGGCCAGATGAAGGTGAAAGAAAGCATGAAAATGGTTCCCAAAGCTCTCATTCATCATGTATGCCTCCCAAGTATCTCAATTTGTCAATTTGATCAAAGCAAACCAAAGGGCTTGAGGATTGTTTCCCAAGGAAACCCTAGTTCATCTGTGCATCAATTGTGCCTTGTCCATGAAGCAACCTCAACCCATGATCAAATACAATTAAGGGAAGTTCTTTCACTCATCATTTTATGAATATTTGAGCTTATTTGAGTGTCCTCAATCATTAATTCATCAAGATTTGAACTTTGGACTTGAGAAGTTGATCAGTCAATTCATCTGACTATTTTCAAATTCACTGAGACCTAACTTTTTATGTGTTTGTAAAATGGAGATTCCTCCAAGATAAAACATGTTATTAAGAACCATATGAGCAACTTTCATGTTCATCAAAAATTGATTTGAAGCTTGGAAGGTCACCATCCATTTCAAAACATTATAGGTCATTTTGATTGAAACCCTAATTTTGGGTCAACTTCCCAAGAACATAACTCATTCATTTTTCATGATTTTAAAGTGGTATCAAATGCATTAGAAAGTTTAAGATGTCTACTTCATTATTTATGTTGAACAAATTTTCATAATCCTAAAATAAATACATGTCATAATGCAAAACATTATAGGTCACTTTGGACAAAATGCATTGAAATGTGAAAAAGTCCAACTTCAAGTGCCCATAACTTTCTCATCAAAAATCCAAATGATACAAAATTTAAGTCCAAATTGATTTTCTTGAAACTATATACAACTTTGATGTTAAAGGTTGTTTCATTTGGGGCTTGCATCATTGAAACAGAAGGGCTTGAATTGGCCCATTTTGGAATTTTTCACATACACATATTTTGCACCTTGAACTTTATGGCCAATTTTCACTAATTTCCCAATTCCAAATGAAGTTTTTTTAAACATAACAATTGATCCTCATGTCAAGAGCTTTCCAACCATTACCCATAAGGCCATGTTTTATTTTTGGAAGGAGCATTTTCGAAGAGGAGAAAGTTTTGGTGCATTTTTGGAAACTTAATTCAAACTTCATGCACAAGCCATTTACATCAATTCTGCACGTCCATTTCAACTTAGTGTGATATCAGCACTCATTTGTAATAAGATTTGGGCCCTCCATGCACCTGTACAGGCCCATGCATGGAGGCCCTCTTCATTCATGCACACATAATTCTCATGCTTACCCTTTGCCAATTGCTATAAATAAGAGTGCTAGGCTTCATAATTCAATAACCTGAAGGCGCCTGTTATGCTGCAAAACTCAATCCATAGCCATACCTAAAGGAATTCACTCTTTCATTTCAAAAATTCAGATCTGAATTTCAACTTCATTGGTTGATTTTCAGACTTAAAACTCCTTGGCCTTGCTTCATCTTCATCTCTAGATCACACTGCAATCAATAGCTAAGAGGATTTGTGCTCCATAGATCCATATTTCAGAGGTTGCTACACAAACGTTTCTTCTTCGAAACTCACTGTTTGTAGCTTGTTTCTTGCATTGATTGGTTTGGCTGAAGTCCTCTCATCAGAGGCAATTAAACTGTGCTTTTAATTTTGAAAATCCATTAAGTTCAAGTTGAACACCATCATTTTCCACCTCTGATTTCTCTTCCCATTGAGATCTAGAGTGAAAATAAATGGTACAGAGGTGATGTAAATCACCCCAGCTTTCCATTGATGTATAGATCGCCTCATTTGGTTAGGATTTTTTCTCTGTAACTCTCGCCGGAATCTCTGGTCTCGCCGGAGAAGACGGTGGTGTACACCACCGTCCATTTGCCAGAATGAACCTAGGCCATTGGATCTAATCTCCAGATCTAATCTGGACCTTCCTTTTTTATGACTTTTTTTAATACCAACTGTTTCTCATTGACCCTGGTGTTTGGTGGACGCGCGCATGTGGATCGTTTGATGTGCCAGCTCAATTAATGAGCCTGAGTCCAACGCACCACGTTTTTTTCTCATTTTTTATTTATGATTTTAATTTCTTTTATTTTATCTTTATTTTAAAAAATCATATCTCTCTCATTTTAATTCCAAAAAATATGAGACCAATTGTATTATTTCTCTTTTAATTTCTAGTTTCTGAAAATGATCTTTAATATTTTTTATTTTATTATTTTTTATTTTTTATATTTTCTCTTTTATGGTTATTTTTAATTCATTTTAAATAGTTTTCAATATTCAAAAAATACAAAAATATTTTCTCAACCTCTTTGAATGATGATGGATCTATGAAAAATATTCTCATCAATTTATTAATTGATTTGAGATTTATTTGAGATTTTAATTCAATTAGGTTATTTTTATGCATTTTTAATTGATTAAAAATAGTTTATGGTTTCTAAAAATGCTGAAATTTTTTGTCAAACTTTGTTTGACCTTGTTGAACTTAGGATGATCCATTTGAACTTTTCAAAGTTGATTTGAAATGGATTTGAAGTTTGACCTTTAATTGTTTATTTTAATTCAAGTATTATTTTAATTTCCAAAAAAATACCAAAAATATTTTATTTGTTTCTTGACTTCTAAGTTTCATTTTGCTTCTGTTTACTAATGCTTGACCTTGATTCCATCTATCTTTGGTCAATGTATGTTAATTACTTCATTTGAATTTCCATTAATGTCCATTCTTATTCATCTCCTTCTTCATCTTTTTCTTTTTTTGATCAATGAGTTAAAGATTGGTGGTTAGCCTTGATGTATGGGAGGTTTAACCTTCCTTGATTCAAATATAATTCATCTTGATCATAGATCAAGTGAATGGATTTGAATTAAGGATAGGTTGCTTCCTAATCAAGCAAAGAACCTAAATCAATACAAGATCATTTCTCATCTTCTTTTGGCATGGCAAGTTGTAGGAACTTCATTCACTAATCAAGATCTCTAACTTGTGTTGTTGCCTATATTTTTATTGATCGGCCTCAGTGTAGCACCTCAAATTTGCACCCCCCATTCATTTCATTTTTTAGGTCATTAACATTACACATTGCATTGCACCATATCAATAAGCATTGGCATCAAGAGAAATCATCAGTGCAAAAGGCAAGGTTTTCCTTGAGTTGAAGGCCACATGAGTATTCTAGAGAGATTATATGAATCAAGGTTCATTTTGAATCAATTTTGCTTCGTGTTAGAAGCTCAAAGTCATCAGTGCATTGCCAAGTCATCTGGGCCCCATAAAAGTCAACTGAGGGCTTTGGGGTGGAGAAATGGTTTGAGACACTTCATTCATGTCCCAAAGAGGCCTATTCATCATGTCAAACATCTATCTTGAAGGTTTTGAAGCCAGATCAAAAGTTTCCCAAAATGGAAAGTGACCTGTAATTTCAAGTTTCCAAAAATGGCAAGTTTTGGACCATATTCAACTTGACTTTCCAACATCAAAGAAGCTTCAAATGAAATTTTGGTCAACATGAAAGTTGAAGATCTTTCTCTCCCATTTCCAAAAAGTCTAAGATCATGAGCATCTGATGAATGGTTGAGGAGTTATGAGCAAATGATCACCAAGTGTGCATGAAACTTCAAAGTGCCATAACTTTTGATCCAAAACTCCAATTTAGGTCACTCTTTTTGCAAATTGCATGTCATGACCAATATTTTCCAAATCCATCATTGCATTGCATGAAATTTAATCACATGATCATTTGTTCATGCATGTCTATTTTGGAGGGAAAATGAAGAATTTAAATTTGGTGCATCATACATGAAAAATTCCATGCCATTTTGTTCATGAACTGATTTTAAGTGATTCTACACCTCCACATAACACTGTTCACGTGTGCCTTGCCATGCATAGGTGTTTTTACTAATTTTGCCATGCACCTCATATTTCATTAACTTTTCATTAGCCAAGCCTAATTACCATTAGCAAAGTGATTAACATGTCATATAAAGCCTTAATCATAACAGAATTGTTCATTCTTGCAAATTATAGATCTAGAATCTCTTTTCCCTCCAATTTTCCTCTCAACCCAAATTTGAAATTTCTCCACATAACACATGAATTTTATTGCATAATTGTGTTCCTTGAGTGTGATTGATGAAGAATCAAGATTGATTTGAAGAATTCCACCAAGATTCGTGCACATCAAGCTCATGAAGATGAACATGGAAGTTGCAATTTAAGCTAGATCCAGGACAATTCAAGCATCAAATCATGCACAAAGCTTCATAGCAAGAGTAGAGGAGGAGATTTGGACACTTTTAAAGCCTTGAATCCACCAAATCAACATTCTGTTCTTCAAGAGGTTAGAAATCGAACCTCATGATTCTTGATTTTATTGCCATGGAATTATAGATCTTTGAACACTGAGAATTCTGACATAAATTTCATTGAATTTGGATAAGAATTGCATGAGATATATGGATTTAAAGTTTGATGCATGAAAACTTCTCGCCTTCGATCCAGAAAATAGGTGTTGATTTAGGCTTAGATATTTGCGGATTCATGATCCTCGTTGTGAGAGCTTTCCAGTGATGTATATATTGCAAAATTCTGCAAAAAAGTGATGAACGTGCACTGTAGCACCGCCGTCTCATTGAAGAAGACGGTGGAAACCACCGTCCATGAATAGTGCAGCCACCGGCCTGGTTCGTGCGCTAGGGCTTGCTGTGTAAGCGCCCATCACTTTCACGTCCCCCGTTCGATTCTCGCTGGAGACATTTGTGAAATCCATTTTGAATTAATTTCGCCTTGCCAAACGACTGCGTTTTGAAACGCGCTCCAACCTCCCTTCGATTCCTGGCCGTGTACAATTCTGAATTTTATTATTTCAGCGCCTCTATTTTTGTGTGTACTGAGTTCGAGCCATGGCTGATGCAGTTTCCAATTTCCATTCATATTATCATTTTCACATTATTTTTCAAACATTATTTCATTTTATGCATGCAACTTCAAAAAATCATTAAAAATAGAATATACATCCAATTCACTTCCAATTTTTTGCCACATGTTCATCTTGATGTCTATTATTTTGTGGTATTCATTTCCTGATTCTATCATTGCTGGAATTTGAAATATGCTTGATCATTTGAACATGATGTAAAATGTGACATGTTGTACCAATTCTCTTGTGAAATGCTCATTAATTATCCAATTGCCATGAAATTTAACATGCTCATTCGTAAAATGATACATGATTTTTGAGCTTTTGTTTGGCATTTTTAGCATTTTCCATCTTTGTTTGAGACACATGAATGTATGGTGTGACAATGTGTGTCACACATTTTGATGTTGATCTTGTTCATTTTCATTTACATGCCAATTGAGCTTTTCTGATTCCAATTTTTTGCATGATGCTTGTGTTTGACCTTCATCATCACAAGAAGCAACACAAATTCTTCTCTAACAACTTGAAAGTTATGATGAGAATCATACGCCACGAGCCTTAAGTAGTAAAGAAGGAATATCTTTGGGTACCAGACGAATGACCCAGTTTCTCATCGCATTCACCTTTACTCATAGACTTTAGTGTGGTTCACATCAAATAACTGCCAAGTCCTCTTCATATTCTATTGTCAATCAAGTCACTTATTTTGCCTCAATCATCTTGTTGTCAGCCTTAGTGGGCTGAACTACGAAAGCTCTGACTTTCTAATTGCACGGTGAAAATACGTAGGCAGGAGAATTCAGATTCTCCATGAGCTACCTTATTTATTTCTACCCTTTTTATTAATCCTTCATTCTTAATTCATCAATCAATACTATCTTTTTAAGATCCAACATATTTTCATTTGGGTTCTAGTCCCATTGTTTTCCCTTGACCCAAAAGATGTTTGTCTTGATACCAAACACTTAATTCTCTTTGTTTTTTGGTTACGACAATAGAGTGGGTATGCCTAGTTTCCTCCACATCTTAGTTGTATGTCTTTTACTCTTTGGTTAAGAGTTTATTCCTTCATAGATCCAACATACCATTTCTGCTTTGATTTCAAATTGTTTGTTCCTCAACAAGTGATATATTTTTTCCTTGTATCCAAAACAACACTTTCTTGTGGGTAAGACAATATGTTTTCCTTTTACGAGATTTGTCCATATTGTGAATCAAGAGATGTTTATCTTGATGTCGAACATCTAATTCATTCTTTTTGGTAAGACAATACAATGGGTATGCCTATCCACATCTTAGTATGTACCTTCATACTCTTGGGTTCAAAGCTATTTTACCTTTATGGGTTCCCATGCTACCATTCTGTTGGTACAAGTTATTTTGTTCATCACTTCAATCATACCCTTAAAGTGGTTTGTCTTGTTAATCTTAGTTGCTTAGGCAAACACTTCCTTATCTTTCCTTTGTTTTCGTGGTTCCACGAACTATTAATACTCTGTCTTTCTCATTGCACGAGGAGAATACGTAGGCATGATGATGTGAATCCTTGGCGAGCATAAACCTAATTATTCCTTCTTCTGCCTTAGGGCATCATCCACCCATCTCCACAATACATTCATAATCTTCTACCTTCATTCACTTCATGTGATATACCTTTACCTTTGAGCCAAATACACTATCTCTTTGAGCTCCAACCAGTGTTAGCTTGTGAACCAAGACATGTTTGCCTTTATGCCAAACATATAATTAAATCAAATGATTCTAAGTAGACCCTAAACTAGGGGATCATGCCAAAGTCAAGAGTTTCATAAACCTAGGGGCAAAATGGTCAATATACATAAATTAATTAAATGGAATAAATGATCAGGATTATTTAGAATTAATTAAAACCAATTAATCAATACATGAATATGTGATGAAAAGAATTAAACTAAGTTTATTTACTTTAACCTAGAATTTCTAAAGATTTCAATTAACCGATTAATTAACAAATCAAATCATAATTATCACATTAATTACAATTAATGAATTAATCTAATAATCAAAATTAATTATATTAATCCTATTTATACACTAACCTAAGGATTAACAATTAGGAAATTAATCAAGAATTAATTAATTAAATCAAGGATTAAACACAACTAAAAGGGGGGTACAAGCCCATGTGTGGGGGTAAGCAGCAAAAGATGTTAGAACAAGATTTGGTTCTGCATCTATACCTTGACTTTTGATGATAAAAATATTGTATTTGTGTGAGAAGAATTTTGGTACCCTAATGGTTTGTTATTGTGTAGCTTTAACAACCAGTTTCGATTTTGAGTATATGATGTGCAACGTCATCGGTTTTTGAACATAGTGTTCCAATTCCTCTTTTGTGCCAATCATAAGAAGTTTCTGAAAGATGTTCAAAGTTGTTGCTGCAATGATCTTTCTACTGCTATGTTAATTCACTCCAGAGCGGCTTCTGAGGAGACGCTATGTTGCTGCTGCAACGTTCTCTCAATATGTGCTTCTGGAGGTGGCTCTGATCACCAAGCTTCTGAAGAATGGCAAGCTTATGAAGTTTTGTTAATTAGCTGAAAATTATGAAGATCTCAAGCCATACGTTAAGGTTATCAAGGTTCTGACTGTAGATCCTGAAGACTTTGAATATTCTGAAGATACTGAAGATCTCAAGCCAGACTACTGACACTATCAAGGTTCTGACTAAAGATTCTGAAGTTTCTGAATCCATCTTTATATTTCTTCATTTCATGCTTCATAAAATTTCATCAGAAGCCAATGAGCTTGAAGATAAGATCAAATGGGCATGTGATCAACTAGTACATAGTGCAAATCTAATATTCTTTCCACTACCCGATTTCATGGGCAAGGACAATACTATACATCACACCTGTCACTGATTTTGTCGGCGAAGGATAATACGCAATATCACTCCATTCACCATCAAACAGTGTACAACCGCTCTATTTGGTTTCTCCATTTTCCCCTCCAACGGTCTTCTTCTTATGTTATATAAGTAGGACTTGGAGACTTGAAGAACTGACTTAAGAACATATAGAATAATACTGAAGCGTTGCAAAAACTTAACAAGTTTATTCGAAAAGCTATCATTTTTCTATACAATTTTTCTTTGAGTAATTGTTTATCATTTTTGTAAAATATGCTTGTGTAGAAGCAACTTGTAACACACAAAAATTATTCAAATTTTTTGTTTGATTCCTTAAGGAGACTAGGGTATAGTCGGATCCTTGAGAAGACAAAGAAGGTTATTCTTTGTGAGTCCTTAAGGAGACTAGGATATAGTTGGATCCTTAAGAAGACAAAGAAGGTTATTCTTTGTGATTATTATAATAAATTGATTATAGTGGATTAAGTCCTTGTGTATAATGCAAAATCACCTTGGCGGGTGGACTGAAGTAGCTTTGAGTTATAAGTGAACCAGGATAAAAATACTTGTGTTTTTATCTCTTTGTTATTAACATTTAAATGGTGTTCTTGAGTTGGTAAAAAACTTTTGTTTTGTAAAACCCAATTCAACCCCCCCCCCCCCCCCCCCCCCCGTCATTCTCGTGTTTTTCACACCTTTAATTGGTATCAGAGTCTGGTTCTAATTATGATGAAATATCTATCAACACTACACCGTGTTCAGTACCAATCCAATTTTGTGTGAGAAACAATGGTCGCTGCAAATGTTGTTAATAACAATGAGAGAGATCACTACAGTTCAAAACTATAAATCTTTGATGGTGAGAAATTTGATTATTGGAAAGATAGAATAAAAAGTTTCTTTCTTGGTTACAATGTTGATCTCTAGGATCTTGTAGTCGATAGCTATGTTCACCCATTTAATGTTGAAGGAAATAATACAGCAAGAAGTGCTATGACTGATCAATAGAAGAAAGATTTCAAAAATCATCATAAGGCCATAACTATATTGCTAAATCATATCTCTTATACTTTGTATGAGAAGATAACGAATAGAGATTATGCCAAATCCATATTTGACTCTTTGAGGATAACTCATGTGGGGAATGCTCAAGTAAAGGAAACAAAGGCTTTAGCCTTAATCCAGGAGTACGAGGCATTCATAATGGATGATGATGAAACAATTAAGACTATGTTCTCAAGGTTTCAAATGCTTGTTGTAGGACTGAAAGTTATGGACAAAGGATACTCTACAACTGGACATGTCAAAAAGATTATCAGAAGTCTCCCTAAAAAATGGAGACCTATGGTAACAACTTTGAAGCTAGCAAAGTATGTTAACAACATTAGTCTTGAAGAACTTGTTAGTTCTTTGAGAAGCCACGAGATTGAACTCGGGGAAGATGAACCTCATAAGCGAGGTAAATCTGTCGCTTTAAAGTTTAAGCATGAGAAGTCAAAATCTTATCAAGCTGAGGAAGAATTAGAAGGTTCTGATGAATACTCAGAATATGATGATGAGTTGTCTCTAATTTCAAAGAGAGTCAACAGACTCTGGAAGCACATGCACAATGGTCAGGGTAAGTTCAAAGGAGCTAGAAGGGTTGCTGGTCGTTCTAATTCTTTATATGGACAGGAGACGCAAGGTTTTGGTAAAGATGTTATCTGCTTTTAGTGCAAGGAAGGCCACTATAAAAATGATTGTCCTAAGCTAAAAAAGGACAAAAGGCTTAAGAAGAATTTTTATAAAGGCAATAAGGGGCCGATGGCTACATGGGACGACTCAGAATCAGAAGAAGAAGATTCTGATGAGGAACAAGCCAACGTTGCATTAATGGCAACAACAACTAGTCCAGAAGGTTATAAAGAACCAGAAGACAAGGTGTTGTCAGAATCAGAATTAGACTCTGATTCTGAAGAGGTATTTTCTAATATATCTCGTTCTGATCTTGAATCATATCTCTCTGAAATGCTGGAAAATATCCGAGTCTTCAGAGTAAGGACGAGGACCTTAAACAAGTCCAAGTAGTTGCTTCTAAAACTTGTAGTGAGCTTGAGAAAGATGTTTCCTCTCTAAATGAAAACATATTTTGTTTAGAATGTAACAACTCTGCCTTGAAAAGAAAATTTTCCAAACTAGAGGAGGAAATAGTCTCAGAAGCTTCTGGTACTGATTGCATCATAAGATATGATAAAGCATTCCATTACTTTCTGGCCAAAAGCATAGATACAATAAAAATGGCTTCTTTGATCTACAAAGTTAGCAAAAATGGCAAGAAAGGTTTAGGTTGTACTGAAAATATAAAACCTGATGAAAGTCGAAAGGTAAAACCAAAATCTCTCTATGAGCATTTCATGCCTGCTGGCATTGAGCTTGATGTTTTTGCACAGACACAGAAACATACAAAGGGTAAGAACTAAGTTCTAAAACCTAAGTATCATGCACAAATTCCCTGTGATTATCGTTATGTTAAAAGACCCAAAGTTTTGAGAAACTCTGGGAAAAATAATAAAAGAAGACCTAGAAAGTGGGTACCTAAGGATACAATAATTTATGCTGCAGACATCCTTAGCAGTTTAGTTGAAACACTGGTCATGGTACCTGGACAGTGGATGCTCACGACATATGACGGGCGAAAGGTCTATGTTCCAAGATTCGAAACTTAATCCCGGAGGCTTCGTTGGTTTCAGAGGAATTTAGAACGGAAAGATCATTAGCTTCAAAACTATTTGTAACGATAAACTTCCTTCTATTACTAATGTTCTCTTATTTGATGGTCTGATGCATAGCCTTTTATCTATTAGTCAACTTAGTGACAATGGTTATGATATCATTTTTAATCAAAAGTCATGTAAGGTTGTTAGTCAGAAAGATGGTACAATCCTTTTTAATGGAAAGAGAAAGAACAACATTTATAAAATCATACTTTTTGATCCTGAGGATCAAAATGTAAAATGTTTAATGTCTGTTAATGAGGAGTAATGGATATGGCACAAACGTTTCGGCCATGTTAGCATGAGAAGTATTTCTCATCTAAATAAGCTTGAGTTAGTTAGAGGCTCACCTAACCTGAATTTCACTTCATATGCTCTTTGTGAAGCATATCAGAAGGCAAGTTTTCTAAAGCATCTTTGAAAGAAAAAACTATTGTTTCTACCTCTAGACTGTTAGAACTTATGGACATTGATTTGTTTGGACCAATGAAAGCTGCCTTTATCAATTGAAAGAAGTATGGATTAGTCATCGTTGATGACTATAGTCGATGGACATGGGTAAAGTTGTTGGAACACAAGGATGAGTCACATTCTATATTCTTTACTTTCTGCTCACTAGTGCAAACAGAAATAAATTGCGAAATAGTCAAAGTCATGAGTGATCATGGTGGCGAATTTGAAAATAAACATTTTGAAAATATTTTTTATTCAAATGGAATTTCCCATGATTTCTCCTGTCTTAGAACTCCACCACAAAATGGAGTTGTAAAAATGAAGAATAAAACCCTACAAGAAATGGCCCGCACCATGATCCAAGAAACTGATATGGCTAAGCATTTATGGGCAGAAGCAGTTAACACATCGTGTTATATTCAGAACAAGATTTCTATTAGACCTATTATGGGTAAGACTCCCTATGAATTATGGAAGAACAAAAAGCCTAACATCTCTTACTTTCACCCTTTTGTCTGTGAGTGTTTTATGTTGAACACTAAAGAGAATCTTGGCAAGTTTGATTCTAAAGCACATAAGTGTTTATTGTTAGGATATTCTGAACGCTCTAAGGGCTACATAATATTTAACACCGAAACATGAATTGTTGAAGAATTAATTCATGTTAGATTCAACGATAAGCTTGACCCTGAAAAGTCAAAGCTAGTTGAGAAATTTGCAGATTTGAAGATCAATCTTTCAGAATCCAAGGATAACGATTCTGGATAAAAAGATTTACTACATGCAATAAAATACCTGATGTACTGCATCCGCTAGAACCAAAATGAAAGTTTATGATAAACTTTAAACAATCAATATGAAAAAGTTTAAATGAAATTCATCACTAATGTTGATTATGAACATGTAATGAATAGGGGAATGCAAGGACTGATCAGAAAAAATAAATCAAACAAAGTGACTATTAATTCTAACTTATGTGTGGAAAACAAAATCTTTATGACCAGATGAAATGGTCATAAGGAATCAATTCAGATAATGAGATGTAGATGAATGAATCATAAATGAATTGTTGTAGATGAATGAATGCCAATGGATAAATGCAGATGAATTAGATGGGGAAAATTTTAGAGTATGATGACAGTTGCCCCTATTTAAATATCTTTGCAGATAGCCTGAGTGATAATAATTATTATGGAATTAGGGTGAAAATTATTTAAATATAAAATACCCGAATTTTTCCCCTTGATGCAATGATATGTTATGCTATGAACTGAAGGACTTCCCTTTTTTTGTTTTGCTGAGGATATGAAGTAAACCCTAGCATGATTTTTTTATGGATGATAAACAGACTTGTGGGGAATAAAGAAGATATATGATAACGGTAATACAAAGGAAAATGGTAAAGACGAATGGGTGAAGACTCATTGGGGCTAACAATTGCTGGGGAAAAGACACTAGGGGATTGCAAAGTATATTGTTATAAACAGGTACAAATATGACCTAACACTTTAGAATACACCTGACAGTTCTAGAGATTTATCACAAGAAATTCATCAAATAAAAGATTTGGGAGATTCCTAACATGGAATTTATCCAAAACAAAAATAAATGGGAGTCCTTTTATAAGAAGATCATTTATGCAAAAGGCTACAATGATTCTTTACAAAGAAATTAAGCACGACAAGCATCATTGGAGTTTTCTAAGATGAATAACATCCAAATTTCTGGGAATCCCTTAAGATGATGAGTCATACATGACTTTCTAGGAACCATCAGGAAAAATAGGGTAATCAAACTCTTTGTATGTGCAACAAAGTTGGACTTATATCGTAAGCATTTGTTACGACCAACTTCTAACGGACTGGTGCCATTTACAACTGGACTTTAAACGGTGCCAAGAACAAATGGACCATGCAAGGATACTGATGACAACTGTATTTGAAGATGTTTCCAATGACAATTGGACTTAAAGATAATGCCGGTAACAACGAGACTTAGAAAACAACGCCACTGACAACCAAACTTTAGATGCCAATGAAAATTGGACTTTGGATGCCAATGACGATTGGACTTTTAAATGATGCCAATAATAATTGGAATTGCAAAGAGTACCAGTAACAACTGGAAAAAATGACATCAATAACAATTGGACTTTGAGAATAGATGCATGGTGACAACCGAACTTTGAAAATGGTGCCAGTGACAACTGGACTTTGGATTCCAATTACAGTTGGACTTTGAATACTAATAACAATTGGATTTTGAAAATGAAATGGCTATTAGTGACAACTGGACTTTAGGTAATGACGCCAATTAACAATTGGACTTTAGAGGTACCAATGATAATTGGACTTTGAATACTAATAACAATTGGATTTTGAAAATGAAATGACTTCCAGTGACAATTGGACTTTAGGTAATGACACCAATTAAGAACTGGACTTCAGAGGTGCCAATGATAATTAGATTTCCACTATGCCAATAACAATTGGAAATTGGATTTTAACAGGAGTTCTAGTAACAACCGGACTTAGAATGATACCACTGACAACTGGATTTTGAAGATGATGTTAGTGACAACTGGACTTTAAAAGATGCCAATGATAATTGAACTTAGGATAAGGTGCCAGTGATAACTAGACTTGGAGATGTGCAAGTAGCAACTTTTTTTTGGGTCAAGGGATAAAAATCAACAACGAGACATGGGCCAATGCAAATGAGCACAAATTATACTTCGAACTATGCATGACTCGATTTTGCTTTTATGCATGATATATGAATAATCATGATATGCAAATGCTGACACTATGCAGATTGGGAGTTTATAGAGGTTTTTTATGGAGGTTCTGATTCCTCAACACCAATAACTCAACCAAATACTTGTGATAGAAGCATTCAAAGGAGAACCTATCAAGATTGACAGTTGTATTTAATCAAAGGATCATTTAAGAGGATTGATAGGTTGTGCTCCATGGATATTCCTGTTGTGGTAATCTATGAGTGCTTTTGCAACCTTGAGACTTTCGGGAAAACAAATGGTTTCCTTTTGAGCCACACATATGTCAAAGAAACTTAATGTGTTTTTTTACGTTTTAAAATTCTTTTCAAGTTTTAAAATTTCACTATTAACAAAAAAATGACATTTTGCATAACAAAAACAGAGAAAAACACGAATGACGGTAATTGATAGGAAAATTTTGTATTTCATTCAAGAATGATAGCACGCAAAAGGCGTAACTCCATGGAATGTTAAAATTTTGAAAATGGCGATGGGAAAAGGTTTACATTGAATCCAATAACTACTATTATCCCTAATAACCATGACTCTACGAAAACTTGATTCTGAAGGGAGCAACTGGATTGATCTTCCGTCTTTGGATTTTTTTTATTGATCTATTTTGTCTGATGCAGTCTCTGCCTTTTGTCCTTAACTTTTTCCAGAACCTCCCTTTTGGGTTTTTAGTCCACCAGGACACTCTTTTTTCCTAAACCTCCCTTTAGGGTTTTCAACTTAGCAAGCTCTCACTTTTTATTTATCCCTAACTTTTTCCTAGATCGCCCTTTCGGATTTTCAGTCCGCCGGGATACCCATTTTTTCCTAAGTCTCCTTTTCAGGTTTTCGACTTAGCAAGTTTTTTTATCAGACATAATATTTTTTTACTGCATCAGAGTTCACAGGGTGTGAGAGCTCTTCATCATCCATTGTTGTAAGAATTAAGGTATCTCTGGAGAAGGATTTCTTTACAACATATGGACCCTCATAGTTGGGAGGCCATTTCCCACGTGAGTCCTTGTGTACAAATAAGATCTTCTTGAGCATGAGGTATCCTTCTCTGAATTCTCAAAGACAAACTTTCTTGTTAAACGCCCTCTTGAGCCGTTTCTAGTACAGTTGTCCGTGGCACAAAGAGGTCATACTCTTCTCATCGATGAGGTTCAATTGGTAAAATCTATTTTTGGATCCACTCATCTTCTTCCAACTTGGTCTCCATCAAGATTCTCATCGAAGGTATCTCTACTTTGATTGGGAGAACTGCTTCTATCCCAATACGAAGGAGAATGGGATTGCCTTTGTTGAAGTGCAGAGGTCCGATATCCATGCAATACAAATGGTAGCATTTCGTGCCAATCCATGTAGGTTTTTACCATCTTTTGTAGGATCTTCTTGATGTTTTTATTGGCAGCTTCAACAACACCATTCATCTTCGGACGATGTGGGGAAGAGTTATGGTGTTCGATCTTGAAGCTTTCGCATGACTCTTCCAATGTCTTGTTTTTCAGATTTTTTCCATTGTCTGTGATAATCCGGCTTGGAACTCCATAGCGGCAAATAATCTCCTTCTTGAGGAAACGAGTGACAACTTGTCTCATCATGTTGGTGTAAGAGGCAGTTTCTACCCACTTGGTGAAGTAATCGATTGTAACTAGAATGAAGCGGTGACCATTGGAAGCCTTAGGATTAATGGCACAAATCATGTCAATTCCCCATATTGAGAAAGGCCAAGGTGATGGAAAAACATTTAACAACATTGGCGGCACATGCACTTTGTCAGCATAAATTTGGCATTTATGACACTTCTTGGAATAGTTGAAGCAGTCAGACTCCATTTTTAACCAATAGTAACCACTTCAAATGTAGTTGATCGACTATCTCGTAGTCGCTCTTCTTTATCGTTTTCAAAAATTCAACCGCTTCACCTGATTATACCCTTGACTGTACCATTCCAAATTCTTTTACAGGAATTGAAATCGTAGCTTCCTTTGTCGGTGCTTAAGGGGTCACATTGAAATCAAGAGTATAAATTCAACCACTACGGGTCATTCTACTCGTTCCATATGATGTTTTGTGACATCAAGATCAACAACTTCTAGGCTCTTCCCATTTTTAACATCTTCGAGTTCCATATCCACAACATTTATGTCGTATTTCCAAGGCATGACCTTGGTGCTTGGAAAGAGAGTAGGCATACATACTACCACAGGAGATGAATGGCTAGTAGACTAGACAATATCCCTTCTTCGATAGGTTATCTCAACAAGTTCTAGTAGATTGAAATAAGGTTCAATTACCGAGACTTCCTCATTTGTTTCTAGACCACAAACTTGTAAAACACCTTTATCATCAAGTTTTGAATATCGACTCTATCCATCTTACATCCTCTTGGATGAATGGAACACTCTTCACAGTTATCATGATAAGTACTAACCAAGCCAACTCCCATAAATCTTGCATGGAATGCTAGAAAAGGACTTTTAACATCTTCAACATTTTTGATCACACAAACATTAGATATATCTTCAAGGGTATTAACAACACCATCTGCAGGAAAAGGATTATTCTTTACATTGGGACCAATATCTCTGAATGAAAGGATATTCTTTTCAACAAATTCTCGCACTATATACTTTAAGGCATAACAACACTATAAATCATGTCCAGGAGCACCCTCATGGAAAGGACAGTGGACATTTGGTTTATACCATGGAGGTAGAGGCTCATGGGGAGGACCCAAAGTTCTAGGAGCCACTAGCCCTTTTTGCAACAAAGAGGGATACAACTCACTGTATGTCATAGGAATTGGATAAAAGATGAACTTATTCCTTTGTCCCCCATTTTGATTAGGAAGATTCTACGAACGTGTAACTTGGGCCCTTGGATGTTGATAAGCTGGCACCATATGTGCTTGTTGATATACTGGTGCTTGCTGAATAGGTTGATAAACATGAGCTTGTGGTCGACTGAAGGCTAGTGTAACTGCTGCCACATACGGTTGTTGGATATAATGCACTAGATAAGTTAATGTTATTGGGCAACTTTTCGTTGTTGCTTCTTCCATGAGTGACTTCTTCTTTGACCGAGTGACACAACATTGGTTTCACACTCCTTTTTCATCTGAAAACCTCCAGAAAGCTTCTTAACATTGTTACTGGATGTTTCAGTGACGGTTATCATTTTGCCATTTTTCAGTCCAAGCTCAACCTTGATACCCACAAAAACTAAGTCGGAGAAAATTGCTAATATGCGACTCACCATTCTTTCATAGAGCATAGGATTTATAGTATCCATGAACCAATCTTCCAACTCCTTCTCAGCAAGAGGTGGTTCGAATTGCGAGGCCACCTCTCTCCACCGTTGTGCATATTCCTTGAAATACTCGTTGTCTCTCTGGGATATGCTAAGCAATTGCCTCCTATCCGGGGCCATATCCATGTTATATTTGTAATGTTGGACAAAAGCGTCAGATAAGTCTTAGAAACAATGAATTCTGCTTTGATCAAGACTCAAGTACCACTTAGAAGGGGCACCCTTCAAGCTATCTTAGAAACAATGTATCACAAGTTTATCATCCTCGACGTGTGCATCCGTTTTCCGATAGTACATACTGAGATGACTTCTGGGGCATGGGTGGCCCTCATACTTATCAAATTCACGGGTCTTGAATTTTGCGGGAATTACAAGACCGGATACCAAGCATATTTCTCTAGAAGCAGCACCAAAGATTGTGTCGCCTTCCATTTCCCTTAATATTTTTCCGATAATCTGGAAGTTCTCCTTCATGCCCTTTATGTCCTCATGTATTTCGTCCTATTCATCAGAAGATTTTGGAGCATAGTAGATCTGATTCTGATCTTCAAAATGTGGTTGCACATGTGTATGGACGATTGGTGGAGCGACAATATGGACTACAGGGTGTGCCTCAATGGCGAAGGGTAAATGAACTACCTATTACATGGACTGTATAACTGATGACACTAAAATTCACTATATTTTTGACTCCGATTTCGCATGCATTTTAGTTGTTTTATTCTTATTTTGTTATGTTATTACTATGTTTTTCTTTGTTTTCAGGTTTTCAGTCTAATCAGAGCATTGATCAAGAAAAGGAGCGGAAATGAGCTAAAAAGCCAAAAAAACAGCATTTTACACTTGTGGCTCCCACTGTGGCGGGCGTCATGGGTCCAACCATGACGTGTCCCAGTTTCAACCTCTCCTCAACTGCCACGTCTCCCACGATCTCCACTTGGGCGCTGCAATTTCCTCCTGTGGCGGGCGTCATGATGTTGTGGCGGGCGCCACAAGAACAAAATGGTTCCCGCCCATTTTCAAACTTAGGGGCATCCTTGTAATTTCCATATTTTTTTTCTTGCCTATAAATAGAGCCTTGATTTCATTTGTTTCTTCATCCAAACTTTGTTACAACTAGGCATATATCAGTATTGTGTAAAAGTGGTAATCACTTCACATCGGAGTGTTGCCACACTGTGTAATCGAGTCTGTAATCGAGTTTATAGCACTTTGGAAGGAAGTTTAATCCTGCCGCCATTTTCATTTCTGTTCCGCACTTTATTCGACCCTCCGATTGGAGCAGGTTTTATTGCTTTACCTTTGTCTACTTTATTTTCCCGCACTGCCTTTATTTTGTTTACTTTCCCGCACTGCCTTTATTTTGTTTACTTTCCCGCACTCACACTTTACTTTGTTTATTTCTCGCACTGCACTACTTTCCTTTATTTCTTGCACCACACTACTTTTATTTACTTTCCTTCACCCGCACTACTTTAACTTATTTTCCGCACTCGCACTACTTTTATTTACTTTCCTGCACTCACACTTATTACCTTTTTTTTTTAAAAAGTTTTTTATTTATCCGTTTTTATGATAAAAATTAAAATGCATTTTTACTTTACCATGTCTGGCTAAACCTATAAAGGTTAGAATGTAAGGATCGTAATTGAACCGATAATCCGTACAATTGTTCGTAGAAACACTTAAGGGCTATTTTGACTTTCAACTTAAGTTTTCTGCACTTAATTTCCGTTGGGTAAGATCGAAAGCCGTCCGACGTCTGTTTAAACTTAGTTGTTTTTAACTATTTCAAATACAGCGAAATCACTTTGTTTAGTTCATTAGGAGTTTTTAACTTAAAAAGAAAAGTGATTTTAAAACTATTTTCGGATGCGTTTATAAGTTTAGAGTCTGGTTCGTGAGAATCTCTTTTGGTTAAGAAATCCAGGTCAAAATAATTTTCAACTTAGTCGAGACACTATATTTCTTAAAAATAGGTTTACTACTCTAACACAATGCGCGCCTTTTTATAAGTGACAATAAGAGGGTTTGATTAGGGATTACAACTCGGTTCTGAATACCCGAAAGCGATAGTTCCCGTTAAATTGGTTCTTTTCAAAGTAGGAAACACTGCCCATAAGTAATTCTATTAGCAAGTACTTGGATTATTAATTGATTGTGTGAATTACATTCGAACCTGTCTTTATTAATTGAATTTAATTTAATACTTTATTTTTCATTGTGCACTCTTAAAAACGCCTGTTTCGATTACCTTAGATAAACACCGTAACAATAGATAACGATAGATTGACATTTGGTCTTTGTGGATTCGACAATCTTTTATATTACTCTAACGCGTTCGTATACTTGCGAAAAACACGCATCAAGTTTTTGGCGCCGTTGTCGGGGACCAATTTCGTCAAATTTCGTACCCTGTTGTTATATCGTTTAGACTTAGGTTGTTACCTGTCGGTCAATGCGAAGGACTCGTAGCACCAAGAGCTTAGTAGATTCTCTGGCGGAACCTGAACGTAACGCTCGGGCACGTTTATTTTTCCATAGAATTAGGAGAGCTATGACCGAAGATCAAAATCAAAGACCTCTTAAGGATTTCGCCCAACCATCCAACGAAGAACCTAGTTCTAGTATAGTAAACCCAACCATCCCAGCTAATAATTTCGAACTTAAACCCTCCCTGTTGCAACTAGTGCAACAGAGACAATTCGCAGGTCTTGCTACTGAGAACCCAAACCAACATTTAAAAATCTTTCTCCAATTAG
Organism: Lathyrus oleraceus; assembly: GCF_024323335.1. Classification (NCBI taxonomy): domain Eukaryota; kingdom Viridiplantae; phylum Streptophyta; class Magnoliopsida; order Fabales; family Fabaceae; genus Lathyrus; species Lathyrus oleraceus. The sequence goes on along the minus strand of NC_066584.1, from coordinate 199,787,227 downwards.
CAGACACTTTTAAAACTAATGGATCTTCTCCTGAGGCAATCCGTTTAAGATTATTCCCTTTCTCCCTCAGAGATAAAGCCCTATCATGGTTAGATTCCCTTCCACCTAATTCCATAACAACTTGGGAAAAACTTAGAAAAGTATTCCTTGCTAGATACTTTCCCCCAAGTAAGACCGCCGTTATTCGAAACCAAATAACCAGATTTACCCAGAATCAAGGAGAATCTCTGTTCGAAGCTTGGGAGAGATATAAAGAGCTGTTAAGAGCATGCCCACATCATGGTTTAGAAAATTGGTTAATCATTCAGATCTTCTATAATGGACTTCACTATAACACTAAGATGACCATCGATGCCGCCGTAGGTGGCACACTGATGAACAAACCTTACCCTGAAGCTAGTGCCCTTATCGAAGATATGGCTCAAAACCATCAATCATGTGGAGATGAACGAGCGACAATTGAGAAGAAGGAAGCCCAAGGAGGAGTACATGAGTTAAGCTCTATAGACATGATGCAAGCTAAAATGGACGCGTTAGCCCTCAAGGTTGAGCATATGTGTATAAACCCGAATATTACAGTTGCAGTTTCGTCGGATTGTGAGATATGTGGAACCAAAGGACACCAATCTGCAGAATGCAGTCTCTTAAACGAAACCAACACTGAGCAAGTGAACTACGCCCAAGGCAACCCATATTCGAATACCTAAAACCCTGGATGGAGGAATCACCCGAACTTATCCTATAAGAACAATAACCCTATCCAAAATACTGCACCTCCGAGACAACCAGGTTACCAAGCCCCAAGACCAAATCAACCTATGCAACCTGTGCCACCAAAGCCGAGCCTTAAGAAAATTGTGGAAAATTTTATCACTGCTCAAACCCAAAAAAACAAAGAGTTCATGAACCAGAACATTCATGTTAACGAACTGATTACCCAGTTAGGAACCAAGGTTGACCAAATAGTTACTCACAATAAGATGCTTAAAACCCAGATCTCTCAGGTAGCCTTAAACCAAGCCCCCCAGACTACACCTAGAGGACAGTTCCCTGGACAACCTCAACAGAATCCGAGAGGACATGCCAATGCCATTACCCTACGAAGTAGGACCGCTTATGATGATCCATTTAACCCAAGATTGAGTGAACCGAAAACTTCTAAGGAATATACCGAACCCACGGACGAAGTGAAGGAACCAGAGGAATCTGAAAAATAGGAAGGTCAAGAAAAAGGAGAAGAACCTAAAGACAAAACTTATGTACCACCCCCGCCTTACAAACCACCGATACCATATCCGCAAAGACTCAAACAGACCCAGATCAATAACCAGTATTAGAAATTCGTTAAGGTTATAGAAAAACTTCACGTAGAAATCCCTTTCACATAAGCCATCACCCAAATACCTTCTTATGCAAAGTTTCTCAAAGACATCCTTACCAACAAACGTAGACTCGATGATCCGAAGCCCTTGGAATGCAATTCTATTTCCAAGAATAAGTTAGCCAAAAAAGATAAAGATCCTGGAAATTTCTCCATTCCTTGTATTTTAGGAAGTCAGGTCATCGAAAGCTTATTTCCTTTAGCAGTTTGTGAGAGGTTAAACTTAGGAGAATTACAACCTACTAAGATGTCACTTCAATTAGCCGATAGATATGTTAAGTATCCGATAGGCATATTAGAAGATGTCCCTGTTAGGATAGGTCAGTTATTTATCCCTACTGATTTTGTTGTCATGGACATTAAAGAGGATGATGATATACCAATCCTTCTAGGTAGACCATTCTTATCAACTGCAGGAGCCATAATAGATGTCAGGAGAGGAAAGTTGACCTTTGAGGTAGGTGATGAGAAGATAAAATTTATACTTTCAAAATTTCTTATGGCACCTGTGATGGGAGACACATGTTATGCCATAGATATCATTGATGAATGCGTTAGGGAAATAGAACAAGAAGAAATCATAAAAACAATTAAGTTGCCATCAACTCTCATACTGGAAGATGATAACTTTAGGAAGCCTTACATCGATGATAACCTTTACGAATTTTTATCCCTTATCCCAGATCCTATGCCATGCCCTAAAAAACCAACCTTAGAACTTAAGGAACTGCCTAAGAACCTGAGATATGAGTTTCTTGATGAAGAGATGAACCGTCTAGTTATAGTCAGTGCTACCTTGAGCCAAGAGGAAACAGACCAACTCTTAGATGTTTTACAAAGATATCCCTCAGCCTTAGGATATAATATCTCTGATCTGAAAGGTATAAGCCCATCCGTATGCATGCACCGGGTTTTGCTCGAAGAAGATACAAAGCTCTCCAGAGAACATCAGAGAAGAATAAACCCTATAATGAGTGATGTTTTTAAAAGAGAAGTTCTTAAGTTACTTGAGGCAGGTATAATCTATCAGATCTTGGATAGTAAGTGGGTGAGCCCTGTGCATGTAGTACCTAAAAAGGGAGGCATCACAGTAGTGCAAAACGATAAAGGCGAACATGTAGCAAAACGGATAGAAGGAGGATGGCGGATGTGCATAGACTACAAAAAGTTAAATAAAGCAATCGGGAAGGATCATTTCCCTTTACCATTTATAGACCAGATGTTGGAGCGTCTAGCCAGACACTCTTACTTTTGCTATCTAGATGGATACTCTGGATTCTTCCAAATACCTATCCACCCCGAAGATCAAGACAAAACTACCTTTACATGCCCTTATGGAACTTTTGCCTACAGACGAATGCCATTCGGAATCTGTAATGCCCCAGCTACTTTCCAACGCTGCATGATGTCAATCTTTGCAGATTACCTAGATAGTATCATGGAAGTATTTATGGATGATTTCTCGGTTAGCGGGTTTGATTTCAAAAATTGTCTTGCTAACCTGGAGAGATGCGTGGAGGTGAACCTTATGCTAAACTAGGAAAAGTGTCATTTCATGGTCACCGAAGGGATTGTTTTAGGACAAATAGTTTCCGAAAAAGGTATTGAGGTAGATAGAGCTAAGATAGAAGTCATAGAGAATCTAAAACCACCCAAAAGTATCAGAGAAGTCTGAAGTTTCCTTGGACATGCTGGATTCTACCGGCGTTTTATCAAAGACTTCTCTAAAATAACTAAAACTTTAATTGGCCTTTTAATGAAAGATGCTGAATTCATTTTCGATGAAAAATGTAATGAAGTATTTAATCTTTTAAAGCAAGCGTTGATTTCAGCACCCATTATGCAACCCCCTGATTGGTCAGAACCTTTTGAGATAATGTGTGACGCTAGTGATTATGCCGTTGGAGATGTTCTAGGACAAAGGAAAGATAAAAAATTATATGTGATTTATTATGCCAGTAGAACCCTAGACGCCACCCAACTTAACTACGCAACAACTGAAAAGGAACTACTAGCTATAGTTTTTGCTATAGACAAATTCAGATCTTATCTAATAGGAGCCAAAATTATAGTTTACACCGATCATGCTGCCATTCATTACCTATTAAGTAAAAAGGATGCCAAGCCCAGGTTACTCCGATGGATTTTGTTACTACAAGAGTTTGATTTAGATATCCGAGATAAAAAAGGCACTAAAAATGTAGTAGCTGATCACCTTTCTAGGCTAGAACACCTGAAACCAGACTTCGTACCCATACATGATGATTTTGCCTATGATAGACTGATAGCTAAGCTAGAAGCCATTGAAGACGATAGCCTAGACCCTCATGAGCACTTCCAAAAATCCTTAGCTGTAAGTAACGTGCCATGGTATGCAGACTTTGTTAATTATCTAGCTGCTGATATCATACCCCCTGATCTTGACTACCACCGGAAGAAGAAGTTCTTTAACGATGTAAGAAACTTTTATTGGGACGAACCGCCCCTTTTCAAAAGGGGTAAAGACGACACTTTTCGCCGTTGCGTTCCAGAAGAGGAGGTAAAAAGTATAATTGAGCATTGTCACTCTGCACCCTATGGTGGACATGCGAGCACCTCTAAGACATACGCCAAGATTCTTCAAGCTGGCCTACCATGTGGCGCGATGTCCATGCTTGGATTGTCAAATCTGATAGATGCCAATGCATGAGAAATATTTCAAGACGTGACGAAATGCCGCTAAGAAACATTCAAGAAGTAGAACTCTTCGACGTTTGGGGTATAGATTTCATGGGACCTTTCCCACCATCCTTAGGAAACAAGTATATCTTAGTAGTTGTGGACTACGTGTCTAAGTGGATTGAAGCTATAACTGCACCCACAAATGACACTAGAGTGGTGATCAAATTATTTAAAAACTATATATTCCCTAGATTTGGAACACCCCATTTAGTCATAAGCGATGGAGGATCACACTTCATATCGAGAATATTTGATAAACTTTTAAGCAAATATGGAGTTAGGCATAGAGTAGTAACACCACACCACCCACAGACTAGTGGCCAAGTAGAAGTATCCAATAGGGAGATAAAACAAATTCTAGAAAAAACTGTTTCTATATCTAGAAAAGACTGGTCTCAGAAGCTCCAAGAAGCAATATGGGCCTACAGAACCGCTTTCAAAACCCCTATAGGAATACCTCCCTACCAACTAGTCTATGGAAAATCCTGTCATTTACCTTTTGAATTAGAGCATAAGGCCTATTGGGCCATTAAAACTTTGAATTTGGATTACCTGACCGCTGGTGAAAAACGTATCCTTGACATCCACAAAGAGGAAGAACTCAGGCAATCTGCCTACGAGAATGCCATAATATATAAAGAGAGAACCAAAGCTTGGCATGACAAAAGAATTGTGAAAAAGGATTTCAATATAGGCGACCCTGTTCTCCTGTTCAATTCTAGGTTACGACTTTTCCCTGGGAAGCTGCGTTCAAGATGGACTGGCCCTTTCAAAGTATCTAAGATTCTGAGATCCGGAGCTGTAGAAATCAAGAGCGAAACCTGTAGTCCATTCATTGTAAATGGGCAAAGACTGAAGCTCTATGAAGGAGGAGACATTCCAACAGACTACTCCAGCCACACTCTGATAGATCCACCAATTCCTACGACAGATGTATAAGTTCCGATCATCAAGCGAACGACGTTAAACAAGCGCTGCTTGGGAGGCGACCCACGGTTTTCTTATCTTATTTTACTTTTTCTGCATTTATTTACTTTATTTTACTTTTTAATCATATTCTCGTCAGGACTAAATATCATTTGCAGTGTTTGTGTTTTCAGGATCCTTTTCCCCAACCTTTGCAGGATGTAGAACTTTGATGACATGCATGTGGCTTTCAGAGATGACGCCCAGAGGGAGCGTTACATTGTTCTCTACCAGCGCCCTATGGAACCTACACGCTATCCGGACCAGGATTGCATGGACGCCCTAGGCATTCAGCCGAGCATCAGATTCTTGTGCCACCAACTCCAATGGGATGAACTCGCTGATGACATGAACAACACCTACAGGAACCTGACTTTGGAGTTCCTTAGCTCGTTTGCTTATGATCCTTACTCCGGACCAGATGGACATGTTGTTTTCAGGCTATTCGGAACTGAGTACTCTTTTAGCCAGAAGGAGTTCGGTGACTTGTTAGGTTTTCAGACTACCCCCGACGCTATCCTTGAGACGCCGATGGGATACTTTCTGAGTAGGGAAGTGGAGAAATTCTGGAGCGATATCTCTGGTGGAGGGAGTCAGGATCCTTCCACTCAATTGTCCCAGGTTATCCATAACCCTGCTATGAGGTATTTCCAGATGATACTGGCGCACTTTTTTTGGAAGACCAGATGCTGAGACTCTGCTGAGTGAGGAGGAGATATTTTTGTTATTCTGTGCATCCCAGTCACGCCCTGTGGCATGTGGGGATTTTCTGCTGTGTGGCCTTAGCAGTGTTGCCAGATCATCCGAGGGAATTATTCATGTAGGAGGGATTGTCACACAGATTTCCACTGGCTTAGGCCTATCCCGCAAGCTGCTCCATCTCAGGACTTTCTGTGGCTATACTACTATGGATATTGATTTCTGCTTAGACAGAGGATTGATGAGGAGAGCTTCTTTCAATCCCAGATAGTTTAGATTGTTGATTGATAGCGAGACAATATACTACTTTACACTGCCAGACCCGATGATGTCCAGTGTTCATGACCCAGCTAACTGAAGTTATGCTTTGGAAGGTCATGGAGAGACTGTTGAGGAGCCTAGATCCCCTCCTGTTGCTGATTATACTCCTACTCCGCTTTCACCCAGGATTACTGTGCTCTCTAATAATTTATCTTTGCAGCCCCCAGATGTTCGCACACAGATTGCCGAGTGCCGCAGAGAGACTGCCAAGCTTAGGTAGGAGGTGGTTGACCTTACATTACAGATTGAGGTATCCGATCTTACACATGCTACTGAGGCTGATTGTTTGTACCGAGAGATAGCAGATTTTCGTCAGGAGATAGCCGTACTTCGTGGATCCAGTCAGGCAGAGGAGCCCCCTGCTGTTTGAGCTTACCGTCTCGTTTATCTTTTCTTATTTATGCTTATATTATTTTTCGCATTTCCCAGACTTATTTTATATTATCGCATTTGGTACATTTTCAAATTATGTTAGCACTTTGATATTTCCATATGTGTATATATATATATATATATATATATATATATATATATATATATATATATATATATATATATATATATATATATATATATATATTATATGTGTTTATTTCCTTTATATTCATATTATAGTCTAATAGTATTATTTATTTATTTGTTTAATGTTTAAATTTTATTTTCATAAATTGTGCAAGCTTATTCTATTAGGAAAAACAATGAAAATGCTATCCGGACCCCCAGACCAAAAAAAGCATGGAGAAGCCCATACCAAAATCTTCAAATTTTGGCCCAGCTTCAATTTTGCTCTTGTGGCGCCCGCCATAGACCCTATGGCGCCCGCCACGGCGTCTGGTATATGTGGGGCAGATTCAAATAATTCACCATTTTTTGCCCTTCAAACTTCCAAAATCCATTTTTTGCTCTTCCAAAAACTCCCTTGAACCCCATAAAAGCTTCTACATTTTTCATCTTCCCACCATACAATTTACCTTTCCAACTTCCATTTTAATTTTCATCCATCAATATTGTCATACGGTGAACTGGACTTTTTGTGGTTTTAATCGCAATGTCGCGGTTAGCAAGAGTCGCCACCGACTTTTCTTTTATCCAATAAGGAAAGGTGGAAAAGAACAGGAAAGACCTTAATTTAGATTTTGGGTTCGGGAGGTACATTATACAAAGGGAAGGTGTTAGCACCCTTTGTATCCATGGTTATCCATGGGCTCTTAATTGCTCGATCACTTATATTATTTTTGTCTAAAAAAGTGTTTGTGAATTGTTTGGAAAATTGTTTTGAAAAGAGAATTTAACTTTGTAATGATTCTTGTATGAATGTATACAAAGTAGTTATCCCGTTTTAGTTTTGAAAATTGTTTAGAAAAATATAACTCGGTAATGATTCTAGTATGAATGTATACCAAGTGGTGATTTTCTAAAGGCATTTTGAAAGGTGTGAGGTGCAAAAAAATGTTTTAAGTTGTGAGCCAGCAATTAAGAGTTATACCGACCCAAGGTCTTTACGGGCATTTCCTATCCTTATGAGGGTAAAACTGTCCTTATTATTGAGAAATAAGTAGTTTTATCCTTTGGATGTAAAAGGGTCATCGTAGGGTCATCGATTGGTCATTGAAGGCAACAGTTATGAGGATACCTTAGCATTCGAAGGGACTATCATCATTTAACCGTAGGCAACATCGGAGGGTCATCGAGGGACAAAGTTGTATATTCGAAGGCAACATCCGCGGGACTATAATTTATTTTATGATGATTTAACCGAAGGGTCTTTGCTAAGGGTATCCCCACGTTCGCGGGACATGACCGTAATATCGTAATCGTAAGGCAACAAAGAGAGGTCCAAGATCACTTATTCAAAGGCAAAGTTTTACAATTAATTATATAATTAGGATGAAACTCCACATTAAAATTATTAAAAATAATATATTAAAAAATTAATACATTAGAAATTAATACATTAAAAAAATTAATTTAGGGGAAACTCCACAAGGGTATCCCACAAATAAAGTGGAATACCTAGCCAATAACCTTTTCCTGGGATATGTGAACCTTTACGAAACTCAAAAAAAGAAACATGTTAGAACACCAAATCAGGGTGCAATCGAAGATTACACCGGAGAAATATCACAACAATAAATAGGATAGGATGAATAATGCATGGCTATGATAAAAATATAAAAAAAAAACAGACTAGAAGAATCAGGTACTGTCTCGTTCGCCTCTGCCTTGCCTAGCGAAGGCCACGGATTTTGAATTTGAAAACAGCCCCATGTTAGGAACTTTGAATTTTATGGCATTTTATCACAGGAATAACATGGTCAAACATTCAGGGTATTCAGGCATATTTAAATTCCCATACGAAAGCAAATTATATATCAACATTTAATCATGATTATATATGTAGATATGGCCAATTGAAAGTATAAACAATAGAGATACGCAAAACCTGTTTGCCAATTCAAGGTTGAAGGGATTGACCACTTGTAGTATCGGAATAAGTTAGGCAGCGGGAATTGGACGGCGATGGCTTCGGTGCAGATGGGCTGCCTTCAGGGTTTCTTTACTCTGAATTCTCCGGGTAGGCAGGGTTCCTATGCCAAAGTTTCTATCCGTCCTTCTCTGTTCTCTTTCTTTCTTTTTCCTCAAGGTTTTGTTCCAAGGAAACCTCAGAGTGTTTTGCTTCTCTTCCTTCTTTCTCCAGTGAATCTCCCAGTGTAAACTCCAAGTCTCTCCAAGTGTAACTCCCCCTACTGAAACTTCAGTATTTATAGACTAATTTCGTGGGTAATGGGCTTGGACTGAGGGAGACCCAAGTCCAAAATAATTTGTTATATTTTATTTATTTATTTATTTTAATTATTTAATTAATTAATTAATTAATTAATTAATTAATTAATTAATTAATTAATTAAAAAAAATTCTTTTTTTTTTTTTTTTTTTTTTTTTTTTTTAGGAAAAATGATGGGTAATTTTTGGGGTATGACAGCTGCCCCTGTTCAATATTCTTGAACCGAGAGAGTTAGGATGGCGTGTATGCCATTCGTGGTCTGGAGGTGGAAGATTATTGAACACTAGAATGCCCCAAAAATTTGCACTTGAGAATCGACAGTTGGTCTTGATGGAGATGGGCTTAAAGATGCCATCCGGGAGGTTTGATGACGAAAGCTTCAGATCGCGCCGTATATTAGGCCAATTTGAAGACATGGGTGCCACACTGGGTCGTACGTTAGACCGTATAATGAGTCATCCATTAGGCTGCCGACTTCGCTGGGGAGTCGGAGTGTGTCATATGCTGTTGGGGATAAAGGATCAGAATGGACCATACGCTAGATCGTATCTGAGTTGCAGAATGAGCCGTACGTTAGGCTGAATCTGACGACGAAAGGGGTAGTCGTACGTTAGACTACACTTCAGAAATGTACCGTATGTTAGGTAGGATCTGATGATGAAAGGGGTAGTCGTACGCTAGACTACACTTCAGAAATGTACCGTATGTTAGGTAGCATCTGAGGGGATGGACATCCGAACGGGTCGTACGTTAGACCGTCGCAGAATGAGTCGTCTGTTAGGCCGCATCTGATGATGAAAGCGGTAGTCGTACGCCAGACTACACTTCAGAAATGTACCGTACGTTAGGTAGCATCTGAGGGTTGTAAGATCCAAACGGGTCGTACGTTAGACCGCGTTGGGGTTGTTGAAGCTCAGAATGGATCGTACGTTAGATCGTATCCGAGTTGTAGAATGAGTCGTCCGTTAGGCTGCATCTGAAAAAGAAAGTAGTCGTACGCTAGACTACACCCCTGAATGTACCGTACGCTAGGCAGCATCTGAGGATTTGAAGGTCCAAATGGGTCGTACGTTAGACCGCATTGGAGTTGCTGAAGAAGTCATATGTTGGGCTGAATCAGAATGAACCGTACGTTAGGCTGTATCTGATAACCTGTATATGTTGTACTTGCAATAAATGTCTGGGATGGGCTTAGAGATGCCATCGTTAGGAGGATATCGAAGTGTTGTCAGAATGAATGTTCCCATGAACTGTATTTGAAATATGTATCTGAATCTTGAATGTGATTGATAAAGGTGTCTGTCTGAATGAACCTTCTACTTTGACTATATCAGGAGGATAATTAACCTGCAAAGAAAAAGTTAGCTTCATGCTATGTCATGATGCATGAGATGTTTCGTGTTATGCTAAAATAAATGCGAATGTTGTATGCATGCGTATGCTGTGAAATGATGTAATGAATGAGTTATGCGTATGAGAAGTTCTGCTTGGGGACTCTACTGGGGAAAATAAATCCCCATCTACTGATTGGAGATATTTGTAACGATGACCCTTTCTCGGCAGGGGGTTCTTGATTCCGTCTGATGGTGGAAATATTCAACAGAGCCTGGCTGGGGATGGATGAGATGATCAATCTGTCTGGTGACGCCGACCTCTGTTGGGGAGTAACTGGCTGTGCCTGGGGATACTGCCATTTTCTGAGGAAAAAAAAAAGGCTTGCTGGGGAAGAGAATTGGTAGCGGATTCATTGGAAGCATGATTAGACCTTTTCCTTGATCCTGAAGTCGGGTAGTAATTGCTATTGCTATTCTATGCATGTATTTTTGGTAAACATCAGTCATATTCAAATGCACATATTAATTCAAATTAAATCAATGGACATTTACGCAACCAAAACAGAAAAGTAAAAACAAAAGCATCTTTTTTTTTGAAAGAGGGTTGTATTGATTTTGAAAGGAGGCCTATAAACAGGCAATTTGTGTACAAGGAGACAGAAATCCTAGTAAGAGGAAATTGTCGAAAACAAAGAGAAAGCTATGTGGAAGAAGTCTTATTGATTTTAAGCCTACTACTGTCATTATGTCTTCGAGCATCTCATCCCTTGCTGTCGGATAGAAGTGATTGGCTTGGTCAGTCCCTCGAACTTGGATGAAAGTTGACTGAGAACGGGACATAGTCATACGCTTTAATCCCTAATTTTTGCCTGGACCGCCTTTTCAGGTTTTCAGTCCACCAGGATACCCTTTTTTGCCCAAGCCGCCTTTTCAGGTTTTCGACTTGCCGGGTGTACATTTTTTTTATATATCCCTAATTTTTGCCCGAACCCTTTTGGTTCGCCGGGATGCCCTTACTTTTGCCTAGATACGTCGATCTAGCGGGTCTCTTTTATGCGTAGTATTTTTTAACTATGTCCGCGTTCACGGGATGTGGGAAGTCTTCACCATCCATTGTAGCGAGTATCATGGCTCCACCTGAGAATACCTTCTTAACTACAAATGGCCCTTCGTATGTGGGAGTCCATTTGCCTCTGGGGTCAGTTTGTGGTAGGATGATGCGTTTGATTACCAAGTCGCCAATTTGATACACTTGTCTCTTGACCTTTTTGTTGAATGCCCTGGTCATGCGCTTCTGATATATCTGCCCGTGACATACAACCGCAAGTCTCTTCTCATCCATCAAATTTATCTGATCGAGTCGAGTCTGAATCCATTCGTCCTCGTCTAAGCCCGCCTCTTTCATGATCCTTAGAGAGGGAATCTGAACTTCCACTGGTAAAACGGCTTCCATTCCGTAGACTAAAGAGAAAGGAGTTGCCCCTGTCGAAGTTCGCACGGAAGTACGATAACCATGAAGAGCAAATGGTAACATCTCATGCCAGTCTTTGTATGTTACCGTCATCTTTTGTATAATCTTCTTAATATTCTTATTAGCCGCTTCTACAGCGCCGTTCATCTTTGGCCGGTACGGAGAAGAGTTATGGTGTTTTATTTTGAACTGCGTGTAGAGTTCAGTAATCATCTTGTTGTTCAAATTAGTGCCATTGTCAGTGATAACTCTTTCAGGAGACAGCGGGTTTCTCAAATAGATATTTGATAGAATCCATCTTAGAAGTCAATAAAGTGGTATGATTCAACATATACTGTCTTAGTCGGCGAGCAGCCCAAACCAAAGCACAGCAAGCTTTCTCGAGCTGTGAGTATCTTGTTTCACAGCCGGTACCTTTTGCTAAGGCAGTATATGGCATGCTCTTTTCGACCAGACTCGTCATGTTGCCCCAACACACACCTCATTGAATTTTCTAACGCGGTCAAATACATGATGAGAGGTCTTTCTTCAACTGGTGGTATCAGAATTGGAGGTTCTCGGAGATACTTCTTGATTTTGTCAAAAGCTTCTTGGCATTCATCATTTCATACCATCTCTTGATTTTTTTCTCAGTAATTTGAAGATGGGTTTGCAGATAGCAGTCAAGTGTGGAGTGAATCGGGCAATGTAATTCGAGTGCCCCAAGAAACCTCTGACTTCTTTCTTGTTTATTTCAGTACCCAGATTTACAATTTCAATGATTCCTCATGCGGCTGTATAGTCTTTTCTTCTTGCAGTAGTCGGGCAAGTTCTCCAGGGACTTCATAATCTTCCTTGCTTCCATCCTCGGCTTGGTAGATCGGATTTTCAAAGTCATAATGAACAGTAGCAGAGTCATTACCAACAGGATCCAGAGTGGATATGGATCGGCAAATTGTTACGTGAGTGTGTGCAAGAAACATAGCTTGTTTGAAAAATGACAGGAAAGATAAAGAGCGCAATATTTGAATGCAAAAAGTCCATTGATCTATTGAATATGAATATGCTTATGAAAATGACAAACCCCTAACAAATTAGCCATTGTGCCTCGGGCATAGACACAATGCTTTAAGAAGTTTGATTGTAAAAGAAAATTAAAATTTGCAATTCTAGAATAAACAATAACAATTACTCCTGACTAAAGGAAATCGGGATAATGTCTTCAGTCTTCCAATTGTTGAGTCCGTCACCAATTATTGGGAAAATCCAGCTATCTAAGTCGCAATCACTATCAGCATCTTCCATAGCATTAATCTGATTTTTGACTATCTTTCCAGAGTTAAACCCCAGGCCAGCTTTATCAGACTTGTACGGTACATTGATCAGTTGACCCCAACCAGCACGATCACCATTTTCAACCGCGGCTTGAGCATCTTTCAGAGAGATCATGACAGGGGGAGCACGAACAACCTTGGGCACAAGGGGAGTTGGCTTAAGGACAGGACTGGGTGGAGGAACCACTTCAAATGACTGAGAAGGAGTCTCAAAGAATTCACCATCCATCTCGACGTATTTGAAGGCTTGCACACTACTGAAAATATACTCTTCTTCTCCACATACAGTGACAACCATGCCTGCTATTGGATACTTCAGCTTTTGATGAAGCGACGAAGCTACCGCACCTGCCCCATGGATCCAAGGGCGCCCCAACAAGCAGGAGTAGGCGGGACGAATGTCCATCACGTGAAACGTAGTGTTGAAGACTTGAGGTCCTATCTTGATAGGGAGAACCACTTCACCATAGACAACACTCTTCGCACCATCGTAAGCACGCACCACAACATCACTAGGTTTCAGTTCAATGCCTTTGTAGTCAAATTTATCGAGTACAGCTTTCGGGAGCACATTCAAGGAAGAGCCGTTGTCGATCAACACGTGAGCCAGGGTGATCCCCTCACACTCGATGGAGATATGCAGAGCTTTATTGTGATTCTTTCCTGCTGGCGTCAGGTCAGCATCGGAAAAGCCTAGGCCATTGTCAACAGTCAAATTAGCAACATAATGTTCGAATTGATCGACGGATGTTTCTTGAGGCACATGAGCGGTCTTCAAGAATTTCATCAATGCATTGGCATGGGATTCAGAGGATAATAACAAGGACAACATTGAGATTTTAGACGGAGTACGCCCCAATTGTTCCACTACATCAAAATCGCTCTTACGGATGATTTTCAGCATCTCTTCCATTTCCTGTTTGGCAACATCTTCAGAAGTAACTTCGACCGATGTCTCTGACTGAGGAGGATTGACTGGTCTTTTTCCTCGAATTTCGGGAGCGGGAGGTGAGATTTCTGGGGAGTAGATCCTTCCACTTCGAGTAACCTTACTAGTCCCCACAATATCATTAGGATTAGCAGAACTACCAACCTGCTTTATGCCATGGATGTAAACGTCGCCTCCATAGTTCCACGGAATAGCTTTGCTGGAGGAATATGGCACGGGGCCAGGTGCGGTAATAATCAGGGGAGCCACTTTGGGCTCAGCGGTAATCTTCACAGGCACTCTAGTAGCGGTAATCTTCACTGGAGCTTTGGACCTAGCAATCACAGATACCTCTTCAATAGAGTTGTCCACCTTAGGAACCCTTTCAAATAGAATTGTACGATCATCCCTCAGCCGTTGAATGCCGTTCTTCAACTTCAAACAATCATTGGGTCGGAGTACACAGAGATCGCAATCTTCAACACAACCTGGAAATAAACCAGCTTGCAATAAATTCTTCTTAACGATCAGGAGAGGAGATGCTAAATCAGCAACGTCAGTAACGTGAGAATTGTCGTCCACAACATTAACATTCTGGTCATGATTAGGCATAGGTGCTGTGATGACATTGGGGGTCGCCGGAGGATCAAATTCAATTTCTCCAGCGTCGATCATATCCTGAATCTTGTTCTTCAACAACCAGCAATCATTCGTATCATGCCCGGGGCTATCGGAGTGATAGGCACACCTGGCGTTGGGATTATAACGAGGAGAAGTAGTGTTGGGATTTGCAGGAGGGCCTCTGAGGGTAATCAAATTGGCCTTTAACATACTCTGCAGTGCTTGGGTTAAAGTCATATTGATCTTGGTAAACTGTCTTCTCGACCTGTCTTGTCTGTGTTGGAAGTTCTGAGATGGCGGTGCGGCAATTGTAACTGCCCCAACAGTATGGTCACGATTCTTCTTGTTATGCTTCCTCTCACTGTACACAGCATTTGATTCACTCTTTCCCTGATAGGACTTTTTGGTGCTTGCAGAAGTAGCTGCCTGTATCTTTCCACTTCGAATGCCGCTTTCAACCCGTTCACCTGTCAAGATAAGTTCAGTGAAACCTGACGAGGAACTTCCCAGTAGATGGCTGTAGAATGGGCCAGTCAGTGTACCCATGAACATGTCCACTAACTCTCAATCAGTCATAGGGGGTTTGACTCTGCCAGCCAAATCTCTCCACTTTTGAGCATATTCTTTGAAACTTTCTTTAGAGCCCATAGTCATATTTTGTAGCTGTAGCCGAGTAGGCGCTAACTCAGAGTTATACTGGTAGTGCTTGTAGAAAGTTGTTGCTAAATCAGTCCATGTGCGGATGTTAGAACTCTCAAGCTGATAATACCACTCTAACTGTGTGCCAGACAGACTCTCTTGGAAGAAATGGATCCACAGTTTCTTATCAGTAGTGTGCGGCTGAATCTTTCTCACATAAGCCCTTAGATGCATCTGAGGACAAGAGGCACCATCATACTTAGTGAAAATGGGAACCTTGAATTTGCGGGGAATGACCACATCAGAGACCAGACCCAAGTTTTCGAAATCCAGACCGGGCACTTTCTGCCCCTCCATAGCTAGCATACATTCTTCCAGCAACTTGTACTTATCATCCTTCGGAGAGTACTGTTCATGTTCATAATCTTCATCGTCGTCCTCAGAATTGACGAGATTAGGATTCTCATCTTCCGAATCATTCTCGGTCTCTTCTTCTGAATCCTTCGGAATTCTAATCTTGACTCCTGTAACCTGTCCCTTAAGCCTTCTCCCCGGGTTGATGTAACCCACAGGTTTCTGGTCCTTCTTCTTCTCCATCAAAAGAGCTTTCAGTTCTTCCTGCCCCTTAGATAAGCTCAGCATCATTTCCTGGAATTGAGCATTCTGGGCCTGGAGATCTTTGACAGTTTGTTCGAGAGCCATTGTTCAATCTGTTTGAATCTGCTGGAATCTGTTTGATAGGAAAATCGTGAGAACACTGATCCTTTAGAATACCTGTTATGCGATGCAATGCAATGTATGAAATGTTTTCAAGGACTTTCGGGATTTAACTTTGCATAAACTAACAAAAAGAGCTTTTTTTTTCTTTTCTCTTTTGTTTTTGCTTTTGTTTTTTGTTTTTTTTTTTTAGCAGAGTTAAATCCCTAAATCCTTGAAATGGTTAGTACAATGCCATGATGTTATGATGTTATGTTGTTATGATGTCATGTTGTTAGATAAATAACAAGCACAAGCAAGTCACACAACAATCATTCCTAGGTTTTAAGGCTTGCGTGAGTTCCATAGGTAAATACCCTCCCCACTGAAGTTTGGTTGGTTCAACCTGTCTTAGAATAGTAACCGGGTTCTATAAGGATCTCAAATCATTGACCTTTCCTTAAGTCCACTTCAGTGCAACACCAAGTGGTTGACCGAAGCTTCCCTAAAGTCCAGTCTCAAAGAGTGTAGTATCGAGTCTCAACCAACTCCAGTCGGAACCGAAGCCAGTTATCTCACTACTTTCTAATGGCCAGGATGAGTCAATTAGGGTTCTAAAGGTCTGGTTAATGCTTTTATGACACCACGCGAATGCCAAATATTTCCTCAACTAACATGAGGAACATCAGGACATCCAAAGTGCCACATTAACCGTAGCCATCATTTTGACCATTCCAGTATACGCCGGACAGTCGCGATGATCTCTTGCTACTTACCTAAGGTACACTAGATCCGGGTGTAGGATCTTTCACTCAAGCATAACATACCCAAGCAATCCCTTAAAAATAAATCAGACAAATTGAATAAGTGATCTTGTTTTTAAGGTAACCTCTCTTTTTAAGGTCCCCAGCAGAGTCGCCAGTTCTGTCATACGGTGAACTGGACTTTTTGTGGTTTTAATCGCAATGTCGCGGTTAGCAAGAGTCGCCACCGACTTTTCTTTTATCCAATAAGGAAAGGTGGAAAAGAACAGGAAAGACCTTAATTTAGATTTTGGGTTCGGGAGGTACATTATACAAAGGGAAGGTGTTAGCACCCTTTGTATCCATGGTTATCCATGGGCTCTTAATTGCTCGATCACTTATATTATTTTTGTCTAAAAAAGTGTTTGTGAATTGTTTGGAAAATTGTTTTGAAAAGAGAATTTAACTTTGTAATGATTCTTGTATGAATGTATACAAAGTAGTTATCCCGTTTTAGTTTTGAAAATTGTTTAGAAAAATATAACTCGGTAATGATTCTAGTATGAATGTATACCAAGTGGTGATTTTCTAAAGGCATTTTGAAAGGTGTGAGGTGCAAAAAAATGTTTTAAGTTGTGAGCCAGCAATTAAGAGTTATACCGACCCAAGGTCTTTACGGGCATTTCCTATCCTTATGAGGGTAAAACTGTCCTTATTATTGAGAAATAAGTAGTTTTATCCTTTGGATGTAAAAGGGTCATCGTAGGGTCATCGATTGGTCATTGAAGGCAACAGTTATGAGGATACCTTAGCATTCGAAGGGACTATCATCATTTAACCGTAGGCAACATCGGAGGGTCATCGAGGGACAAAGTTGTATATTCGAAGGCAACATCCGCGGGACTATAATTTATTTTATGATGATTTAACCGAAGGGTCTTTGCTAAGGGTATCCCCACGTTCGCGGGACATGACCGTAATATCGTAATCGTAAGGCAACAAAGAGAGGTCCAAGATCACTTATTCAAAGGCAAAGTTTTACAATTAATTATATAATTAGGATGAAACTCCACATTAAAATTATTAAAAATAATATATTAAAAAATTAATACATTAGAAATTAATACATTAAAAAAATTAATTTAGGGGAAACTCCACAAGGGTATCCCACAAATAAAGTGGAATACCTAGCCAATAACCTTTTCCTGGGATATGTGAACCTTTACGAAACTCAAAAAAAGAAACATGTTAGAACACCAAATCAGGGTGCAATCGAAGATTACACCGGAGAAATATCACAACAATAAATAGGATAGGATGAATAATGCATGGCTATGATAAAAACATAAAAAAAAACAGACTAGAAGAATCAGGTACTGTCTCGTTCGCCTCTGCCTTGCCTAGCAAAGGCCACGGATTTTGAATTTGAAAACAGCCCCATGTTAGGAACTTTGAATTTTATGGCATTTTATCACAGGAATAACATGGTCAAACATTCAGGGTATTCAGGCATATTTAAATTCCCATACGAAAGCAAATTATATATCAACATTTAATCATGATTATATATGTAGATATGGCCAATTGAAAGTATAAACAATAGAGATACGCAAAACCTGTTTGCCAATTCAAGGTTGAAGGGATTGACCACTTGTAGTATCGGAATAAGTTAGGCAGCGGGAATTGGACGGCGATGGCTTCGGTGCAGATGGGCTGCCTTCAGGGTTTCTTTACTCTGAATTCCCCGGGTAGGCAGGGTTCCTATGCCAAAGTTTCTATCCGTCCTTCTCTGTTCTCTTTCTTTCTTTTTCCTCAAGGTTTTGTTCCAAGGAAACCTCAGAGTGTTTTGCTTCTCTTCCTTCTTTCTCCAGTGAATCTCCCAGTGTAAACTCCAAGTCTCTCCAAGTGTAACTCCCCCTACTGAAACTTCAGTATTTATAGACTAATTTCGTGGGTAATGGGCTTGGACTGAGGGAGACCCAAGTCCAAAATAATTTGTTATATTTTATTTATTTATTTATTTTAATTATTTAATTAATTAATGAATTAATTAATTAATTAAAAAAAAATTTCTCTTTTTTTTTTTTTTTTTTTTTTTTTTTTAGGAAAAATGATGGGTAATTTTTGGGGTATGACAAATATCCATAAAAATCCCAACTTTACCACCCTATATATATAAACCCATTTTCATCTTCTTCAACACATTCAAAAAGCAAAATAATAGAGTTCAACGGATATATTCTTCGCGAAGGGAAACCTGGGGATAGGCAGAGAAGGATTATTGAAAGGTTGCAAAATCGGGAAATTCTCCCGACGAGGTATGTGGACGATAACTGTCTGTATACTTTGGGTATCTAACACAATGTTTTTCATTTGTTAGATTTTTTAGGCTTGCACACTATTTTTGTAAACAGAGAGCCTACCTTTGAGCGACTGACAGTCGAGTTTTTAAGTTTTTTAATTTATACTGTCAATCCTAACACTGCTAGTACAATTGGTACTGTTAAATTTCGAATGTTTGCTGTTGAGTATGAGTATAGAACCAACAAACTAGCAGGTATGTTAGGAATTCCTCATGGGGAAGGTGCTATTTGTGAGGCCCATTTGGATTCAGACTGGTCGGTCGAGGTGTTTTTCTTCTGGCAGAGATTATCTAATACTTCAATAAATTCTCTTGAAGGAATTCTTGCCTCGACCATCCATAACCCGACCATCAGAGTTTTTAGATATCTGTTGGCATGTACTATTTTTGGCCGGGAGAATCCAAACAAGGCTAATGCTCGGGAGCTTCTATTTTTACAAGGAAGCCTCACAAATAGGAGGATTAATTTGGTCCCGTTTATGATTGCTCATATGGTTTTAACTCTTAATAAAGCGGAACCTATTGTTTTTGGAGGACTCTTTACGTCTATTGCTCGGGCTCTTAACCTGAACAATGAGATAGCTACCTTAGTTCCCTTAGCTCCTCGCACAATCAACCTTAAATTTCTAAAAGATATGAAATTGTGCCGAGTGAGAAGAGAGGGAAGTTATGTGCTTATGATTCATGGTGTAGCTATCCCATATGTTGCCTTACCGTGCACTAGACGTACTAATGTACGTAATGAAAGGAACTGGACCTATGATTTAGATGCTCCACCTGTTTTAGGTCCACTTCCTCCTAATGTTCCTGATAAGGAGGGACACGACACTGATGAAGAGCTTGATCGGAGAGAGCAAAATCACGTACCTCATGTGTCCCCCCATCACCCTTCACCACCACATACCGCACCATCTTCTTCTTTTGCAGGTTCTGCTCTTGGATTCTATATTACTGAGGAGATGTGGCGCGACCATATGGCTAGAGAACAAAGGTGTGATGGTCTACTTTCTACCATTCAGCAACAATTGGCGGACAACATGAGCTTCATAGAAGAATCGCAGCGGAGTGCAAATCGATCTTATGCGACTGTTTCACAGACCCTGCTTGCGATAACAAACGAGCAATTCCGTCAGCAGAACTACCACCGTGAGCATTTTGCGCTGATATAGGCCACTCAGGGTTCCATTTTAGGCAACCTTCGAGAGGTGAGGACTGCTCAGGCTGCCTTATCGGCCAGGATGGACCAGAGAGACCGTCGTCGCAGCAGATCCCGTCGTCCACCTCAGGATGGCGAAGGGACCAGTTGTCAGCAGTAGTGTGACAGGTTACTTTCCCTTTATCTTATTTCAAAACATTGGGGACAATGTTCGATTTAAGTGTGGGAGGAGATTTTATCGCTTTCTATTTCCCTTTGCTATTTTTAGTTAGATTGTTTATTTTTATTGCTTTTTAATTGTTTACTTTGTTTTATTTTGTTTTTAGTTAGTGTGTTTTAGAAAATACATGTGTCTGACGAGTCACCAGTATAGTGTATCTTTAGTACAACCTCATCTCCCCATTCCTTTAGCCCTAACAATTTTTTTTTTTGCAAAAGAAAATGGTGACGGTGTTGTTCTGAAAGTTTTTGGGCTTTAAGACAGGTTTGAGTTAGGATGTGGTGACTTGGGAGAACTTTTTGAAACATCAGTATCGTTTTAGCACCATAGACTTCATGAATATAGGAATCACTCCCGAAACCCCATATACCATGGCCTTAATCATCATTTCAGTATAATCCTCAGTAGTTTATTCTAGCAGTCAGCTCCGGCCTAAGCATGCTCTACGTAGGGGACAAATGAACATAAGTGAATGATCCAGTGCAATAAATAAAGAAAAAGGAAACTCCGGGATAGGTGACCCTCACAAGGTCATTTAAACCAAAAAGTTATAGAAATTTGCTGCAAAAGAAAAAGAAAAAAGAAAAACTCACCCACTGTTAGTTGGTTCAGAGGTATCTGGCGCTGAACTCGGTAGAGAGGATTACGATCCGATCCCCCACAACTACATTTGGGTCAAATAAAAGGGTTTACAGAGATTTATGTGCCAGAAACCCAATCTTTAGGATCAGAATCACTAACCAGTCACTCTACTATGAAGCATGTACAGATAACGGGCTTAATGTGATTGCGCCTGAATGAAAAGGACCCAAAAAGAGATGAAGAGGTAGGCCTCGGTATTGTGGGATAATATGGGTTGGTTAATATAGGAATGGAGTTTATGTCCGTGTCTGCGGATAAGTGTCATCACGATACCCTTGGTTCACTCAGTTAGTACCTATCACTGCATCTCCACTTGAACTTAGAAGCCCTTTTGGCCCAAATCAGTCATCGACACCGGTTTTTCTTCTTTGAGCTTTTAAGTGTTTTGCTTGAGGACAAGCAAGGGTTTAAGTGTGGGAGAATTTGATGACACTGAAATTCACCGTATTTTCGACTCCGATTTCGCATGCATTTTAGTTGTTTTATTGTTATTTTGTTATGTTATTACTATGTTTTTCTTTGTTTTCAGGTTTTCAGTCTAATCGGAGCCCCGATCGAGAAAAGGAACGAAAGTGAGCTAAAAAGCCAAAAAATTAGCATTTTACACTTGTGGCTCCCACTGTGGCGGGCGCCATGGGTCCAGCCATGACGTGTCCCAGTTTCAACCTCTCCTCAACTGCCACGTCTCCCACGATCTCCACTTGGGCGCTATAATTTCCTTTTGTGGCGGGCTCCATGATGTGGCGGGCGCCACAAGAACAAAATGGTTCCCGCCCATTTTCAAACTTAGGGGCATCCTTGTAATTTCCATGTTTTTTTTCTTGCCTATAAATAGAGCCTTGATTTCATTTGTTTCTTCATCCAAACTTAGTTACAACTAGGCATATATCAGTATTGTGTAAAAGTGGTAATCGCTTCACATCGGAGTGTTGCCACACTGTGTAATCGAGTCTGTAATCGAGTTTGGAGCACTTTGGAAGGAAGTTTAATCCTGCCGCCATTTTCATTTCTGTTCCGCACTTTATTCGACCCTCCGATTGGAGCAGGTTTTATTGCTTTACCTTTGTCTACTTTTTTTTCCCACACTGCCTTTATTTTGTTTACTTTCCCGCACTGCCTTTATTTTGTTTACTTTCCCGCACTCGCACTTTACTTTGTTTATTTCTCGCACTGAACTACTTTCCTTTATTTCTTACACCGCACTACTTTTATTTACTTTCCTGCACCCGCACAACTTTAACTTATTTTCCGCACTCGCACTTCTTTTATTTACTTTCCTGCGCTCACACTTATTACCTTTTTTTTTAAAAAAAGTTTTTTATTTATCCGTTTTTAGATAAAAATTAAAATGCATTTTTACTTTATCATATCTGGCTAAACCTATAAAGGTTAGAATGTAAGGATCGTAATTGAACCGATAATCCGTACAATTGTTCGTAGAAACACTTAAGGGCTATTTTGACTTTCAACTTAAGTTTTCCCGCACTTAATTTCCGTTGGGTAAGATTGAAATTCGTCCGACGTCTGTTTAAATTTAGTTGTTTTTAACTATTTCAAATACAGCGAAAGCGCTTTATTTAGTTCATTAAGAGTTTTTAACTTAAAAAGAAAAGTGATTTTAAAACTATTTTCGGACTCTGATAACACTAAAATTTACCGTATTTTCGACTCCGATTTCACATGCATTCTAGTTGTTTTATTATCATTTTGTTGTGTTATTGGTATGTTTTCCTTTGTTTTCAGGTTTTTACTTTAATCGGAGCCCCGATCGAGAGAAGGAGTGAAAAAGAGTCAAAAACCCTAAAATTCAGCATTTTGTGCTTATGGCCTACCCAATGGCGGGCGCCACAGACCAAGCCATGACGTGTCCAAGCTTAACTTCCCTCAACTCCCACGTTCTCCACTACATCCACTAAGGCGCCTCACTTTGGCCTTGTGGCGGGCGCCAAAAGAGGAAAACAGTTTCCCTCCATTTTCAAGTTGAAGGGCATCCAAGTCATTTCCCTCTTTTTACTTGCTTATAAATAGAAACTCGAATTCACTTTTACAATCATCCAAACTTAGAGCAGAGGCAAACTCAGAGCAACTTTGTTTCACTTAGGCATATATTCAGTTTTATAAAGTGGTAATTGCTTCGCATTGGAGTGTTACCACAATTGTGTAATCGAGTCTGTGATAGAGTCTGTAATCGAGTTTGGAGCACTTTGGAAGGAAGTTAATCCTGCCGCCATTTTCATTTCCGCATTGCAATTTATTCAACCCTCCGATTGGAGCAGGTTTTTATTACTTGTCTTTATCTTATTTATTTTCCCGCACTCGCTTTACTTTATTTATTTCTCGCACTCGCTTTACTTTTATTTATTTCTCGCACTCGCTTTACTTTATTTATTTCCCGCGCTCGCCTTTACTTTTATTTATTTCCCGCACTCGCCTTTACTTTATTTATTTCCCGCACTCGCCTTTACTTTATTTATTTCTCGCACTCGCTTTAAATTATTTATTTCCTCGCACTCGCACTACTTTTATTTACTTTCCGCACTCGCACTACTTTTATTTACTTTAATGCACTTCTACTTTACCATGTCTAACTAAATTTATAAGGTTAGAATGTAAGGATCATAATTGAACCGATAATCCGTACAATTGTTCGTAGAAACACTTAAGGGCTATTTTAACTTTCAACTTAAGTTTTCCCGCACTTCAATTCCGTTGGGTAAGATCGAAAGCCGCCCAACGTCTTTTTAAGCTTAATTGTTTTTAACTATTTCAAAAACAGCGAAAGCGCTTTGTCTAGTTCATTAGGAAATTTTAACATAAAGAAGAAAAGAGATTTTAAAACTATTTTCGGACGTGTTTATAAGTTTAGAGTCTGGTTCGTGAGAACCTCTTTTGGTTAAGAAATCCAGGTTATAATACTTTTCAACTTAGTCAAGATACTATATTTCTTAAAAATAGGTTTACTACTCTAACGCAATGCGCGCCTTTTTATAAGTGACAATAAGAGGGTTTGATTAGGGAGTACAACTCGGTTCTGAATACGCGAAAGCGACAGTTCCTGTTAAACTAGTTCTTTTCAAAGTAGGAAACACTGCCCATAAGTAGCTCTATTAGCAAGTACTTGGATTATCCATTGATTATGTGAATTACATTCGACCCTGTCTTTATTAATTAAATCTATTTCAACATTTTACTTTTCATTGCATACTCCAGAAACACCTATTTTGATTGCCTTTGATAAACCCCATAATAATAGATAACGATAGATTGACACTTGGTCTCTGTGGATTCGACAATCTTTTATATTACTCTGACGCGTTCGTATACTTGCGAAAAGCACCGCATCAAGTTTTTGACGCCGTTGCCGGGGACCAATTTCGTCAAATTTCATTTTCCTGTTGTTATATCGTTTAGACTTAGGCTATTTCCCGCCGGTCAATACGAAGAACTCGCAGCACCGGAAGTTTAAGCTTAGTATACCCTCTGACGGAACCTGAACGTTACGCTCGCGCACGTTTATTCTTTCATAGAACTAAGAGAGCTATGGCCGAAGGTTAAAACCAAAGACCTCTTAAGGACTTCGCTCAACCTTCTAATGAAGAACCTAGTTTTAGTATAGTAAACCCAACCATCCCAACTAATAATTTTGAACTTAAACCATCCCTGTTGCAACTAGTGCAGCAGAGACAATTCGCGGGTCTCGCTACTGAGAACCCAAACCAACATTTAAAAATATTTCTTCAATTAGCAGACACTTTTAAAACCAATGGAGCTTCTCCTGAGGCAATACGTTTAAGATTATTTCCTTTTTCCCTCAGAGATAAAGCCCTATCATGGTTAGATTCCCTTCCACCCAATTCCATTACGACTTGGGATAACCTTAGAAGAGTATTTCTTGCTAGATATTTTCCCCCGAGTAAGACCGCCTTTCTTCGAAACCATATAACTAGATTTACCCAAAACCAAGGAGAATCGCTGTTCGAAGCTTGGGAGAGATATAAAGAGTTGTTACGAGCATGCCCACATCATGGCTTAGAAAATTGGTTAATCATTCAAACCTTCTATAATGGACTTCATTACAACACAAAGATGACCATCGACGCTGCCGCAGGCGGTGCTCGGATGAACAAACCTTATCCTGAAGCTAGTGCCCTCATCGAAGATATGGCTCAAAACCATCAATCATGGGGAGTCGAACGAGCAACAGTTGAGAAGAAGGAAGCCCAAGGAGGAGTGCATGAACTAAGCTCTATAGACATGATGCAAGCTAAGATGGACGCATTAGCCCTCAAAGTCGAGCATATGTGCATAAACCCGAATACTGTAGCCGCAGTTTCGTCGGATTGTGAGATATGTGGAACCAAAGGACACCAATCCGCAGAATGCAGTCTATTAAACGAAACCCACTCTGAGCAAGTGAACTACACCCAATGGAACCCATATTCGAATACCTATAACCCTGGATGGAGGAAATACCTGAACTTCTCCTATAAAAATAATAACCCTATTCAAAATAATGCACCCCCGAGACCTAGTTATCAAGCCCCAAGATCAAATCAACCTATGCAACCTGTACCACCAAAACCGAGCCTTGAGAAAATTATTGAAAATTTTATCACCGCTCAAACCCAACAAAACAAGGAGTTCATGAACCAAAACATTCATGTTAATGAATTGATTACTCAGTTAGGAACCAAGGTTGACCAAATAGTTACTCATACCAAGATGCTTGAAACCCAGATCTCTCAGGTAGCTTTGAACCAAGCCCCTCAGACTACACCTGGAGGACAATTCCCTGGACAACCTCAACAAAATCCGAGAGGACAAGCCAATGCCATTACCCTACGAAGTGGGAACGCTTATGATGAGCCACCAAACCCTAGATTGAGTGAACCCGAAACTTCTAAGGAATGTACCAAACCCACAAACGAAGTAAAGGAACCAGAGGAATCTGAAAACCAGGAAGGTCGAGAAAAAGGAGAAGAACCTAAAGATAAAACTTACGTACCACCCCCACCATATAAACCACCTATACCATATCCGCAAAGACTCAAACGAACCCAGATCAATAAACAGTATCTAAAATTTATTAAAGTTATAGAAAAACTTCATGTAGAAATCCCTTTCACATAAGCCATCACCCAAATACCTTCTTATGCAAAGTTTCTCAAAGACATCCTTACCAACAAACGTAGACTTGACGATCCGAAGCCTTTGGAATGTAATGCTATTTCTGAGGACAAATTAGCAAAGAAAGATAAAGATCCTGGAAATTTCTCCATTCCTTGCCTTTTGGGTAATCATGTCATCGAAAAAGCTTTTCTAGACTTAGGAGCTAGTGTAAGCCTAATGCCTTTAGCGGTTTGTGAGAGGTTAAACTTAGGAGAATTACAACCCACTAAGATGTCACTTCAGTTAGCCGATAGATCTGTTAAATATGCGATAGGCATGTTAGAAGATGTTCCTGTTAGGATAAGTCAGTTATTTATCCCTACTGATTTTATTGTCATGGACATCAAAGAGGACAATGATATACCAATCCTTCTAGGTAGACCATTCTTATCGACTGCAGGAGCCATAATAGATGTCAAGAAAGGAAAGTTGACATTTGAGGTAGGTGACGAGAAAATATAATTTATACTTTCGAAATTTCTTATGGCACCTGTGATGGGAGACTCGTGTTATGCCTTAGATATCATTGATGAATGTGTTAGAGAATTAGAACAAAAAGAAATTATAAAAACAATTAAGTTACCATCAACTCTCATAAGGGAAGATGATGTCTTTAAGAAACCCTACATCGATGATAACCTTTACGAATGTTTATCCCTTACCCCAGATCATATGCCATGCCCTAAGAAACCAACCTTAGAACTTAAGGAACTGCCTAAGAACCTGAGATATGAGTTCCTTGATAAAGAGATGAACCGTCCAGTTATAGTTAGTGCTACCTTGAGCCAAAAGGAAACAAACCAACTTTTAGGCATTTTACGAAGATATCCCTCAGCCTTAGGATATAATATCTCATACCTGAAAGGTATAAGCCCATCCGTATGCATGTATCAGATTTCGCTAGAAGAAGATTCAAAACCCTATAGGGAACATCAGAGAAGAATAAACCCTATAATGAGTGATGTTGTTAAAAAGGAAGTTCTTAAGTTACTTGAGGCAGGTATAATCTACCAGATCTCGGATAGTAAGTGGGTGAGCCCTGTGCATGTAGTACCTAAAAAGGGAGGCATCACAGTCGTGCAAAACGATAAAGGCGAACATGTAGCAAAACGTTTAGAAGGAGGATGGCGGATGTGTATAGATTATAGAAAGTTAAATAAAGCAACTAGGAAGGACCATTTCCCTTTACCATTTATAGACTAGATGTTGGAGCGTCTAGCCAGACACTCTTACTTCTGCTATCTAGATGGATACTCTGGATTCTTCCAAATACCTATCCATCCCAAAGATCAAGAAAAACTACCTTTACATGCCCTTATGGAACTTTTGCCTACAGACGAATGTCGTTCGGCCTCTGTAACGCCCCAGCTACTTTCCAACGCTGCATGATGTCAATCTTTGCAGATTACCTAGATGTTATCATGGAAGTGTTTATGGATGATTTCTCGGTTTGCGGATTTGATTTCCACAATTGTCTTGCTAACCTTGAGAAAATCTTGGAGAGATGCGTGGAGGTGAACCTCGTGCTAAACTGGGAAAAGTGTCATTTCATGGTAACCGAAGGAATAGTTTTAGGACATATAGTTTCCGAAAAAGGTATAGAGGTAGATAAAGCTAAAATAGAAGTTATAGAAAACCTAAAACCACCAAAAACCATCAGAGAAGTCCGAAGCTTTCTTGGACACGCTGGATTCTACCGGCGTTTTATTAAGGACTTCTCCAAAATAACCAAACCCTTAACTGGACTTTTAATGAAAGATGCTGAGTTCATTTTCGACGAAAAATGTAATGACGCATTTAATCTTGTAAAGCAAGCATTAGTATCGGCACCCATTATGAAACCACCTGATTGGTCAGAACCTTTTGCGATAATGTGCGATGCTAGTGATTATGCAGTTGGAGCCGTTCTAGGACAAAGGAAAGATAAAAATTTACATGCCATTTATTATGCCAGTAGAACCCTAGATGCTGCCCAACTTAACTATGCAACAACTGAAAAAGAATTACTCGCTGTAGTTTTCGCTATAGACAAATTTAGATCTTATCTAGTAGGAGCAAAAATTATAGTTTACACCGATCATGCTGCCATTCGGTACCTATTAAGTAAAAAAGATGCCAAGCCCAGATTACTCCGATGGATTCTATTACTACAATAGTTTGATTTAGACATAAGAGATAAAAAAGGCACTGAAAATGTAGTAGCCGATCACCTTTCTAGGATAGAACATCTAAAACCAGAACTAATACCCATAAATGATGATTTCGCCTATGATAGACTGATCGCTAGAGTAGAAACCATTGAAGATGATAACCTAGATCCTTATGAGCACCCTCAAAATTCCTTAGCAATAAGTAACGTACCCTGGTATGCAGATTTCGTTAATTACCTAGTTGCTGATATAGTACCCCCTGATCTTGACTACCACCGCAAGAAGAAATTCTTCCACGATGTGAGAAACTTCTATTGGGACGAACCGCTCCTTTTCAAAAGGGGTAAAGATGGCATTTTTCGCCGTTGCGTTCCAGAAGAAGAGGTAAATAGTATTATCGAGCATTATCATTCTGCACCTTATGGTGGACATGCGAGCACCTCTAAGACATACGCCAAGTTTCTTCAAGCTGGCCTATTCTGGCCTACCATGTGGCGTGATGTCTATGCTTGCATTGTCAAGTGTGATAGATGCCAACGCCCTGGAAACATTTCAAGACGAGATGAAATACCCTTAAGAAACATTCAGGAAGTAGAACTCTTTGACGTATGGAGTATAGATTTCATGGGACCTTTTCCACCATCCTTAGGAAATAGGTATATCTTAGTAGCTGTAGACTATGTGTCTAAGTGGATTGAAGCTATAACTGCACCCACAAACGACACTAGGGTAGTAATCAAACTATTTAAAAACTATATATTCCCTAGATTTGGAACACCACGTTTAGTCATAAGCGATGGAGGATCACACTTTATATCGAGAATATTTGACAAACTTTTAAGAAAATATGGAGTTAGGCATAGAGTAGCAACACCATACCATCCACAAACTAGTGGCCAAGTAGAAGTATCTAATAGGGAGATAAAACATATCCTAGAGAAAACTGTTTCTATTTCTAGGAGAGACTGGTCTCAAAAGCTTCAAGAAGCATTATGGGCCTATAGAACCGCTTTCAAAACCCCTATAGGAACTACTCCTTATCAACTAGTTTATGGAAAATCATGTCACTTACCGTTCGATTTAGAGCATAAGGCCTATTGGGCCATTAAAACTTTGAATTTAGACTACCTAGTCGCTGGAGAAAAGCGTACCCTAGACATTCATAAATTAGAAGAACTTAGGCAATCTGCCTACGAGAATGCAAAAATATATAAAGAGAGGACAAAAGCCTATCACGACAAAAGAATAGTAAAGAAAAACTTCAATATAGGCGATCCTGTTCTCCTTTTCAACATTAGGTTACGACTCTTCCCTGGAAAGCTACGTTCAAGATGGACTGGTCCTTTCGAAGTATCCAAGATTCTGAGATCCGGAGCCGAAGAAATCAAGAACGATACATGTAGTCCATTCATTGTAAATGGACAAAGACTGAAGCTCTACGAAGGAGGAGACATTCCAGCATACTACTCGAGCCACACCCTGATTGATCCGCCGATTCCTACTACTACAGGTGTATAAATTCTAATCGTCAAGCTATTGACGTTAAACAAGCGCTGCGTGGGAGGCAACCCATGGTTTTTCTTTCATTTTACTTTTTCGCATTTATTTATTTTTATTTTATTTTATTTTATCATATTTTGCATTGAGACTAAGATTTGAATGGTTTGTATTTTCAAGATCACTTTCTTAACTTTTACAGGATGCAGAATTTTGATGACATGCACGTGGCCTATAGAGATAATGCTCAGAGGGAGCGCTACATCGCTTTGTATCAGCACCCTATGGCACCCACACGTTATCCCGATCAACACTGTATGGAGGCACTGGGTATCGAGCCGAGTATCCGATTCCTTAGCCACCAACTTCACTGGGACGAGTTTGCTGATGACTTGAGTAACACATATAGGAACCTGACTTTGGAGTTCCTGAGTTCATTCGACTATGACCCATATTCTGGACCAAATGGGTATGCTGCTTTCAAGCTTTTCGGAGTTGAGTACTCCTTCAGCCAGAAAGAGTTCGGCGACTTATTGGGTTTCCAGACCACTCCTGACGCTATCCCGGAGACACCTATGGGATATTTCCTGGGTAAGGAGGTGGAGAAGTTTTGGAGTGATATCTCAGGTGGCGGAAGCCAGGATCCATCTATGCAGCTGTCTCATGTCATACATAACCCCGCCTTCAGATACTTTCAGATGATATTACCACATTCCTTCCTGGGAAAGCCGGATGCAGAGACACTACTGAGTGAAGAGGAGATCTTCCTGTTATTTTGTGCATCCCAGTCTCGCCCAGTAGCATGTGGAAACTTTTTATTATACAGTCTCAGCGGTATCTCCATATCTACCGAAGGAGTCATCCATGTTGGCAGAATCATCACTCAAATTGTTGTCGCTTTAGGTCTGTCTCACAAGCTGTTACATCTTCGGACCTACTGTGGGTACACGACCATGGACATCGACTTCTGTTTGACCAGAGGATTGATGAGGAGAGCCTCTTTCCACCCATGTCAGTTCCGATTGCTAGTCGATAGCGAGGCTATCCATTACTTCACATTGCCAGACCCTATGATGACCAGTGTGCATGATCCAGCGAATTGGAGTTATGCTCTTGAGGGCCAGAGAGAGACCGTTGAGGAACCGAAATCGCCACCCATTGCTGAATACACACCTACACCACCATCTCCCAGAATCACTGTTTTCTCTAATAATCTTTCATTGCAGACACCCGACATCCGCACTCAGATTACTGAGTGTCGTAGAGAGATCGCAGCGCTTAGACAGGAGGTGGCTGACCTTACTTTACAGATGGGAGTGTCTGATCTCACCCATGCTACTGAAGCCGACTGTCTATATCAGGAGATCGCAGAGCTCAAGCAAGAAGTAGCCATGCTTCGTGGTTCCTCTCAGGAAGATGACATCCCCACTATATGATCTCACAATTCCATCTTATTTCATCTTTCTTTTATTTTATTTTTCTCGTATTTACATAACTAATCTTATATTATCGCATTTGGAATATTATATAAACTACATCTATACACTGATATTTCCACTTTTATCTATATATGTCTTATTTTTCGTTTTATTTGCATTTTTTATTTTTCAGTTATTTATTTATTTATTAGTCTAATATTTAATTTTTGTTTCATTTTTATTTTTTGTTTTTACCTTTATAAAATTATGCAAGTCAATGATGCTAGGAAAATCACAAAACAAATGCTATCCGGACCCCTCAAAGCCAAAAGACAAGAGAAGCCCAAGCCATAGGACCTGTGGCGCCCGCCACAGCGTCTGTAAATGGTCGGGGCAGAACCCCTTTCTTCACCATTTTTGCAACTTACAACCTCCCAAACCCATTTTTTCACCTTGGAAAAACATCCTTGAACCCACAAAAAGCTCATACTTTTCTAACCACCACACCACACAAATCATTATTCCACTTTCCATTTTCGATTTCATCCGTCGGATTTTATAAAAATCCAACCTTTTCACAAACCACTTCATCTTCTTCATCACTTTTCAAGAGCATTCAAATGGAGTTTAACGGATTCATTCTTCGAGGAGGGAAACCGGGGGATCGACAAAGAAAAATTATTGAACGGTTGCAAACTCGGGAAATCCTCCCGACAAGGTATGTTGACGAAAACTGTCTCTACACTTTAGGTATCTGTCGCAACACGAAAAACAACCAGCGGAAAATACAGAGCCGCCACCGACGCTATTCATCCTATGACGGAAAGGGAGCGCAGGACTAACCTAAGAAAGGGAAAGGAACGGTCTTACGATCAGAGATTACAAGGTACGGGAGTCGGTTACGCAAGGGGAAGGTGTTAACACCCCTCACGTCCGCCGTACTCGATGGGATCCACGCTCAAAAGATAGCTCAAAGAGAAGGAAAGGGTTGCTGCTAAACTGCTCAAAGAAACTACACAAACTGGAATGATAAACAGGTGGAGGAGAGAAAGAAAACAGAGGAAGTGGACTCGGCAGGATGTCGCATCCTGGGCCTACGTAGTTTGTCAAAAACAAACATCAGAGTCAACGTAGTTCGGGAAAAAGGGACATGCTCGCTAGGACATCACATCCTATGCCTACGTATCTTCTCTATCCAGAGGAGAATCAGAGCACTCGTAGCTCGGCTAACGCACGCTGAAACAAGATGCCAAAAAGGGACGCTAAGACGTCAAAAGAAACACTCAAAAGGAAACGGAATGCCAATACATGGACTTACACCCGACTCCCAACAATAACAAAGAGGAAACAGAATGCCAATACATGGACTTACACCCGACTCCCAACAATAGCAAACGCTAACCAGCGAACACCTAAAGAAAAAGGTTATCAGAACGAACCCCGACTAAGTAACCAAATATCCAGAATAAACTCCCGATATGTATAACCAGTCACCACAAATGAACCCCAAAGATGAACCCTAAAGTAAATGACAATCGTCATAAATGAACCCCCGAAGATGAACCCCAATAGTAACAATCCTCACAAATGAACCCCGAGATGAACCCCAAGTGAATAACAATCATCACAAATGAACTCCGAAGATGAACCCCAAATAGTAACAGAAGAAATCCCCCAAGGTATGTGTTCGCTGTGAATTTTGGCGAACAACCTCTGGTTTACTAAAACTTGTAGAATTGGGTTACTTGCAGGATCAACCACACAAATCCTAGGACATGTGCAGATCTAGATGGTCTTTGAAGATGTTTAGAATGACTTTTGTATCTTTCATTTTGGTTCTCTAAATGTTTTATGTCGAAGAAATGTTGATTAAAGCGTTTAAAGAGATGTAAATTTGACAAAATAAGGTAAAATGGCAGAAAATAAACTGACGAAATGTAAAGTGTCGAAAATAAAGCGTAGAAAGGTAACAAACTGGAAAGCGTAAAAGGAAAATATAAAGAACTTTGTTTTCTATGAAATATAACTTTGAAAGAAATTGGTGTTTGTTTACACATACATGTTCCAAATATGACTCTTTTCTCTCACACGGGTACTTTGAGTGTTTTCAGGAATTCTGTACAAGTAATTTTTCACACCCTTTTTCTGATAACAACTGTCCTATTTATATACAAACAAAATAACTGTTACTAATGACCAAATCCTAAAACTGTGACACATGGCTTTCTTCCTTTCGCTAGATGCTTCCACGCGTCTTCTGCCAAACGTCACAACTCTTTTGAATTTGAATTTGTACTTTAAGTCGAAATGACGTCTTCCTTCAGGCTTTTTGTCGAATTTTCGATATACTACAATGTTCTCCATGTCTGTTAAAGGTGTCTTCCCAACTGCAGATATCTTGTCGAAATGTCGAAACCTCCATTTTGTCGAAGTGTCGAACCATACTTATTAGCCAAACGTTTATCCCATGTCGTTATTTGTCGGAAGAAACATTTTGTACACCAAATCCCATGGTGTCGAAAATGCATGTATACAAATTGCCCCCCAGCAAAGACGTTTCGACTGTGTTTTCTGGAGAAACAGTCATTTGTTGGCAACCAATGTTTTGATGCCATGTCATTTAATCTTTATTAAATCCAAGTCTGATAATCTCAATTTCCAATGCAGATCCATCATTACACTTTCTTCACAATGTCACGTCTAGCCCACGTTCACAGCCTACTACCATCATTTCCTCACATCATGGTCTCTTTTCAACTTCCACCTCTTTATCATTCCCATCAGAAATGGCCACGCGTCCCACTAACATTATTACCATCCTAAAACGTTTCAACATCTTCTTCCTATAAATACCCATAAACCTTTTCTTTAAACCCTTTTCCGCTTCAGATTTCCTTTCTTCATACCCTTTTCTCAAGCTTTTCACATTTTTCTGAGAAATCTTCCTAAGTTCTTCCTAGCAATGGCGCCTCAAAAACCTTCAAGCATCAAACATTCCAAGAAGAAACAAGACTCAACTTTCTCTCCTGTGCATGATTTAAAAGGACCAATGACGATTGGAAACCAACAGTATGTTCCAGAACCTCCAAATGAGAAAGAAAAAGAATGCATCTACAAATCTCAGGTACTAATCCCTGTTCTTATTTCTGGGAATTGTCATGCTATGTTAGGTCCCCTTCCAAATCCAGAGATTAAACCAGAGCGTTTAAGAGAATTTTTCCCATCTTACTTCCACACAAAACCCATAGGCGCGGGAAGAAAACCTCAACCTAGAGAGGACGTTGCAGAACTAAATGATCCATCGGACACTGGAGAGTTGGACTTAGCTTATTTAAATTACAATAGGATATTTAGAACCTGTCCATGGTCAAAAGACCCTTCTGACTACGTATCTTGGTTAGATAAAGTCGAAAAGGTTAAAGGGGTTTTTTGGAAAGAAGTAGGCATTTTCGACCTTATTCAATTGTCGAGAGTAGGACCCAATATCTGTCCAAATATGCTTTTGGCTTCTCTCTACTTTCGGGATAGTACTTACAACACTTTTCACCTCCCTTGTGGGATGGTTACGCCGACCCTTTTCGACGCAGCAGCCATTGTTGGCCTTCATCCCAATGGTGTAGATTTCGACCCTACTGTCCTCAGTGGGGATACCATTGCTTTCGAAACTAGCCTTGCTCCCTATTCCTTATTTACGTCTCATTTTCATGACAAGAGCACCACTAAAGTTTCATACGTCGAACACATAGCTTTTCTAACTTTATGGTTATCCAAATATGTGTTCTGCTCTCGCTCTCTTCAAGTTGCCAAGAGATTTATCACCATAGCCAATCAGCTTCATGCAGGCACGAAACTATGTTTGAGCGAAATGATCCTGGCGAACCTTTACGAATCTCTGAGTGAGAGTGTACATTTTTTAAAAAACACCAAAACCCAGGGTAAAATTAACTTATCAAGACCTTTCTGGCTCTTGCAACTATGGCTTAATGCCACTTTTGAGGCTTCTTTCCCTATAGAGCCAGAGATAGACGAAGAGGAAGTAAAAAGCAGGACTGTCGAATGGCCAAGGTTGGTGCAACTAACACCAACTGATGAAGGGATCAGCCTTTGACAAGCTTTCAAAAGCTATGTCATGATGTTCGCCAAGAGGTATCAGTTCACTTCGACCATGGCGCCTTTTGCTGATAGGAAAATTGGACCTAAGTGGTTTACCCAACAACTGCCTTTGGAAATGCAGAAAGATGAAAATACATTTCTGAATGTCTGGGAATCATTCTTAACCCCCAGGCTCCTTTTTTCTTACCGTAACACCACTAAAACTCAAGTTGCTTTGATAGTTTATCAACCCAACCTTGTTTCTAGACAGTTTGGTCTAATCCAAATCAAACCTCGACCTATATTCCCAAAGAAAGGGTCCATCATCTTTTATAATTCACTTCATACTGAAGATGAAGGCAAAGAGTTGTCGAAGAAACTAGCTGATGATTCTCTCGACATTCGACCAGTTATATTTCGACCATCATTCCTATGCACTCCTGAGTTTGACGAATGGTGGAAAGATTACTATTCCAACAGATTTTTCGACGTAACTGCCTTTGCAACACATTTGACAAATGCTTTCGCTTTTGTGCAGGATCGGACCAAAAAAGGTATTCAAAGACACATTAGGGAGATACAGAGATTTCAAAAATATTTTGAAACTGCATATAGACCTGATGATCTTAGTCGAACCATACACGAAGCAGCAGCTGAATTAAAACGTAAACTGACGGAGAAGTTTGAAAAACTGTCATTGCCTTCAAATCTTCGACCAGAGGCGCGCTATGACCTGGCTTTCAGTTGCCATCCACCAAAGTTTCCTCCTCTGCCAACTGCTGAATTTGGGGTGGCCTTCAGCCCTCCATTTCCAGATTGGTTTGTTTGTGGGGACTTTATGAAAATTCTCCGTCAACAGTACAAAAAACCTGCTGAGCATGTGGTTCCGACTAAGTATCATCTGGGCGAATACCCAGGACACCTTCATATTGGAATAGAACACGTTCGCGTGGAGGATCCCATTCTTTAAGGTGTTCACAGAAAACACGATTTTTTTCTTTTATTATTCTAACTGTATTATCGTGTGTCTCTTATACTTGTTTCTGAATCTTCTTTCTTTCCTTAGCTGTGAAGATCCCTGCCAAGAAAGCTTCTGTCGAAGCCTCACCCAGTGCTGCCAGGAAACAATCGACAAAGGTACAAAACTTTTATTCTCCTTATTCGTTTTTTCCCTTCTGATACTAACTGACTATGGTCTGCATGACTAGGTAAGTCGAAAACCCGCGATAGTCCAAAAGAGAAAAAGTGAAGAGGAGAAAGAAAAAGATAATGTTCCTGCTGAAGAATCTGGTGACGAATCTCCAGAACTAATCCCCCCTCCTCAGAAGAAAAAGAAACTTACAAAGGTCTCTTCTCATAGATCTATAGTTAAATCGACCAGGAAAGATCTCGCGAGTACCCCCACTCCTAAATTTCAATCGAAAGACACGGAAAGTGGGAGATCCAGCTTTAATACTGAGATTCCTGAGGTGAGCTTCCTATTTCGACAATATCTATTTACCTTCCTTGCATCTTTTCTCTTCTAAATCTTAGAATTATTTTTAGGAACACGTGGTTTTCGAAAGGACACCTGAGAAAATTCTGGAGGAAACAGTCCCAGAAGAAGATATCCTCGCAGGTGATCCTGTCAGGCAAACTGTAGCAGAATTCGATACTACAGTGGGTGAAACCTCTGAGGATGAATCTCCTCCTCATCCGGGATTAGATGTTGCCACTCATGGTGATGATGCTGACATGGGGGCTAGGGTCGAAGATGATCATGAAGACGAAGCTGCCAAAGATGGGGATGACCCGCCGAAACATACTGAGGTTGAGCAAGCCTTAGAACGAAACATTCAACCCGCTCCTGGCCAGACCCGAGGGAGTGGCAAATCAACTGGTTCGACTAGTTTCTCTCGTGAGGAGCTTGAAAATCTCAAAGTGAAAAGGCCCTTAGAGTATCTGAAGGTTATGCTTAGCGCCCGTTTTAACTTCCAAGATTCTTCTCAGAGCAGTTCGACCACTTCTGGGGCCACTTCTGAAGCACCATCACTTGGCCACATCTTGAACAAAATTAAAATAAAAATCCTTGATGTTGATTTGTTCAAGATTTTGGAAGAGAACTCCCTTGCTCACCTTGACCTTAAAAAACTTTTGAAACAAGTAAATGTCCTGGAAGCTTCTGCTGAGGTTGGAAGTTTTGTGATGGAGATGATGACCCTTATTGACCTGGCCACTGCAGATCTTCTTCGTCAGACAGACTTTACCAATCAAATCTCCTCAAAGTCCGAAACACAAACCGCTGAATGGAATGTTGTTTCGACTTCGACTGACAAAGTCTCAAGGTTGCAAAATCTTTCTGAAACTTACGTCAATGAAGTTGCTGCTTGTGATGACAACATCCAAAAATGGGAGAAACAGATAGCAGCACTTCAAGAAAAGATCTCCCAAGAGAAAAAACATAAGGCATCCATTCAACAACCTAAACAGAGCGAGATTGACGAAGAATTGAGGGTGGGTATTCGACATGCAGAAAAAGCCCAGCAACTTAGTCAGGAGATTGAGACTCTCTCTACTCACAAGAGTCTTTGTGATCATCGACTCCAGTTTCAGAGGCAGAAATTCGCCACTTTGAAGGATACTTTTGCCAATTTTAATTTGTAGTCGAATTTATTTAGCAACTCTCAGCCCTTTGAGGCTTTCTTTGTAATAACTTTTGAATGCCATTTTTATTTGGCCCATCTTATCACAATTTTGTTTGCACTTATTCTGTTACTACTTTTACTTCCTGCAATATAGGCTTATACTTTTTCAAATACTTACCATTTATTCTTAGGATTCTCTTATCCTTCTTTATTTCTTCTATTTCGTACGCGCCGTTTGAAAATGTTTTCAAAACCTGGAAAGGTCCTTCCCATTTAGGAGACCACTTTCCCATTAATTTATCCTTTCGATCCATAGGAAGGATTACTTTCCACACAAGGTCACCTATTAAGAAGGTCTTGAATCTTACTTTCTTATTGTAAAATCTTTCGACTCTCTCCTTTTGTCTTCTTATTAGGTCTAGCGCGCGCAGCCTTTCCTCGTCTAAATCAACTAGTTCGTCCATCATGATACTCCAATATGTATCTGATGGGATTTCATGATGCCTTTGCACTCTAACCGACTGCAAATATATTTCGACTGGCAAAACTGCATCATGTCCGTAAGTCAACTTGAATGGAGTCGAATTTGTTGCCTCTTTGGGGGACGTTCGACAAGCCCACAAGGCTTGACCCAAAGTCTTATGCCAATTTCTAGGTTTTTTCCCCACATGCTTCTTAATCAAGTTTATCACTACCTTGTTGGCTGCTTCAACTTGCCCATTGGCTTGAGTGTAGTAAGCTGTCGAAGTAAGGAGCTTAAAACCTGT
This sequence comes from Lathyrus oleraceus, assembly GCF_024323335.1. NCBI lineage: Eukaryota > Viridiplantae > Streptophyta > Magnoliopsida > Fabales > Fabaceae > Lathyrus > Lathyrus oleraceus. The sequence continues at coordinate 199,748,512 of NC_066584.1, read as the reverse complement.
TTCTTGTGCAAATTTCTGCATGTTTTTACCAGTGAACACAGATCCTTGATCTGTTGTTATTGTCTCAGGTATCCCAAATCTGTAAATTATGTATTTTTGGATAAAGTCTATGACTGCTTCTTGATCCACATTCGCCAATGGTATAACTTCAGTCCATTTTGTGAAATAGTCTATCCCGACCAAAATGTACCTTTGTCCTTTTGAGGAGGCTGGTCGAATTTCCCCAATTAAGTCCAAAGCCCATCCTCTGAATGGCCAAGGTTTTATAATTGAGTGCAACTCACTTGCAGGGACATGGGGTATGCCTGCGTGTACTTGACATTCCTGACAACCTTTTGCGAATTCGACACAGTCTTTCAGCATTGTTGGCCAATACATTCCTTGTCGAAATAATAGCCACTTCATTTTGTGACCTGCTTGGTGTGCGCCACATGCTCCACTGTGTACATTCGACAGGGCTATGTAGGCTTCGTCTTCACTCAAGCATTTCAACAAGACTCCTTCTGCAGTCTTTTTGAACAATTCATTTCCCAAAAGTACATAACTCAAAGCTCTGTATTTTATCCTTCTTTCTGCTTTCTGATTTGGGTCTTGTAGATAATTCTTGATAGGCTTTCTCCAGTCTGTAATTCCTGAATCATCTATGTTGAATATCTCAAAGTTTTCTTCGTCACCGTATCCTAATCTTATTGACTCCAGATCTGATGGGGACAACTTGGTGGATACGACTCTTCCTCTGACTTCAATGGCTTCTTTTAACTTTTCCTTCGACACTTTGTATCCGGATGCTAGTTGAGCAAGATCGTTCGCTTCTTGATTCTCCAACCTGGGAATGTGCCTGAAGACGACATTGTCGAACTCCTTGAGAAGTCTATTGGCTATTACAAAGTACATGATTAAATTTTCTTTCACGCACTTATACTCTTTCGTCAACTGCTTTATCACCAGTTCGGAATCACCCATTATTTCGACTCTCGTTGCCCCCAATTTCAACAAGATTTCAAGTCCAGCGATCAAAGCTTCATATTCTGCTTCATTGTTTGAACACAGACTTTCAACTTTGTACTTGAATTTTGTTGGAATTCTGTCAGGAGAAATAATCAGCATCCCCACTCCCGTTCCTTTTTTATGACTGGAACCGTCGAAATACAATTTCCAAGGTTCTAATTCGACGTACTCCACATCTTCGTTTATAGAATGGTCGGCTATGAAATCAGCGACCACTTGTCCTTTCACCGCTTTTAAAGGCAGATATTTCAAGGAGTATTCTGTTAACGCTAAAGCCCACTTTCCAATTCGACTATGTAAAATAGATTTAGATAACATATACTTTATTACGTCGAAATGGGAAGAAATATATACATCGACAGGTTTTATATAATGCTTCAATTTCATACAAGAGAAATTTACACATAGGCATAGCTTTTCTATAATGCTATATCTAGTTTCGGCATCATTTAGGACTCTACTGAGATAATAAATGGCTCTTTCGACGCCATTCTCGTCTTCTTGACACAACATACTTCCTAATGTTTTGTCTGACGCCGAAATGTACAATCTCATACTTCTTTTTCTGCAAGGAGACATCAGGATTGGGGGACTAGCCAGGTACTCCTTGATTTTGTCGAAAGCCGCTTGCTGTTCTTGCCCCCATGCGAAGTCTTCCTTCTTTAGTCGAAGTAGAGGAGAGAAAGCTTGTGTCTTCCCACTGAGGTTGGAGATGAATCTTCTGAGAAAGTTGATTTTCCCTAGCAGAGACTGCAACCCCTTTTTGGTTGATGGCGCTTTCGCTTCCATTATGGCCTTGGCTTTATTTTCGTTTATTTCGATCCCCTTCTTGTGGACCACAAAGCCTAAGAAATCACCCGCCTGCACACCAAAAGCACATTTAAGTGGGTTCATTTTCAAACCAAACTTCCTCATCCTTTCAAAGGATTGTCGAAGATGATCTATATGACTTTTCCCTGAAACAGACTTTATCACAATGTCGTCAATATACACTTGCATGAAAGTTTCGATAAAGTCATGAAAGATGGAATTCATGGCACGTTGGTAAGTCGCTCCAGCGTTCTTTAAACCAAAAGGCATTACTACCCATTCGTACGTTCCTATTGCTCCAGGACAACGGAAAGCCGTTTTAGGAACATTTTCTTCAGCGATAAAAATTTGGTTATAGCCAGAGTATCCGTCTAACATACTTAAATACTCATGGCCAGCTGCAGAATCTATGAGCATTTCTGCCACTGGCATAGGATATTCATCCTTTGGGGTAGCCGAGTTTAAGTCTCGAAAATCAATGCATACCCTAAGTTTGCCATTTTTCTTAATTACTGGAACAATATTTGCAATCCATTCGACATACCTGGTTGTGCGGATGAACTTGCATTTTAGAAGTCTTTCGACCTCTTCTTTTATTTTCGACAGGATTTCTGGTGCGAAGCGTCTCGGAGTCTGCTTTACTGGCTTCTTTCCTTCCATTATCGGCAACTGCATTTCGACCAAACTTCTGTCAAGACCAGGCATCTCGTCATAATCCCATGCGAAACAGTCTTTGAACTCTTTCAGCAACTGGACTATCTCGACCTTGAACTAGGGTCCATTTTTGCACTTATGTAGGTTGGTCTATTCTCTGCCCCCACTCCTAAGTTTATTTCTTCTAATGGGTCCTGCGCCACCATCTTCTCGTTAGTTGACACTGGATCTTTTTCGAACCCTAGAGGTTCGTCGTCATAAATGGCGTCAAGCTTTTGGTGTTGCCATCCGCCCATTTGGTTGTTATCGTGATCTTCCGCAACGTCTTCTTGGGGACATTGTTTGTTGGAGTTTTCTTGGTTGGCTTTGACAGCCATATATTTTACTTCAGCCTCAAGGGCCTCTTTGAGTTTGTTTTCGGCTATGTAAGCCGTAATCTTTTCGATCGCTGATTGTTCACTCGTCATCGTCAAATTCGCTTCCCCATCCCGTCGGCGCTATATGAGTGGTTCCCCATATGTAAGTTTTGCCAATTACTTCTTTATCCCACTGGAAACCATGTGTAGGATGTAGGTACATGGAGCAATAGGCATTGTTTGTCGTCTTCAAGTCGAATTCTGCTGGGCTGCAAGGAGGTATGTGAGCCAGGTTTTTGTCGAAGCTTTGGTTGTTGACACTGTTTACCTCTGTCATGAAGTAGCTTTGGTCAGCCTCGATGTTTTCGACGATCCCATCTGGCCTCCATATGGCTATTCGCTGATGCATTGAAGAGGGTACAGCTCCTACGCCGTGAATCCACTCCCTACCAAGCAGTAGGTTGTAGTTGGCCTTTGAAGCGATGATTATGAACATTGTAGGCCTTGTTATGGTTCCCACAGTTAAGTTCACTTGGATGACTCCCATAGTTGTTCCTATCTTCCCTTCATAATTCGACAGCACCATGTTGTGAGGTTTCGCGTCTGAATCGTCTTTTCCAATCTTCTTCAGCATGTAATGGGGCATCAAATTCACTGCCGCTCCCCCATCCACCAGTATCTTATTCACACCGACATTTTCCACCTTCCCTTTTATAAACAAAGGTTCCAAATGCGCTTTCATGGAGTCGTCTGGTCTTTCGAAGAAAGCGTTCTGCTCTTCGACGCACCCGTTATTCATCACGTAGTAACAGACGGGCTTGTGTGCCATTGTTTCCTCTTCCATCTCGTCTTCTTCATCTTCGACCTCCATGACTCTATCATAGTCTCTAGGGAGAACAGATACCACGTTGCAGATCACGTTGAAGGATGAGTCTGAGTTAGAGTTGAAACTGTCAGTTACTTCGTCATCTTCCTGCATCTTCGCCTTCGACGCAACTGATTCGACAACTCTGCTAGGATTGATCTGGAGGGGAGTCTCTTTTCTGCTCCTTGTCTGACGATTGTTGCTAGATTCTACTTCGTCTTTTCCATTCACGTTCTTCTTTGCCACCTCGATTTCTGCCCTCTTCTGCCTCTGGAACCTCCTCCATTGGGATTTGGACATGGGGTTTTTGCCTTTGTAATTCTCTGAAGGGTATGGTCTTGGCTTGTGTTTTTCCATTTCCTTCTTTCCCTCCATCGACGCGCCTCTCTGAACCTCAAACTTTCCCCATTTCTTCTGCCCCTGGGCGTCTCTAATGGGTTGAACCCATTTGTCGTCCGTTGCTTTGTCAGATGGTTTATTGGTGTTCTGGCGTCTCTCTCCGTGCCTCCACTGGTGGTGATCACTTCTCCTTGGGTCATATCTCACTGTTCCCCAATTCTCTTTCCTCTTGGTCTTATCTACCGCTTCCAGGTTGGTTGCTGCCTTCCTGTCGAAGACTGCACTGCAGCGTGGGCACAACATCACTTCGGTTTTCATCCTTTGGCACTCTTGATGAATTCCATTAAGTTTTCCTCCTCTCTAGGATACGCCAGCCTTTGGTACTCTTTCCGACGACGATCTTCGCCCTCTTCGGCCTGGTCCTTCTGAGATATTTCCACCATATTTACCCCAACATTTCGTTCGTCGGCGATGCTTAATTCGTTCATCTTTCTAATGAGTCTCTCTTCTTCGCCTTTGACGCCTTTTGGTGTTTGGTCGAACTCTTTCTCTGGGCAACAACACCAAGATATGGTCCTGGGACCATGTTTGCAACAGCATTTGTTCCAATTTCTTTTGGGGTCTTCCATTGTCCTACGCAGAATCCCACTGATCACGGGCTTCGAAGGACCGTTAGCGGCTTCCGCTTTGATTTTTGTGACTTCTTTACTGAAAGGCCCCATAGTGTTGACGCAGTTGGCGATATCACCTTTCTTCGTTTGGTCAGAATCAAGGCCTTCAGCAGCCTTGTTTTCAATAATGAGGTCTTCAGTAACCTTCTCTTTCGTATTAGGGGAATGCTCAATTGCGTCGACTGTTTCTTCATTGTTGTCTGAAGAAGCATCTCCCCAACCGCTTGGTTGGATTGTGTTGATGTCGATCTGAGAGCTTGCCGGCGCATTGTACTTCACAAGATAATCATATTTCCCACTTAGCCGTCCCAAGCGGTCCCAATTCTCCTCTTGTCGAAACTCCACATTCTCGACAGCATTGTCACCGTCCTTCTTGTCGAAACCTTCAGTAGTTTCCATTCTTTTCTGGCTTGCGAGATCCTCAGCAATCTCGACCATGTTGACATTTGCGTCGAAACTTCCAAGGGCCTCCACCATTTCCAAATTGCCATCAGGAGCAACTTCGGCCTCCACCATGTTCACGATGGATGGTTCAGCGTAGTGGGCTTCGACTGCCTGCATAGGATTCGAATCGATCTTCATCTGTTGTTTTGGTTTGTCACCAAACTTCAGCCTTCCGTCACGGATAGCATTTTGAACGAGATCCCTGAAAAGGAAACAATGAGACATCTTATGGCCCAGAAAATTATGGTATTTACAAAAACCTCTCTTTTTTTGTTGTTCCATAGGCGGTTCTTTAGCGCCTGGCGGTTTTATTAATTGACCATCTTTAACCAACAGATCGAAGATTTCGTCACATTTGGTGATGTCGAACGTATAAGTCCTTTTGGGGAACTTATCGTTGGTTTCGACTGGGTTTCCGTTCGACGGAGTTAGTACTCTGCACGAATAAGGTGGGCCTTGCTTTAGTTCTGCTAGGTCAATCTCTTGTTCGTCGAAGTTACTTGGTTCGTTTTCGTCGTACTCATCATCTTGGCGAACCCCTACGTAGGCTACCCTCTCTTTTTTATTCTTATTTGCCCTGAATTTTTCGTCCCTTAACCTTTCGACCTGTCTCACTCTATCTGCTAATTGTGCCATATCCCTCAGATACTGGGTATCTAGTTTCTTCCTTATAGAATAATCTAGTCCCCCTGCGGCCATTTCGACCAACTCATGTTCTGGCACCGGGGTGAAACATCTAGCCTTTAGCAATCTGAACCTATTTAAATAATCATCTATTGGTTCGGAGTGTTTTCTCTTAACACTGGCTAATTCTTTCAGACTTATTTTTGTTTGTCCCATGTAGAATTGTTCATGGAACAACCTTTCTAATTGGGTCCACGTGTATACTGAGTTTGCAGGCAAAGATGTAAACCAAGTAAACGCGTTTTTTGTTAAGGAACTAGGGAAATATTTTATTTTCAAATTTTCATTACGGGCTATTTCCCCTGCCTCGATCAGATAACGTGCCACATGTTCTATAGTGGACTCACTAGTGTCCCCTGAGAACTTTGTGAACTTAGGGACTTTCCACCTTGGTGGCAGTTCTTCTTGCAGAATATATTCCGATAGTGGGGATGCGTAACTAGGCCTTTGTAAACCCATGTTCACCCCATTTTGTGCCATTATCGTTTCGACCATGGCTTCCAAATTGTTTTCGACAGGCGGATTATTATACCGTATCCGTTGTTGCAATACAGCATCCGCGTCTTGGCCTCTCTGGATTAGTATCCTTCTAGGCTCTTGTGGAATAGGGATTTCGACACGAGGCTGTTCGACTACATCCTCTTGGTTTCTGACGTTTGTTTGAGGATTATCCAACGGTATCTGGTTTATCATAGGCTCTTCCTGGACCGCTACCACTGGGTTATGAATCACTTGTTCTCTGTGTCGAGTTTGAGGGACTCCAAAGAAATCAGCAATGCGCGTCATCTGCGCTGCCAATAATTGGTTTGTTTGGGTGGTGTTTTGTATTAGAGGGTTAAACACCGCTCCCATTTGTTGTGTCAACATTTGGACCATATCATGATTACTCTCGTCCATTTGTTGTCTAATTACCTGCGCAGAATTATTTGTTATTGGCGGCACATAGAGTGGTTGTTGATTCAGTTTACTCATGTTTCCACCATATCCTGACCCTTGTAAGGGTGAAGACACGTTGGCCATCGAATCCGAATATATTAACGGGGAATTGTGTAAATTTGCCATTACCGAAGTTGGCATTCCAAAGGGTTGTTCCCTACCAGGAGGAGGCATGGTGGAATTCGTTACAAAAGGCCTAGAAGTGTTCCCCACAGGAGGGGGTGTCCCAACGGGCATCTGTTGTGCCCTGAAGGACGAACTAGGCGCGTTTTGCGATATCGAAACCGCTGGCATTGACCCTGTTGATGAAGGTACAGCCTCTGACACAGGGACCGATCCTATATTGCCTTCTGTCGAAGGGGCAGGGTTGGATACTGGGATGGATTCGTTTGGATTATTTGGCTGGTTCGCCATTTTCCTTACTCTTGTTCTTTTAGGTATTTCTACGTCGGATACGGCCAATTTACCGCTTCTCAGTCTCATACAACAAAGAACAAACTTTGACTAACAATTATCTAAGTTTCTAGATTTCTGCACTGTCCCACTGGGCGTGCCAATTTGTTCGCTGTGAATTTTGGCGAACAACCTCTGGTTTACCAAAACTTGTAGAATTGGGTTACTTGCAGGATCAACCACACAAATCCTAGGACATGTGCAGATCTAGATGGTCTTTGAAGATGTTTAGAACGACTTTTGTATCTTTCATTTTGGTTCTCTAAATGTTTTATGTCGAAGAAATGTTGATTAAAGCGTTTAAAGAGATGTAAATTTGACAAAATAAGGTAAAATGGCAGAAAATAAACTGACGAAATGTAAAGTGTCGAAAATAAAGCGTAGAAAGGTAACAAACTGGAAAGCGTAAAAGGAAAATATAAAGAACTTTGTTTTCTATGAAATATAACTTTGAAAGAAATTGGTGTTTGTTTACACATACATGTTCCAAATATGACTCTTTTCTCTCACACGGGTACTTTGAGTGTTTTCAGGAATTCTGTACAAGTAATTTTTCACACCCTTTTTCTGATAACAACTATCCTATTTATATACAAACAAAATAACTGTTACTAACGACCAAATCCTAAAACTGTGACACATGGCTTTCTTCCTTTCGCCAGATGCTTCCACGCGTCTTCTTCCAAACGTCACAACTCTTTTGAATTTGAATTTGTACTTTAAGTCGAAATGACGTCTTCCTTCAGGCTTTTTGTCGAATTGTCGATATACTACAATGTTCTCCATGTCTGTTAAAGGTGTCTTCCCAGCTGCAGATATCTTGTCGAAATGTCGAAACCTCCATTTTGTCGAAGTGTCGAACCATACTTATTAGCCAAACGTTTATCCCATGTCGTTATTTGTCGGAAGAAACATTTTGTACATCAAATCCCATGGCGTCGAAAACGCATGTATACAGTATGAACATACCACACACAGGCGCTGAACAAACGGGTACTCAAACCAACGCCAGCAAATGCCGGAAACAAAGACTCGAAATGGTAAACACAAGTCGAGAATAAGGGTAAACACACGCGAAAACAAAGAAAAGGGTGAACAAACAGAGACTCACAGAAAAATGGTGCCCGAAGAGATTGTCCTCAACATCCTGCCTACGTATCTCATCTGGTATGAGAATCAGGGCGACATAGTTCCCCTTAACAGGGGTAAAACACTCTCCTACCCAGAGACCAGGGAAACAACAAACTAATAGGGAGACTAAGACTCGAGCCTAATAGTTGTCATCCAATCAATATCCCTAAGTTGAGGTCTCTAACAAGAACTTAACTCACTCTGGAAGCGAGTCAACTCAAGTCCAAACTCTCCATACGTTCAACTTCCTCAGAAGTCAATCGTACTACTCCTACAAAAAAGGAGATGAGAAGAGGAAAGCCAATAAACACACCAACACAAGTGAACAAGCATCACACACTATATCCATACAAGAGTCTCAAACAATGGGTGGGCTTTAGTCAGGAGGGGTCATATCAACCTCGACAAACAAGCCAAACTGTAAAGGCAATCAAAAGGGCTCTTAACCACTGACATTGAACGTCAGGGTGAGCAGATCAAAATGGTAATGAGGATGAGACCTCATAGCTCTTAACCCTGGCCAGGGTGAGCTCATGACACCGAAAGCGTGGGGATCCAGAAAGTGGGATCCTTTTCCACTTGACAGACTCTGGACAAAAGATCTGGGGCACATGTTCAGAAGCATCAGCACGTAGTGCGAACATAAAGAACGACACACTGAATAATGGGGGATTGGCTACTAATCCCTTTTATCCGTCAATTGCCTCTTCTCTTGGAGGTCTTATCAAGTATAACATGCCTCTTCTTGGAGGTCTTTTGGGCACAATTTTAAACAAACACAAATAGAGCCTCTGAAGGAGGACTTGCCAGCAAAATGCCTGTCAAAAAGGTGACAGGACTCCAGACTACATGAAGTAAGAAGCTAACTACCTGAGTGGTGTGTCAACCACAATCCAATGCTCAAGCAAGAGCTAAAGCAAGTAAGCAACTAAGGTACCTATACAAAGACTAAACAGTTAGTACTTCAATCATAAAACCAGAAGACAAGCAGTGAAACCCTCTAACAGTTACACAATCCAATGCATAAGTGCTCTAGCATTCAAATGAGCTCACCACATCAATTAAAACCCTACAAAACAAAAATAGGTCAGAACTCAATGCATTTGTATCTCACAAGGTGAGAACAAACCCAATCATCAATGATGAGTATCCAAACCTGAAACACCAGACAAAGTTAGTTTATGTACATCCAATCAGCACAATAAAGCATAAACAAACAATGGCATGAGATGAATTGAGGCAAAGGCTCACACCACAAAGAAGACACCCAACCAAGTCAAAGAAAGGACCAAGAGCAAACCCCAAAATTGGGTCAAAACCCTAGTATAAAGACAAGACTCAAAACCTAACCAAATGACCAATCCAGGACCCATCCTTCTTCACATCACACATTCAAGCACTCCCTCCAATGTCCTCAAAAGGACCAGCATCAAATCAATAATCAAGTGCCTCAACTAGTCTATGTAATGTAATGACCAAAAATATGCATAAAATGAACTTCCAATTTAGAAAATTCATATCAAATCAGAAATGCATGCAATGACTTTGGGATTTTTTGTATAAGTTCTTTATGCCATGAATGTTCAATATGCAAAAGATCAAGTCCAGAATGATGCAAATGCTATGTGAACAAAAATGCACCAATTCAATGTCAAAAATGTGACACAAATTGTCACATTTTTCTCTATGTGTCAAAAATGATGACAACATGTAAGAAAAAATCAAAACCAGTGACCAAAAATTCACGTCATGTATGAATGTAATGTATGCAAAAAATTGGATCAAAAAGCTCAAAATTGAGGATTTCACAATGCATTGAATGCACTAGATCAATTTGGCACAACATTGATTCAAAACTTTCCACATAAAAATCCAGACATCAACAATTCTTGAATTCAACACCATAAAAAAGTAGACACAAATGCAAAACTATGAAAAAATATTGGGACTCAATTGGACAATTTTTGTATTTTTTATGAATTAAACAAAATGAACAAAATAATTGAAATATCAAATGAAAAATGGAGGGAAATGGAATATTCAAATAAAATCAGAAAAAATGCAAGCCACAGGATCTGGCGCGGTCTTAAGATCAACGTTCCAAGTTTGAACAATGAAACGCACCATTTCATTAATCCCAGTCATCGCCCAGTCATCAGTCCATGCACGCGTGGCTTTGGTCAAAGGAATCACATCCAATCAATCTCCCATGCATGAGGCCACATGGCATCCTCATCAGCAAAACCCTAGAATAATACAGACGCCAGAGCTCCGCTCCGGTCGTCTTCTCCGATGAGACCCCGGCGGCTCCCACGGCGGCGCCACCATGAATTTTTCCAGAATTTCCCCAGACCTATGTCATTCCACTCGGTTTTCAACGCTGATTCCAAATATCCTATTGGCTTATCCTAATTCTCCCTAGGTTTTGCAAATCGAAGATAGAAAGTTTCCAGATCGAAACTTTCAGTCACAACTACATTCTTGATACTCACTCAATCTCAATTCTAAACATATATTCGTGACCTATGCATCAAGATCTACAATTCTATAACCTAAAATCAGCAAAAGGAGAGAGTGAAATTGAAGTCACCTGGAAATGGAGATCTCTGGAAACGCGTTCTCACAAGCTCAGCTGATCTAGATCAACTCCTATGAACTTCCTTTGAAGCTTTATGCAAAAAGAAACGGTTGAAACCTCTTGAACATGCCTCAATTTCCAAATCCGATTGCCATGAGAATGCGCATGAACTGCTCGATTTCTTGAAGAATTGCACCAAACGATGGATGATTCTTGATCAGTGAAGCATGAGGATCAAGAATATGCAATGATCTTTGAGGTTTGTGTGGAGGAAATGAAAATTCGAGGAGAGAGATCTTTGAGAGAGTTTCTTCAATTCTAGATCTGAAATGGTTGTTATGGCAGTTATGATTAGGGTTTCTTTATTTATACTCCTTGCTAATGACACTGATAATCCTTTTTGCCATTTACTAATCATGATTAGTGAGTTACCAAGCAACTTGCAAAAATGAAAATTAAGCTCCCATGGCCATAATGCACGTGTTCAGCTCCATGCTAGGGTCTTAATCCACTCAAGAGCAACCAATGGTCATGATTTGAAGATTGTTTAGCTTGCATCTTAATCCAAGAATGAATGGTGAAGATTTGCTTCATTTTGCACATGTGTGAAACAAGGAATGTACACGCCTATTTCATGCATGGCAAGGGCTCATTTTTACTCAAATATGGTCTATGAAGAAAGCTGAAGTGAAGCCTTGCCTTGGTTCTTTGTGAATTTGGATTTGCAACATGATACCATCCTTAGAACAAATGTGAAATAATGTGACTTTTGACCATGATTCCTTTGCACAATTGAGCCAAATGATGTCATTTTGAGATGCCTTGAACATGAGAAGCACTTTGCAAAAAGAATGAAACAATTTGAAGCATTATATCAAAAGTTATGCCATTTTGAATTTCCATGCATACTTTGTGATCAAATGACCATAACTCCTCAACCATCCATCATATGGACATGAATTAGGACTTTTTGGAAAGGGGAGACAAGGATCTACAACTTTCATGTTCACCTAAAATCCATTTGAAACTTCTTTGACATTGACAAGTCAAGTTGAAAGTGGACCAAAAACTTGCCAAACTTGGAAACTTTGAATTATAGGTCATTTTCCATTTTTAGTAACTTTTGCCATGACCTTTGAATCTTCAAGATAGATGTTTAGAATGATAAATAGACTCCATTTGAACATGATTGAGGTTTCTCAACTCATTTCCCCATCTCATAGCCCTCAGTTGATTGCACAGTTGACTTTTGGTCCTCAGATGACCTTGAAATGTCTTGCTCCACTTGAGCCTCTACCACTTGGTGAAATTGCTTCAAAATGAAACCCTAGCTCATGTAAGCTCCTTATAATAACCATGTGATCCTCAGCCCAAGATAATACCTCATCTCCTTGAGAAACTCTAGTTGAAAGAACTGTATTGACTAGGGTTGACCAGAGGTCACAACCCTAATCCAGAGGAACTTGAGGATGAACTCTAAAACCCTTGATGAAGATAGAACCATGATGATGGTGATATATCCTTGCATATAAGATGATGCTCAAGACCTTTGAAGAATCAAGAAACCCTAATTGAAGCCCATGCCCTCAGATGGTTGATGATCAATTCATAGAGACCCTCAGGCTTGAATCTTCTAACTTCTCCATCTTTTGAAAAGACCTTGGAGGATGATCTTCTTATTTTCATATGAGATGCAAAATGCAATGCCTAATGCCCTAAAACATGAAATGCAATGCCCCAAACTAGTCTCAAGAAGAGGAGGGCAAATTTTGAGGTGTTACAGCTGCCCCTATTCAATCCACTATGAACCTGTCGATATGAACAGCCTCGGCTTTCAGATGATCAGGGTGAAGAGTGATTGAATACCAAGAACAAACGAACAATTTGCGCTCCACTGGAAATTTTCTTTCACGCGGACGATCTCTGATCACCGCATTTGAACCCCGACAACTTCATGTCACTCTTACTGCCAAACAATGAACCCCGTTCTCCATTTGAACCCCAGTCTTCTGACGATAACTCTCGATCGTCATGGTGAACCCCATTCTCCAGAAGACACCCCATATCTCCTTTTCTCCATTTGAACCCCGTTCTCCATTCTCTTGTGATAATTCCGTTGGCAACATCGGAAATAACACCAACCACCACTCTGATGGCGACATACCAGAGGGTACACCTTCACAAAAGGAAGGTAACATGTGCATTTCTTCCCTTGAAGACACCCATAACGACTTCTGCTGGCCTCGCCAAAGTCTAAGGTGACACATGATCAGAAGACAATCCTGAGGACCTCATCCCGGATACAATCTTCAATTCCCATCTCCATCTCCAGTTGAACCCCGTTCTCCAGAAAATGCCTAGCACTTCCTTTTCTCCTGGTGGACCCCAATCTCCGCGCTGATCGCGTAACATTCTCCAATCTTCATTTCCGTCTCCGCACGACGGAATCTCTTCCTCCAATATCGCACTACTGGGGAATACTGTTGATTCAAAATCACGACGCCAAGCTCCTCAGAGTAACATCTTCACCAACCAGCTAAACCAACCCTTAAACGGTAACCACGGCTCGAGACTAGCTTATGCTTGCAATGCCGATGCATGAGTTTTACAGCGTAATGCTCCATAACCATGGAAATGCTATGCAATTAGTTATGAAATATGCTATGCTTCTCTAAATGATAAATGCATAAAAAGTATCCCCTTCAGAGGACGGCACGAGCAACCCTGTTGAGGAACTCAATATCGCTCCAATCTCCAACCCTGCTTGGAATATCACTGATGCCGAGGAAAGAGTAACCCTCACGGGGGATGACCTCTACTGAACTCGATCTGCTTGGCGACTTTACTGGGGAAAAACTACCAACGCAAACACCTGCCCGGGGAACAACAACTTTCAGGCCTGGCTGCTGAGGAAACACCGACCTCGAACCCGCTGGGGAGATACAAAATATTTGACACGGAACACCCGTCGACTCCTCGAACACTTTGCCACTGAGGTTCGCTATAAACCCATATGTCCCCAAGACTCTCCGCGCTTTCTGCCTTCCGAAACAAGACGCTTCCAACCGATCTCCGCTTTTAGATTATCCAGGTGTCAAATCCAAAGTACAAACGACCATGCTAGACGCAGTTGTTCGTTTCACTCCCTCTTTTGCCTGGACCGCCCTTTCGGGTTTTCAGTCCACCGGGATACCCTTTTTTGCCCAGGCCGCCCTTGTGGGGTTTTCGACCTGCTGGGTGTACAGTTTTTTCCTTTTTATCCCTAATTTTTGCCTGAACCTTTTTCATTTTCATTTATTTTTTATTTTTTGGTTCGCCGGGATGCCCATTTTTGCCTGGACTATTTTATTCTTTCCGTCCAGCGGGTCTCTTATACGAAGTATTTTTTAACTGCGTTCGCATTCACAGGGGATGGAAAATCCTCACCATCCATGGTCGTCAACAGCAAGGCTCCGCCAGAGAAGACCTTCTTGACCACGAATGGACCTTCATAATTGGGTGTCCACTTGCCCCGATGATAGTTCTGAGGAGGAAGGATCCTTTTCAACACCATATCTCCCACATGGTACACACGAGGTCGCACCTTTCGGTCAAAAGCACGCTTCATACCAAGTCCTTACCCATTCAACCTCTTTTCCTCAATCAGGCTCAACTCTTCATACCAAGTCCTTACCCATTCAGCCTCTTCCAATTTCACATCCATCAAGACTCTCAATGACGGAATCTGGACCTCAACTGGTAGCACAACTTCCATCCCATACACAAGCGAGAAAGGCGTTGCCCTAGTAGATGTACGCACTGAGGTTCGATACCCATGCAATGCAAAGGACAACATCTCGTGCCAATCCTTATAGGTCACGACCATTTTTTGCACAATCTTCTTAATATTCTTATTAGCCGCCTCAACCGCCCCATTCATCTTTGGACGATAAGGAGAAGAATTGTGATGCTCAATCTTGAACTCCCGGCACAGTTCTATCATCATCTTGCTGTTGATATTAGAACCATTATCAGTGATGATTCTTTCGGGAACCCCATATCTGCAAATGATGTCTCTCTTCAGGAACCTGGCCACGACCTGTTTCGTCACGTTTGCATAAGACGCCGCTTCCACCCACTTGGTGAAGTAATCAATAGCCACCAATATGAACCGGTGCCCATTCGAAGCCTTAGGCTCGATCTTTCCTATCATATCAATACCCCATATAGCAAACCGCCACGGAGACGACATCAAACTCAGCGGATTTGGAGGCACGTGTACCTTATCAGCATAAATCTGGCATTTATGACATTTCCGTACGAAGTTGAAACATTGAGCCTCCATTGTCATCCAGTAATATCCAGCCCTTAGCAACCTTTTCACCATCGCATTTCCGCTGGCGTGGGTACCAAACGATCCCTCGTGCACCTCTTTCATCAATTGGTTTGCTTCTTTGTCATTGACACATCTGAGCAAAACCCAATCAAAATTCCTCTTGTACAAAACCCCATCTTTATTCAGATAGAACACCATGGCCAACCTCCTCAGAGTCTTTCGGTCCTTCTTAGACGCTCCCTCGGGATACTCTTGGGTCTCCAGATAACGCTTGATGTCATAATACCACGGATTTTCGTCATCAGGCACTGTTTCGACAGCAAACACATAAGCCGGTCTATCCAGCCGTCCCACCTCAACATTAGGAACTTGATTCCACCACTGTACTTTAATCAAAGCGGCCAGAGTAGCCAAGGCTTCTGCTAAAGGATTTTCCTCCCTCGGCACATGGTGTAATTCCACCTTGGTGAAGAACGTCAACAATCTCCTCGTATAATCCCGGTATGGAATTAAGTGGGATTGATGCGTATACCATTTCCCGTTAACCTGGTTCACAACCAAAGCTGAATCTCCATAAATAACAAGGTTCTTGATTCGCAAATCAATCGCCTCTTCGACACCCAAGATACAAGCTTCATATTCAGCCACATTGTTGGTGCATTCAAATGTTAGCCGGGCAGCAAAAGGAATATGGGATCCCTTCGGCGTAACCAAAACAGCACCAACTCCGCTACCATTCACGTTAGCGGCCCCATCAAACATCAGAAT
The DNA here is from genome assembly GCF_024323335.1 of Lathyrus oleraceus. NCBI lineage: Eukaryota > Viridiplantae > Streptophyta > Magnoliopsida > Fabales > Fabaceae > Lathyrus > Lathyrus oleraceus. The sequence continues at coordinate 199,732,500 of NC_066584.1, read as the reverse complement.
CCATTCGGATTCAGGGTCAGGCCCCTCCTCCGGGATAGGTTCCTCACAATCTTTCGATTTGAGAAACATGATGTCCTCATCAGGGAACTCAAATTTCATCGGTTGATAATCCTCAATGGGTTGCTGGGCGGGGTAATCAGACAATACACTCCCCTTTATTGCTTTTTGAGAAGTGTACTGGATATCGTATTCAGTTAAAATCATTTGCCATCTCGCAACCCGTCCGGTCAATGCTGGCTTCTCAAATATATACTTGATCGGATCCATCTTGGAAATCAACAAAGTGGTATGAACCAGCATATACTGTCTCAGTCGGCGAGCAGCCCATGCCAAAGCGCAGCAAGTTTTCTCGAGCAGTGAGTATCTTGTTTCACAGTCGGTAAACTTTTTGCTAAGGTAATAAATTGCATGCTCTTTTCGACCAGACTCGTCATGCTGCCCCAGTACACACCCCATAGACCCCTCAAGGACTGTCAAGTACAGGATTAACGGTCGCCCCTCCATAGGAGGCATCAGAATCAGAGGCTCCTGCAAATATTCTTTTATTTTTTCAAATGCCGCTTGGCAATCATCATTCCACCTGACCGTTTGATCTTTTCTCAACAACTTGAATATGGGTTCACACGTGGCTGTTAGATGAGATATGAACCGTGAAATGTAGTTCAATCTACCTAAGAAACCACAAACCTCTTTTTCTGTTCTCGGTTCAGGCATTTCTTGTATCGCTTTTACTTTAGCAGGATCAACCTCGATTCCCCTTTCACTTACAATAAACCCCAGCAACTTGCCGGACCGCACTCCAAAAGTGCACTTGTTCGGATTCAACCTCAATTTGAATTGTCTTAACCGGTCAAACAACTTGGCCAAGTCTACCAGATGCCCCTCTTCTGTTTGTGACTTTGCTATCATGTCATCAACATAACATTCGATCTCATGATGAATCATATCATGAAACAAGGTCACCATAGCTCTTTGATACGTGGCACCGGCGTTCTTGAGACCGAATGGCATCACCTTATAACAAAAAGTGCCCCATGGTGTGATGAACGTTGTTTTCTCCATATCATCTGGCGACATTTTAATTTGATTATAGCCAGAAAAGCCATCCATGAAGGAAAACACCGAGAATTGAGTTGTATTATCTACCAACACATCGATGTGAGGTAATGGGAAATCATCTTTTGGGCTAGCTCTGTTCAAATCCCGGTAGTCCACACACATCCTCACCTTTCCATCCTTCTTCGGTACTGGCACAATGTTCGCGACCCAAGGCGGATAATTAGTGACAGCTAGGAAACCAGCATCCAACTGCTTTTGTACCTCCTCTTTGATTTTCATGGCCATCTCGGGTCGAGTTCTGCGCAACTTCTGTTTTACTGGAGGACAACCTTCTCTCAATGGCAACTTGTGTACAACAATATTGGTATCCAACCCTGGCATATCTCGATAAGACCAGGCGAAGATATCAACATACTCTTTCAACAGTGCTACCATTCTGCTCTTGACATTCATCTCCAAAGCGGCCCCAATTTTTACTTCCTTTTTGACCGCCTCAGTGCCCAGATTAACAATCTCAACTCGCTCCTCGTATGGTTGAATCACCTTCTCCTCTTGTTTCAACAACCTGGCTAACTCTTCCGGCAGTTCACAATCTTCTTCGCCTTCTTCTTCTGCATGATAGATCGGGTTGTCGAAGTCATATAGGGGTGTAACAGGATTGTCATCAATGAGATCCGGAGAATAATCGCATCTGCATGAATGTTGATTCTTGCGTTGCTTTAGAGCCGGAACGAGACAAATTAAAAGGAAGGAAAATGAAAATAAACATTGCCATTTTTATTGTATTGTTTTTTTTAAACTGCAAAAACAAATGAAAAACAGAGAACACCGCTTCTAATGGGAAAAACATCCGTTTATTAATAATGCAAATAATGCAAAATGAAACACATGAGGTGGCCCTTACAATGGACCATTACGTTTTGGGCAAAACGTATGGCTTTCATGCAAACAGAATTAACAAACAGAAATATTACTCTTCACGCAGAGTGACAATGATGATCTTTTCGGTCTTCCAGTTCTAGATCTCCATTCCTGGTACGCACGGTTTTATCCACGAGTCGAGCTCGCAGTCACTGTCAGTCTCTTCACCCATAGCCATTGGGGTCTTCAAGTGATCCACATCCGTCACCCCGATTTTACCTTTACCCTCAGAAATTACATTCACCCCATCTGACCATGCATCGGCATGGGATTAGCATTAACATTCGGCGATGGTGCAAAATTGATGGCTTTGGAATCCACCAAGTCTTGAACAACATGCTTAAAGGCTTTACAACCCTCAATATTATGCCCGGGAGCACCAGAATGGAACTCGCACTTGACATTCTCATCATAACTGGCAGACCTCTGATCTGGTCTAAACGGAGCTAACGTCCTCAATTGTACCAACCCGAGATCCTTCAACTTCTTCAACAAAAGGGCACATGTCATGGGTGGCCTATCAAACTGGCGATCTGCCATCCTTCCCCTAACTTGGTACCCATCCCTCTGTGTTCTCTGCTGAAATGGCTGTTGTTGATGTTGCTGTTGCTCTTGTGCGGGTTGATTATCAGCAGGAATCATTACTGCAGCAGTATGCTGGTAGTAATGATTCCTACCGTGTCCTCTTTGGGCATACACAGCACTCGAGTCACCCTCTTTCTTGCGCTGACCATTTCCGAAGGGCTTCTTCAATCCAGACGACAGAACATTTCCCTGTATTTTTCCCATTTTCAACCAGCTTTCAATACTCTCGCCAACCACTACTATATCCGCAAAACCAGTAACTGGACACCCCACCATCCTCTCAGCAAAAGTCCTCTGAAGAGTACCCATGAACAAATCTGACATCTCCCGATCCACTAATGGGGGTTGAACCCTGGCAGCCAACTCTCTCCACCTTTGTGCATACTCTTTAAACCCCTCATTCGGCTTTTGAGACATACCCTGCAACTGGGTACGACTTGGCGCCATGTCAGCGTTAAATTGGTATTGTTTGAAGAAAGCATCCCCCAAATCCTGCCAGCTCTTTATATCTGACGATCTCAGCTTGGTATACCACTCGAGAGACCCGCCAGATAAGCTATCCTGGAAAAAGTACATCCAGAGCTTCTGATCCATGGTATAGGCAGATATCTTTCGAGCAAAGGCCTGAAGATGAGTTTCCGGGCAAGAACTTCCATTGTACTTATCAAACGTGGGCACCTTGAACTTCTGTGGGATCACAATCCCCTCAACCAGCCCCATATTTGTCATGTTAATAGCCCCAGGAGTGGCATGGCTTTCCAGAGCCCTGATCTTTTCTGCTAGCACCTGAATCTCTTTGTTCGGCGGTTGAACACCATACTGACCGAACTGCTCATTCAGCATAGAGAACTGATCCTCTTCTTTATCCTCCACAACCCCAAAGAAAGGAGAAAACTGAGTTTCCTTCAAAATGTTGCCAACATGTCCCGGGCCATTGCTTGCAGCAAAACCAAGACCACCACCATTGTTGATGAATACACCACCATTAGTTGCCTTCCTTTTGGGATCGCCACCACCCCTAGAACCACTAGGACCATGGTCGGAGTTACCCTCTTGACTATTGCCATTATTGGCAATCGAGGCCAGCTCAAGCTTCTCCACCTTCTCGGCGATCGCTTTCTGCTCCATGGCGAACCCTTGCATGGCGTTGATCAACTCACTCATCTTCTCTTTCAGCTCGAGAATGTCAGCGTTGGATGGATCCATCAGTCTGGGCTTGTTGCGTCTGGTAAAGTATCTGTGCGGACGAGCTACGTGCAGAGGAATGACTCGGCGTGCGCGAGCAATGATTCTTGTAACAACCAAACACGTTAGAAACCGACACCTGCAAAATAGAGGACAAGTTATTATGATTCATGCATGAGTGCAATGTCTATCCGTATGAGGAACATTCTGTCCTTCGATCCTGGCTTCATTGAGACGGATAATAATCCGACAGCAACATTCTGACATACATCATCTGGCTTTGCCGTACAGAACAGAAAGTTATGCTTTAGCAAAGATATCTGGAACAAGGATGTCTCTCAGCCAGAATCTCAATCAAGAATGTACCCTGCATATGGATAAACATGAGTTAGATATGGCTAAATGCAAAATGGGAATGATGTAGATGCATGAATGCAATGCATAATGCCATCCTCCAAGACATCTGAACATCAACTGTACTGGATTCCGGTCTCAGAACTGATCACAACCATCCAAAGGACTAAGTAACCACAAATCCAACTCGGGGGATCTGAAATAAACGGAACCGGAGAATACATCACCATCATCACAGGAAAATCACTGAACGGACATCAACAAGATCATCTGAACAAGTAACCCCACCACCCGGGGGATCCAAAATAAACGGAACCCGCCAATAAAAAGCACGGACAGAACTCCGGCGTGTCAGAAATAAATATCCATAAATCCAACTTATAAATAGAACCCAGATCACGAACCGAATCAAAGTCACCATCAAAGAGTCACCAGCAGAACCTGTACCCGTAGGAACCAAACCCCTCCCCTCACATGTGGATTCTAATAAGGTCATCCTAAGGCGGATAATCGGTCTTGACAATCGGACAAGATACTCAACGGGTTTGCCCTTTCGGGTGTGCCGTGCAGCTCTCATAAGACCATCTAAACCAAAAATCCGAGAAAGAATGGTCACCGAGGTCAACAGCTCAAAAGAGATAACCCAACCATAGTGGAAACTCCACAAGGAAGAGCTCTCTCGAAAGAACCTCGTCCGGCTGTGGTATGTCACGTCGCAACAACCTGTTGATCTAACATGTGACGAAACATGAGACCACACTAATCCTAGGTGTATACTCAGGCTTGGGTTTTAGCCCCACTCAGAACACCCACCCCCAAAATCAGAGGAACCACACCTGCTCAGAATCCAACACAGTGATAACATGATGCATGCAAACATATATGTAAATATACATAGAATCACAGTATAATAATCACAAATGCCATAAATAAAGCAGTAAAAAGCAACCCAAACTACCCTAAAAACTACGCTAGAGAGCGCTAGGATTGACTCGCTTAGGGAAGATGGACCAGCAAGAGGTCAACTTCAGTCCCCAACAGAGTCCCCAACAGAAAAGATTAGGGCTCTGGAAAGCCATGCCACTCCTGGGGCTATTAACATGACAAATATGGGGCTGGTTGAGGGGATTGTGATCCCACAGAAGTTCAAGGTGCCCACGTTTGATAAGTACAATGGAAGTTCTTGCCCGGAAACTCATCTTCAGGCCTTTGTTCGAAAGATATCTGCCTATACCATGGATCAGAAGCTCTGGATGTACTTTTTCCAGGATAGCTTATCTGGCGGGTCTCTCGAGTGGTATACCAAGCTGAGATCGTCAAATATAAAGAGCTGGCAGGATTTGGGGGATGCTTTCTTCAAACAATATCAATTTAATGCTGACATGGCACCAAGCCATACCCAGTTGCAGGCTATGTCTCAAAAGCCGAACGAGAGGTTTAAAGAGTATGCACAAAGGTGGAGAGAGTTGGCTGCCAGGGTTCAACCCCCATTAGTGGATCGGGAGATGTCAGATTTGTTCATGGGTACTCTTCAGGGGACTTTTGCTGAGAGGATGGTGGGATGTCCAGTTACTGGTTTTGCAGATATAGTAGTGGCTGGTGAGAGGATTGAAAGCTGGTTGAAAATGGGAAAAATACAAGGAAATGTTCCGTCGTCTGGTTTGAAGAAGCCCTTCGGGAATGGTCAACGCAAGAAAGAGGGTGACTCGAGTGCTGTCTATGCCCAAAGAGGACACGGTAGGAATCATTACTACCAGCATACTGCTGCAGTAACGATTCCTGCTGATAAACAACCCGCACAACAGCAACAGCAACAACAGCCACTTCAGTAGAGAACATAGAGGGTTGGATACCAAGTTAGGGGAAGGATGGCAGATCGCCAGTTTGATAGGCCACCCATGACATATGCCCTTTTGTTGAAGAAGTTGAAGGATCTCGGGTTGGTACAGTTGAGGATGTTAGCTCCGTTAAGACCAGATCAGAGGCCTGCCAGTTATGATGAGAATGTCAAGTGCGAGTTCCATTCTGGTGCTCCCGGGCACAATATTGAGGGTTGTAAAGCCTTTAAGCATGTTGTCCAAGACTTGGTGGATTCCAAGGCCATCAATTTTGCACCATCGCCGAATTTTAATGCTAATCCCATGCCGACGCATGGTCAAATGGGGGTGAATGTAATTTCTCAGGATAAAAGTAAAATCGGGGTGACGGATGTGGATCAGTTGAGGACCCCAATGTCTGTGGTCAAGAGACGTTTGTTAAATAATGGAGTTTTTCCTGGTTGTGATAATTACTGTGCTGCTTGTATTGTAACTGCAAATGCGTGTATCATGTTGAGGGAGACGGTTCAGAAAATGATGAATGAGGGAAGTCTCCGATTCGAGAAAGTTGCTGTGGAGAATGAGGATATTTCAACGATAACCATTTATTTCGATCATGTCCACTTGTCAGTGCCGGTAGATGCGGCTCCAGTTACCATCACGGTACCTGGACCTATTCCGTATGAAGGTGATGGTGCTGTACCATGGGATTATGGTGGTGATGTGTATTGCAATGGGGAAAAGAGGGAAGATCAGGTTACAGTGGATACCACCGTTTCAAAGGTGGATAATGCCGGACTTAGTGGTTTCACTCGCAGCGGGAGGTTGTTTGCACCTAACACGTTGAGAGGTGGTGATGTAGAAAAGGAACAGAGAGATAAGGCCGAGGCTTTAGCCAGGGCAAAAGGAAAACAGGTGGTGAATGAGGATACTCCTAGAGCGGCACAGGCGCCTGTTGAGCCGGAAAGTGAGTTTGACGCTGAAGCCGAGGAGTTTTTGAGAATTATTAAGAAGTCTGAGTACAAACTTGTTGATCATTTGCAGCAGACTCCGTCCAAAATTTTAATCTTATCTTTGCTGTTGAGTTCAGAAGGTCATAGAGATGCTTTGTTGAAAATCTTGAAGAGGGCCTACGTCTCGCAGGAGATTACAGTCAATCAACTGGAGACAGTGGTATCGAATGTTAATGCCAGCCATGGGTTGGGTTTCACTGATCTCGATCTTACTGTGGACGGGTGCAATCACAATAAGGCACTACACATTTTGATGGAGTGTAAAGGAGCCGTGCTTTCGCATGTTTTGGTGGATACAGGCTCGTCACTCAATGTGTTGCCTAAGAAGGCCTTGGCTAAATTGGACTGCGAGGGATTGATTTTGAGGCCTACTGATCTGGTGGTTAGAGCATTTGATGGCTCTAAAAGGGCTGTGTTTGGGGAAGTTGAGCTCCCCGTAAAGATTGGGCCTGAGGTGTTCAAATTTGTGTTTTATGTCATGGACATTCAGCCGGCGTACAGCTGTTTGTTGGGTCGTCCATGGATACATGCTGCTGAGGCAGTAACCTCGACTCTACATCAGAAGTTAAAGTATATCTTGGACGGGAAAGTCGTGACAGTTTGCGGTGAGGAAGATATTTTTGTCAGCCAGTTGTCATCATTTAAGTATGTGGAAATGGACGGTGAAATATTCGAGACACCAAGCCAGGCGTTTGAAACCGTCAAGGTGGAGAATGCCGTTTTCGCTGAAAGAGAGAAGAAGTCGTCCATTGCTTCTTACAAACAGGCTGTGGAGGTAGTGAAAAGGGGAGAGGCCCCAGGTTGGGGAAGAGTGTTAGATGTTGCGGTGAAGGAGGATAAGTTTGGGATCGGTTATCAGTCAGGCCAAGGCTCGTCTGGACAGGATAAAGGTCGTCGCCAACCGTTCACATTCACCAGTGCTGGAATGCTAGATCCGGGCCGTATCTGTGTTGTGGGTGAAGAGACTGACAGTGACTGCGAGCTTGACTCGTGGATAAAACCGTGCGTACCAGGAATGGAGATCCAGAATTGGAAGGCCGAAAAGATCATCACTGTCACTCTTCGTGAAGAGTAATATTTCTGTTTGTTAATTCTGTTTGCATGAAAGCCATACGTTTTGCCCAAAATGTAATGGTCCATTGTAAGGGCCACCTCATATGTTTCCTTTTGCAGTATTTACATCATTAATAAACGGATGTTTTTCGCATTAAAAGCGGTGTTCTTTGTTTTTCATTTATTTTTGCAGTTAAAAAAAATAACATAATAAAAATGGCAATGTTTATTTTCATTTTACTTCCTTTTAATTTGTCTCGTTCCGGCTCTAAAGCAACGCATGAATCAACATTCATGCAGATGCGATTATTCTCCGGATCTCATTAATGACAATCCTGTTACACCCCTATATGACTTCGACAACCCGATCTATCATGCCGAAGAAGAAGGCGAAGAAGATTGTGAACTGCCGAAAGAGTTAGCTAGGTTTTTGAAACAAGAGGAGAAGGTGATTCAACCGCACGAGGAGCAAGTTGAGATTGCTAATCTGGGTACCGAGGAGGTCAGAAAGGAAGTAAAAATTGGGGCCGCTTTGGAGACGAATGTCAAGAGCAGAATGGTGGCACTGTTGAAAGAGTATGTAGATATCTTTGCCTGGTCTTATCAAGATATGCCAGGGTTAGATACCAATATTGTTGTACACAAGTTGCCATTGAGAGAAGATTGTCCTCCAGTAAAGCAGAAGTTGCGTAGAACTCGACCCGAGATGGCCATGAAAATCAAAGAGGAGGTACAAAAGCAGTTGGATGCTGGTTTCCTAGCTGTCACTAATTATCCGCCTTGGGTCGCGAACATTGTGCCAGTACCGAAGACGGATGGAAAGGTGAGGATGTGTGTGGACTACCGGGATTTGAGCAGAGCTAGTCCGAAAGATGATTTCCCATTACCTCACATTGATGTGTTGGTAGATAATACATCTCACTTCTCGGTGTTTTCCTTCATGGATGGCTTTTCTGGCTATAATCAAATTAAAATGTCGCCAGATGATATGGAGAAAACAACGTTCATTACACCATGGGGAACTTTTATTATAAGGTGATGTCGTTCGGTCTCAAGAACGCCGGTGCCACGTATCAAAGAGCTATAGTGACCTTGTTTCATGATATGATTCATCATGAGATCGAATGCTATGTTGATGACATGATAGCAAAGTCACAAACAGAAGAAGGGCATTTGGTAGACTTGGCCAAGTTGTTTGACTGGTTGAGACAATTCAAATTGAGGTTGAATACGAATAAGTGCACTTTTGGAGTGCGGTCCGACAAGTTGTTGGGGTTTATTGTAAGTGAAAGGGGAATCAAGGTTGATCCTGCTAAAGTAAAAGCGGTACAAGAAATGCCTGAACCGAGGATAGAAAAAGAGGTTTGTGGTTTCTTAGGTAGATTGAACTACATTTCACGGTTCATATCTCATCTAACAGCCACATGTGAACCCATATTCAAGTTGTTGAGAAAAGATCAAACGGTCTGGTGGAATGATGATTGCCAAGCGGCATTTGGAAAAATAAAAGAATATTTGCAGGAGCCTCCGATTCTGATGCCTCATGTGGAGGGGCGACCGTTAATCCTGTACTTGACAGTCCTTGAGGGGTCTATGGGGTGTGTACTGGGGCACCATGACGACTCTGGTCGAAAAGAGCATGCAATTTATTACCTTAGCAAAAAGTTTACCGACTGTGAAACAAGATATTCACTGCTCGAGAAAACTTGTTGCGCTTTGGCATGGGTTGCTCGCCGACTGAGACAATATATGCTGGTTCATACCATTTTGTTGATTTCCAAGATGGATCCGATCAAGTATATATTTGAGAAGCCAGCATTGACCGGACGGGTTGCGAGATGGAAAATGATTTTAACTGAATACGATATCCAGTACACTTCTCAAAAAGCAATAAAGGGGAGTGTATTGTCTGATTACCTCGCCCAGCAACCCATTGAGGATTATCAACCGATGAAATTTGAGTTCCCTGATGAGGACATCATGTTTCTCAAATCGAAAGATTGTGAGGAACCTATCCCGGAGGAGGGGCCTGACCCTGAATCCGAATGGATTCTGATGTTTGATGGGGCTGTTAACGTGAATGGTAGCGGAGTTGGTGCTGTTTTGGTTACGCCGAAGGGATCCCATATTCCTTTTGCTGCCCGGCTAACATTTGAATGCACCAACAATGTGGCTGAATATGAAGCTTGTATCTTGGGTGTCGAAGAGGCGATTGATTTGCAAATCAAGAACCTTGTTATTTATGGAGATTCAGCTTTGGTTGTGAACCAGGTTAACGGGAAATGGTATACGCATCTATCCCACTTAATTCCATACCGGGATTATACGAGGAGATTGTTGACGTTCTTCACCAAGGTGGAATTACACCATGTGCCGAGGGAAGAAAACCCTTTAGCAGATGCCTTGGCTACTCTGGCCGCTTTGATTAAAGTACAGTGGTGGAATCAAGTTCCTAATGTTGAGGTGGGACGGTTGGATAGACCGGCTTATGTGTTTGCTGTCGAAACAATGCCTGATGATGAAAAGCCGAGGTATTATGACATCAAGCGTTATCTGGTGACCCAAGAGTATCCCGAGGGAGCGTCTAAGAAGGACCGAAAGACTCTAAGGAGGTTGGCCATGGCGTTCTATCTGAATAAAGATGGGGTTTTGTACAAGAGGAATTTTGATTGGGTTTTGCTCAAATGTGTCGATGACAAAGAAGCAAGCCAATTGATGAAAGAGGTGCACGAGGGATCGTTTGGTACCCACGCCAGTGGAAATGCGATGGTGAAAAGGTTGCTAAGGGCTGGATATTACTGGATGACAATGGAGGCTCAGTGTTTCAACTTCGCGCGGAAATGTCATAAATGCCAGATTTATGCTGACAAGGTACACATGCCTCCAAATCCGCTGAGTTTAATGTCGTCTCCGTGGCTGTTGGCTATGCGGGGCATTGATATGATAGGAAAGATCGAGCCTACGGCTTCAAATGGGCACCGGTTCATATTAGTGGCTATTGATTACTTCACCAAGTGGGTGGAAGCGGCAACTTATGCAAACGTGACGAAACAGGTCGTGGCCAGGTTCCTGAAGAGAGACATTATTTGCAGATATGGGGTTCCCGAAAGAATCATCACTGATAATGGTTCTAATCTCAACAACAAGATGATGGTAGAATTGTGCCGGGAGTTCAAGATCGAGCATCACAATTCTTCTCCTTATCGTCCAAAGATGAATGGGGCGGTCGAGGCGGCTAATAAGAATAGTAAGAAGATTGTGCAAAAAATGGTCGTGACCTATAAGGATTGGCACGAGATGTTGCCGTTTGCATTGCATGGGTATCAAACCTCAGTATGAAGAGTTGAGCCTGATTGAGGAAAAGAGGCTGGCGGCCATTTGTCATGGGCAGTTGTACCAGCGGCGAATGAAGCGTGCTTTTGACCGAAAGGTGCAACCTCGTGTGTACCATGTGGGAGATATGGTGTTGAAAAGGATCCTTCCTCCTCAGAACGATCGTCGGGGCAAGTGGACACCCAATTATGAAGGTCCATTCGTGGTCAAGAAGGTCTTCTCTGGCGAAGCCTTGCTGTTGACGACCATGGATGGGGAGGATTTTCCATCCCTTGTGAATGCGAACGCAGTTAAAAAATACATCGTATAAGAGACCCGCTGGACGGAAAGAATAGAATAGTCCAGGCAAAAATGGGCATCCCGGCGAACCAAAAAATAAAAAATAAATGAAAATGAAAAAGGTTTAGGCAAAAATTAGGGATAAAAAGGAAAAAAATGTACACCCGGCAGGTCGAAAACCCCACAAGGGCGGCCTGGGCAAAAAAGGGTATCCCGGTGGACTGAAAACCCGAAAGGGAGGTCCAGGCAAAAGAGGGAGTGAAACGAACAACTGCGTCTAGCATGGTCGTTTGTACTTTGGATTTGACACCTAGATAATCTAAAAGCGGAGATCGGTTGGAAGCGTCTTGTTTCGGAAGGCAGAAAGCGCGGAGAGTCTTGGGGACATATGGGTTGTAACCGGGTTGGAACTCGATGAGATCACGGGTTCACATTGCCATTAGGATAGATTTTCCTTTTGTGCGCAATTACCTCTTTTCAGGGATTGCTTCTTGTGTACTGCTCAGTTACGAGCCATCTTTTTCAATCAATAAAATGCATATTCAGTCAAATAATTTTGTTTTTATTTTCATTACCGCTTTGATTGCAAAAACATCAGTTTATTTTGATAAGAATCTTTGCATTTTGAGATATAGGGGTCTCTTCTGATGCATGTTTAGAGGATTGAAACTTGAAATCTTATTCGGAAGGTAGAGTGGTCTGGGTGTTGAAATTTTGGCGCGTCTGGGGCACATTTTATCTAACGATCTCTTTTGCAGGTGTTGTTGGTTATTTTCACTCACTTGTAGGTGGTGGTGCAAAGCGTTTCTCTTTGACAAAAGATTCCTTTTAGGTCCAATCAGGGATGAGGAATTGAGGAATGGTGTAGAGATGGCGAAAGGATTGCGACGACCCCAGAGGGTTAATCAAGAAGACCCTTCAAAGTCTGAGAACTGGAGAGTTGGCGAATCTAAGGAGGTTGATTTTCTTGAAGTAGGGAGAAGTCGAGAGTACAAGGTGATGAATCGGAAAAGACCGGATGAGTCTGGGAGCTCTCAAAAGTGGAAAATTGACACTGTGGTTAGATGGTGAATACCAGTGTTCGACGAGTCGACGGGTGTTCCGTGTCAAATATTTTGTATCTCCCCAGCGGGTAAGAGGTCGGTGTTTCCTCAGCAGCCAGGCCTGAAAGTTGCTGTTCCCCGGGCAGGGGTGTGCGTTGGTAGTTTTTCCCCAGTAAAGTCACCAAGCAGATCGAGTTCAGTAGAGGTCATCCCCCGTGAGGGTTACTCTTTCCTCGGCATCAGTGATATTCCAAGCAGGGTTGGAGATTGGAGCGATATCGAGTTCCTCAACAGGGTTGCTCGTGCCGTCCCCTGAAGGGGATACTTTTTATGCATTCATCATTTAGAGAAGCATAACATATTGCATAACTAATTGCGTAGCATTTCCATGGTTATGGAGCATTACGCTGTAAAACTCATGCATCGGCATTGCAAGCATAAGCTAGTCTCGAGCCGTGGTTACCGTTTGAGGGTTGGTTTAGCTGGTTGGTGAAGATGTTACTCTGAGGAGCTTGGCATCGTGATTTTGAATCAACAGTATTCCCCAGTAACGCGATATTGGAGGAAGAGATTCCGTCGTGCGGAGATGGAAATGAAGATTGGAGAACGTTACGCGATCAGCGCGGAGATTGGGGTCCACCAGGAGAAAAGGAAGTGCTAGGCATTTTCTGGAGAACGGGGTTCAACTGGAGATGGAGATGGGAATTGAAGATTGTATCCGGGATGAGGTCCTCAGGATTGTCTTCTGATCATGTGTCACCTTAGACTTTGGCGAGGCCAGCAGAAGTCGTTATGGGTGTCTTCAAGGGAAGAAATGCACATGTTACCTTCCTTTTGTAAAGGTGTACCCTCTGGTATGTCGCCATCAGAGTGGTGGTTGGGGTTATTTCCGATGTTGCCAACGGAATTATCACAAGAGAATGGAGAACGGGGTTCAAATGGAGAAAAGGAGATACGGGGTGTCTTCTGGAGAATGGGGTTCACCATGACGATCGAGAGTTATCGTCAAGCGACTGAGGTTCAAATGGAGAACGGGGTTCATTGTTTGGCAGTAAGAGTGACATGAAGTTGTCGGGGTTCAAATGCGGTGATCAGGGATCGTCCGCGCAAAAGAGAAATATTTGTGTTGGGGTTCAAGAAAAGCAAAAAATAATAAGAAAAAGAAAATTTCCAGTGGAGCGCAAATTGTTCGTTTGTTCTTGGTATTCAATCACTCTTCACCCTGATCATCTGAAAGCCGAGGTTGTTCACATCAACAGGTTCATAGTGGATTGAATAGGGGCAGCTGTAACACCTCAAAATTTGCCCTCCTCTTCTTGAGACTAGTTTGGGGCATTGCATTTCATGTTTTAGGGCATTAGGCATTGCATTTTGCATCTCATATGAAAATAAGAAGATCATCCTCCAAGGTCTTTTCAAAAGATGGAGAAGTTAGGAGATTCAAGCCTGAGGGTCTCTATGAATTGATCATCAACCATCTGAGGGCATGGGCTTCAATTAGGGTATCTTGATTCTTCAAAGGTATTGAGCATCATCTTATCTGCAAGGATATATCACCATCATCATGGTTCTATCTTCATCAAGGGTTTCAGAGTTCATCCTCAAGTTCCTTTGGATTAGGGTTGTGACCTCTAGTCAACCCTAGTCAATACAGTTCTTTCAACTAGGGTTTCTCAAGGAGATGAGGTATTATCTTGGGCTGAGGATCACATGGTTATTATAAGGAGCTTACATGAGCTAGGGTTTCATTTTGAAGCAATTTCACCAAGTGGTAGAGGCTCAAGTGGAGCAAGACATTTCAAGGTCATCTGAGGACCAAAAGTCAACTGTGCAGTCAACTGAGGGCTATGAGATGGGGAAATGAGTTGAGACACCTCAATCATGTTCAAATGGAGGCTATTTATCATTCTAAACATCTATCTTGAAGATTCAAAGGTCATGGCAAAAGTTACTAAAAATGGAAAATGACCTATAATTCAAAGTTTCCAAGTTTGGCAAGTTGTTGGTCCACTTTCAACTTGACTTGTCAATGTCAAAGAAGTTTCAAATGGATTTTAGGTGAACATGAAAGTTGTAGATCCTTGTCTCCCCTTTCCAAAAAGTCCTAATTCATGTCCATATGATGGATGGTTGAGGAGTTATGGTCATTTGATCACAAAGTATGCATGGAAATTCAAAATGGCATAACTTTTGATATAATGCTTCAAATTGGTTCATTCTTTTTGCAAAGTGTTTCTCATGTTCAAGGAATCTCAAAATGACATCATTTGGCTCAATTGTGCAAAGGAATCATGGTCAAAAGTCACATTATTTCACATTTGTTCTAAGGATGGTATCATGTTGCAAATCAAAATTCACAAAGAACCAAGGCAAGGCTTCACTTCAGCTTTCTTCATAGACCATTTTTGAGTGAAAATGAGCCCTTGCCATGCATGAAATAGGCGTGTACATTCCTTGTTTCACACATGTGCAAAATGAAGCAAATCTTCACCATTCATTCTTGGATTAAGATGCAAGCTAAACAATCTTCAAATCTTGACTATTGGTTGCTTTTGAGTGAATTAAGACCCTAGCATGGAGCTGAACACGTGCATTATGGCCATGGGAGCTTAATTTGCATTTTTGCAAGTTGCTTGGTAACTCACTAATCATGATTAGTAAATGGCAAAAAGGATTATCAGTGTCATTAGCAAGGAGTATAAATAGAGAAACCCTAATCATAACTGCCATAACAACCATTTCAGATCTAGAATTGAAGAAACTCTCTCAAAGATCTCTCTCCTCGAATTTGCATTTCCTCCACACAAACCTCAAAGATCATTGCATATTCTTGATCCTCATGATTCACTGATCAAGAATCATCCATCGTTTGGTGCAATTCTTCAAGAAATCGAGCAGTTCATGCGCATTCTCATCGCAATCGGAGTTGGAAATTGAGGCATGTTCAAGAGGTTTCAACCGTTTCTTTTTGCATAAAGCTTCAAAGGAAGTTCACAGGAGTTGATCTGGAGCAACTGAGCTTGTGAGAACGCGTTTCCAGAGATCTCCATTTCCAGGTGATGCCATTTTCACTCTCTCCTTTTGCTGATTTTAGGTTATAGGATTGAAGATCGTGTTGTGTAGATCATGAATATATGTTTAGAATTGAGATTGAGTGAGTATTAAGGATTTGGTTTTGACTAGAAGTTTGGATCTGGAAACTTTCTCTCTTCGATTTGCAAAACCTAGGGAGAATTAGGATAAACCAATAGGATATTTGGAATCAGCGTTGAAAACTGAGTGGAATGACATAGGTCTGGGGAAATTCTGGAAAAAATTATGGTGGCGTCGCCGTGGGAGCCACCGTGTGTTCATCGGGGAAGAGGACCGGAGCGGAGCTCCGGCGTCTGTGTGTTGGCTAGGGGGAGATGTATGTACGCCATGTGGAGCACTGCGTGGACGGGTGATTGGGTGAGGTTCCTTTGACCAGAGCCACGCGTGCGTTGAAAGGTGATTGGGCGATGACTGGGATTAATGAAACGGTGTGTTTCATTGTTCAAACTTGGACTATTACGCGCCAGATCCGGTGGCTTGCATTTTTTCTGATTTTATTTGAATATTCCAATTCCCTCCATTTTTCATTTGATATTTCAATTATTTTGTTCATTTTGTTTAATTCATAAAAAATACAAAATTTGTCCAATTGAGTCTCAATTTTTTTTCATAGTTTTGCATTTGTGTATACTTTTTTATGGTGATGAATTAAAGAATTGTTGATGTCTGGATTTTTATGTGGAAATTTTTGAATCAATGTTGTGCCAAATTGATCTAGTGCATTCAATGCATTGTGAAATCCTCAATTTTGAACATTTCGATCCACTCTTTTGCATACATGACATTCATACATGACATGAATTTTGGTAACTGGTTTGTGTTAGACGGTGTGGCTAGTGATCGAGAGGGGGGGTGAATAGATCACCTCTTTAAAATTAACGGATTTAACGTTTTATCAGAGTTTTCAAAAATGGCGGAAAAATCAGTCCCGAATCGACTTCCGTCTATTCTGAACCGCTACTAGAAAGCCGGACACACAAGTGTAATTGCTGGATTTTAATGAGAATGATAGAAACAATTCACACCAGAATTTTAACTAATTGAATGCACTTATCCTTAAAGTCTATTTCCAATGAATAAAATCAAGCTAACCGTTTTATCAAACAGTTGGTGTGTGTGTGATCGTTAATGAACAGCAATGGAGTTTGATTAAAGTTTTCTTGCCACTGCTGTCTTGAAAAAGAAGCAATCACCACACACTAACTGATATTGCGAAAACAGTTTGAAAAACGTAAAGAGGAGTAAGGTAAGAATACGATACGCAGAGATTTGGTAAGGAAGTTCCCCACGTCGTCCTCGCGTGTGGGTACGTCTCCCTCTCAATTTCAAATGAAATTGAGAACTTTGATTATCAATTATTGCCGAATCCGTTGATACAAGGTTTTGATACAAAGACAGAATTCTAAACTCTAAGAACCTCTTCTTGTATAAACCTTGACTTGATCTGAGCACGATCAAGATTTTCCTGCACAAAGTTGCAAACAATTCACCGGTTCCACGACCTGCTTGCGAAATCCCCCGATCTCCAAACGCAATGCTGCGGCTGAATGTGTTCTGCAAATGTGACTCCCAAACCCTCAAGAACACTCCAGTTCTTGAAGGACAAACCAGTAGGTTTTTCCTAGAAACCCCCTTCAATCTTCGACTCAGCTAGATCCTCGATCGTTCCACTGCAAACCACAGCTAGATCCTTGATCGTACCACTGAACGTTATCTCGATGCTTCTTTAATCCAAAGAACAAGAATTGTTATGTGTAAATGTTCTTGAAGAAAAGTGATTGAGAAGATGAAGAAGATGAAGTTTCTTTCAGGTTTCTATGTGCTCACAAACAATTGCTCCAACACTGCTTTTTGATCTGTGTTCAATTGTTTTCCCTCAATGAATTCGTCTTGTTTCACTGCTGTCACAACCTGTCTTTTTATGCTGCAAAACTGTTGCTGTTATAACAAAAAACCGCTTTATGTATTGATGCATAGGAGTGTGTATCGATGCATACTGTAAGTTGAATGAATTTTTGGTGAAATCAATTAATCATGTATCGATGCATAAATCGTATGTATCGATGCATGTGATTTTTACACTGATATGTATCGATGCCTGATGCGCATGTATTGATGCACAGGCTGTCTCAAGTAGTCCTGTATCGATGCAGGAATCGTGTGTATCGATGCATAGAGTTTTTGGCCTTCTATGTATTGATGCATGGCTCGTATGCATCGATGCATACTGAACAAAAATTGTTTTGTGATTAATCACAGGCTACATGTATCGATGCAAAGGCTCATGTATTGATACATACTGATATAAAATGCATTTTAATTGTTATTTTAAGGGAATTTTCAATGTAGATTTATATGTATGGTTATGCAACAATAGAGTGGGATGAAGGACACAGTAAGAACACAAATATATCATGTAATGCAATGCACAACTAATTTGGATGATGATCACACAATTTGCTATCATTAAAAGTTAATTCAAGTTAAAGAATTCTTTCACAAACTCCCCCTTTTTGATGATGGCAAATTCTTGGCAAGATGTGTGATACTCCCCCTGAGTTTGTGCATATCTGCATTTTTCTCCCCCTTTGTCAACATCAAAAAGAGGAAGAAACATAGTTATCAGGCAGAAAGTGTAGCAGGGCATGGCAAAAATGGATAATAGGTTATCAATCACAAAGAAAGAAGCTGCAAGTTAAAGAATCATTCACAAAGAATCATTCAAAAGGTAAGGGCAATAACAAATAGAGATAAACAGAAATTGAAAAGCATTTTAAAGGTACGGACGAGTTTAAGAGTTACATAAGCTAAACCGTATATTGTGCAACAAAATGAAACTTGAGCAATATGAAATGAAATGCAGTGAGATGCAAGGATGGTGGGTTAATTTGGATTGTTGCCACCACAGGACTCCTCATCATGTCTGTCAGGATCTCGGTAGCTTGGCGGAGGCGGAGGAGGAGGCATTGTGTCTGGATTTTGGCCCATGAAGGAGTATTGCCGAAATCGGTTCTGAACTTCAATGCTTCTAAAGCTGTCCATAATCCCAGGATTTTCACGGCAGTCATCCATAAAGCCGGACATTTCGTTGTAGAAAACCTGATGCCATTTAACCAAGTCTTGGTGCCAAGTGTGTTAATTGTGATACATCCGTGTATGCTCATCATGCCAGTCCCGATGCTCGTTGTGCCATTCAGATTGTTGAACATGCCAGTACCGTGCTTCTTCATGGCGTTCTTTGTTGACAATTTCCATCTGTTGAAGCATATGAGTGATGTCCGCATTTGGTGTTGGGGCTGAAGTACCACCGGAGAATGGAGGTGCTGTAGGTTCAGGGACGTAGTTGGTAGGGGACCACCTTCGTGGCACCCACTCACCCCAACCAGTATTGGCTTCAGCTTGTGGTGCATCTGTTTCAGCCGCATCCTGCATCTCTTCATCAGGGTGATCTTCAGCAAGATGGATGCGTTCCGAAGGCACGTCAAAATTGTAAATTCTGGTTTTGGATTTTCTTTCGAAGAAATAGAAGCATTTGCGGTCTTTATCCCACCGATATCCCATATGCGATAGAGTGGCAGAATCAAACTCTTGAGCTGCAGATGAAGATAGGAGAGGCACAATAGGTATTGCAACTTTCCAAAACTTAAGAATTTTCATTATTTGAGAGGCATACCCTAGAGCCACATTCTTGGAGCTGTCTCGCACAAAAAATAGACGTTTAACAAAGTAGTTCGCCCAATTTAGGAGAACCTTGTTTTGCAGAATGTAGAGAAGATGTATGCTGGGCCTGTCCAACCGAGAGTGTCCACTGTTTGTTGGACGCAGAATGTGTGTGATAATCCAGTGAAGAATACGCGGAGTTTGCTTGATCATACCTGACGTGACGTGTTCGTCTTCACTTAACGGTCTATCAATCTTTAGAATAGAAGTTGTAAAGTCCTTCAGGTCAAATTCAGGATCAAAATCCAGGTCATGCCAGCACTTGAAAACCATTGACGGAGACGGCATTTGAAATACCGTTTCCCAATCAGAGGCTTCAAAGGTATATGTTCTGACTCCGATAGAACACCGGAACATATAGCCTCTACCAGTTTGTAAACCAGCATAAAAGGCCCGGATGAAATCCTCATGATAGTCATCTTTTGTAGATAGAAAGGACCCAAGTCTTTGTGCATGTAAGAGTTCAACTACTTCATTTAAGTGCAGATGAACAGCATCTGTTTTATCAAAGATATGAGGTTTCATTACCAACCTGGCCTTGAAGGATTCCTCGAATTCAGCAACAACTGCAGGATGAAGAATGTCTAAGGCATTTGAAGGAACATCTGGTGCTTGCTGAGAAGTACCGGCTGCTTCCTTTCCCTTTTCCTTTTCCTTTGGCTCTGGCTGGAATAGTGCGTGGAGGCATGGTGATTTGAGATTTAGGGTTTTACCACGTTTGTGAGAGAGAGTGAAGATGAGAAGGATTAGGGTTAGCCACTGGTTTTGGGGTTTTTGAGGGCAGATGAGATGAAGTAATGAGATAGGAAGTGATATGATTGGCTGATGTGTCGATGCATGAGAGAGAAAGAAATGCACTTAATGCAGATAGCATCAGTATGTATCGATGCAGATAGTCATGCGTCGATGCCTAGTGTAACACCCCGATGAAATAAGGCTAATTATTTAATTTAAATTAATATAATATTTATTAATTTAATTAATTAATTGGAAATATTATTGGATTATTATTATTATTATTATTTTGGAATAATAATTATTGAAAAATATATAAGTTGGAATAAGGAAAAAGAGTTTTCATTTTGTAAAAGGGTTTTACGTGAAAACTGAGAAGCTGCAGAGAAGAGGAGAAAGGGGCAAAGAGGAAGAACCAGAGAGCAAAGGTTGGAGAAGAGCTTGGAGCTTAGAGATTTTGCCGGATTAACTCAGGTAAGGGGGGTTTATCGTCGTTTAATGGGTATTATAGATTAACATGTCATGGGTAGTGATAGCCGTTGAATTGACCCTAATTGGGATTATGAATGCTGGAAAATTTCGTTGGATGAAACTGTGTTTAAGCTGTAATTGAATTTGTATTCGAGTGTGTTGTGATTTTCCGAACGTAGAGCTTTTTACGGAATTGGAATCGGAGGTCCGGAAGTCCTCCAACGGCGGAAAGTGCGGAGAATTCTGCATTCTGCCTTGTGTTAGCGCAGGGACTGCTGTTTTGCCTGCGTTAACCGGTTAACCCAGGGCGTTAACCGGTTAACACTGTTATATTTATGAAAATGTGTTGTTTTGCCTGCGTTAACCGGTTAACCCAGGGTGTTAACCGGTTAACACTGTTGCGTTTTGCCAGAAAATGTGTTTTTCCTGCGTTAACCGGTTAACCCAGGGCGTTAACCGGTTAACACTGTTGCAGTGTGGAAAAATTGTTAATTTTTATGTTGTGAACCCAATTGGTGATTGGCCTATTGTAGTTAATTGTGATGAGTACATTTGTTGAGTTTATGTTGTGAAATGTTGATGCAAATGTGTTGATAAGTTGTGTTAAAATTGTTGAAAATACTAAGTTGTAGGCTGATGAGCCAAAGTTGATTATAAGTTGATTTTGTTGAAAAAGTTGTTGAAAATACTGAGTTGTAGGCTGATGAGCCAAAGTGGATTTTAAGTTGTTTTGTTGAAAAAGCTGTTGTGTTGCTGTTATTATTATGTTGTTGAAATTTCAAGTCGTACATGCCATATACATTCATATGCATTAAGTCGGAGCTTTGCTCACACCACGTTGGCCTGGATTGGCAAAAATCGGAGCTTTGCTCACACCACGTTGGCCTGGATTGGCAAAATTTTAAGTTGAAAGTTGAAGGCTTATGCCTTGATGCCCACTAAACTGGCAATGATTTTAAGTTGGGAGTTTTACTCCGATTGGTACCACATGCATGAAGAGTCGAGTCTCATTTGAGTTGCATTTTATGTCGTTATTGAGTTGCATTTTACGTTGTTATTGAGTATGATATTCGAGTTGATGTGCCGTTATTGAATGCATGATATGATTAGGGTGATTAACGTGTAAATTTACTTAACATAACATGATAATTTATAATGTTTATTATATCGATTGAGGAACTCACCCTTACAACTATTTTCAGGTGATGAGCAGTGAGTTGAGTAGAAGCTAATGCTTGGAGTCTAGAGTAGTCTACTTAGTGGGTCGTGCTCTGATAGATGTAACATCGGGACGGGATGTTTTAATTGTTTTATTGTTGATTGTTGAACCTTTTTATCTGTAATATGTTATACGTTGGAATGGTTGGTTGATTTATATCCGCTGCGAATTATGCAAACAAAAATGTTTATTTTGATTGAATAAAGAGCATGACAGTTTTGTGGTGTGAAATGTTGTGTGACACCCTTGGGGCATGATTACTCTGATATATATATATTTGTTGTTGTTATTAAATAATTGGGGTATTTTAGAAGGGTGTTACATTAGTGGTATCAGAGCAGGTCGGTCTGTCCGGCCAGTTGTCGTGTCGTTACTGTCTAACAATTGTGTAATTGTTACTAGTCTAACTTTTAAGTTGTGTTGTAGTGATAAGTTGAAATGGCTGGAAGGAATGACGCTGCAATGGCTGCCGCAATGCAAGCAATGGCACAAGCTGTGCAGAACTTGCCAAATGCTGGTGGTGATGCTGGATCACGTAGCTTAGCGACTTTTCAGAGAGAGAATCCGCCGGTGTTTAAAGGGAAGCATGATCCAGATGCAGCCTTGGGATGGTTGAAAGAGATTGAGAGGATCTTCCGTGTTATGGATTGCACTCCAGCTCAGAAGGTTCGGTATGGTACTCACATGCTAGCAGTCGAAGCTGATGACTGGTGGCTAGAGACTCACGAGAGGTTGACCGTGGCAGGTGAAGTCATTACTTGGGATGTATTCCGCAGGGAATTCATGAGAAAGTATTACCCGGAAGATGTCCGTGGTAAGAAGGAAATTGAGTTCCTTGAGCTGAAGCAAGGGAACATGTCTGTCACTGATTATGCTGCGAAATTCGTGGAGTTGTCCAAATTTTATCCTCATTACACGGGTGCTGGTGCTGAATTTTCAAAGTGCATCAAGTTTGAAAACGGACTGCGCTCTGAAATTAAGAAGGCTGTTGGGTATCAAAAGATACGCATTTTTACTGAATTGGTTGATAGCTGCAGGATATTTGAAGAAGACAATAATGCTCATTACAAGATTGTCAGTGACCGCAGAGGCAAGCAACATCAAAATCGTGGCAAGCCGTATGATGCTCCAGCTGGAAAAGGGAAGCAAAGAGCTGCTCCGGCTCAGAGAGCTAGTGGGGGAGGTGCTCCTGCTGGTATAGTTTGCTTCAAATGTGGTCAGGCTGGTCATAAGAGTAATGTATGCACTGCTGAAGTAAAGAGATGTTTTCGTTGTGGTAAGACTGGTCATGCAATAGCTGATTGCAAGCACAAGGAAGTGATTTGTTTTAATTGTGGCGAAGAAGGGCATATTGGAAGTCAGTGTCAGAAGCCAAAGAAATCTCAGACGGGGAGGGTGTTCGCATTGACCGGAACTCAAACCTCCAGTGAGGACAGACTTATCCGAGGTACGTGTTATATTAATGGCTTTCCTCTTGTAGCTATTATTGACACAGGTGCGACTCATTCCTTTATATCTTTGGATTGTGCTATGAAACTTAAGTTAGAGATATCTGAGATGTTTGGTAGTATGGTGATTGATACTCCTGCGAAGGGTTCAGTGACTACTACTTCGGTTTGTTTAAATTGTCCTTTGAGAATTTTTGGTAGAGACTTTGGGATGGACCTAGTGTGTCTTCCACTAGTGCAGATTGATGTTATTCTGGGTATGAACTGGTTGGTGTTTAACCGAGTTTCTATCAACTGTTTTGATAAGACGGTGGTCTTTCCTGAGATTGAGGAGGGAAAGAGTTTGTTCCTATCAGCAAGGCAAGTGGATGAGGAAGTAGCTGAGGGGGCAGAGTTGTTTATGCTGTTAGCGACTTTGGAGGCTAAAGATAAACTGGTGATTGGCAATCTAGCCGTGGTGTGTGATTTTCCTGATGTGTTTCCGGAAGAGGTGAATGAATTGCCGCCAGAGCGTGAAGTGGAGTTCTCGATTGATTTGGTACCTGGTACTAGACCGATATCGATGGCTCCGTACCGTATGTCTGCTGTTGAGTTAACTGAATTGAAGAGTCAGTTGGAAGACCTGTTGGATAAGAAATTTATTCGTCCGAGTGTGTCACCGTGGGGTGCACCAGTGCTATTGGTTAAGAAGAAAGAAGGTACTATGAGGTTGTGTGTGGACTACAGGCAACTGAATAAAGTGACGATCAAGAATCGGTATCCTTTGCCGAGGATTGATGATTTGATGGATCAGTTGGTTGGTGCAAGTGTGTTCAGCAAAATAGATTTGAGATCTGGGTATCATCAGATCCGTGTGAAAACTGAGGATATTCAGAAGACTGCTTTCAGAACAAGGTATGGACATTATGAGTATTCTGTAATGCCTTTTGGTGTGACTAATGCGCCTGGAGTATTTATGGAGTATATGAATAGGATTTTCCATCCGTACCTAGACAAGTTTGTTGTGGTGTTTATTGATGACATTTTGGTGTATTCGAAATCTGAAGAAGAGCATGCTGAGCATTTGAGAGTGGTTTTAGAAGTTCTCCGAGAAAAGAAGTTATTTGCTAAACTGTCCAAGTGTGAATTTTGGTTAGAAGAGGTTAGTTTCCTTGGTCATGTGATTTCAAGAGGTGGTGTTGCTGTTGATCCTTCTAAGATAGAAGCGGTATCTAAGTGGGAAGCTCCGAAGTCTGTTGCTGAGATTCGAAGTTTCCTTGGTTTGGCTGGTTATTATAGGAAGTTCATTGAGGGATTTTCTAAGTTGGCGTTACCATTGACGATGTTGACTAGGAAGGGGCAAGCGTTTGTTTGGGACTCAAAATGTGAAGAAGGTTTCCAAGAGTTAAAGAGAAGGTTGACTATTGCTCCTATTCTGATATTACCGAGTCCGTCGGAACCATTTGAAGTTTTCCGTGATGCTTCATTGTTGGGTTTGGGTGGCGTGTTGATGCAGAATAAGCAGGTTATAGCTTATGCTTCAAGACAGCTGAGAGTTCATGAGAGGAACTATCCGACGCACGATTTAGAGTTGGCGGCTGTGGTGTTTGTTCTGAAGTTATGGAGGCATTACTTGTACGGGTCAAGATTTGAGGTTTTCAGCGACCATGAAAGTTTGAAGTATTTGTTTGATCAGAAAGAGCTGAATATGAGACAGAGAAGGTGGTTAGAGTTTCTGAAGGATTATGACTTTGGTTTAAATTACCATCCGGGTAAAGCAAACGTAGTGGTTGATGCATTGAGTCGGAAATCATTACATATGTCTATGCTAATGGTTAAGGAATTGGATTTAATTGAGCAGTTTAGAGACTTGAGTTTGGTGTGTGAGAGTACTCACAATAGTGTTAAATTGGGAATGTTGAAGTTAACAAGTGGTATTCTTGATGAGATCAGAGAGGGTCAGAAATCCGATGTGCTTTTGGTTGATAAGTTGACTCTAGTGAATCAGGATCAAGGTGGTGAATTCAGAGTTGATGAGAATGGTGTTCTGAAATTTGGTAATCGGGTGTGTATTCCGGATGTTGCCGAACTTAAGAAGAGTATTCTTGAAGAAGGACATCGTAGTGGCTTGAGTATTCATCCTGGAGCTACGAAGATGTATCATGATTTGAAGAAGTTATTTTGGTGGCCGGGAATGAAAAGAGAAATTGCGAGTTTTGTTTATTCCTGTTTGACTTGTCAGAAGTCAAAGATTGAGCATCAGAAGCCGTCTGGGCTAATGCAACCGTTGGCTATTCCAGAGTGGAAGTGGGATAGTATCAGTATGGATTTTGTTTCTGGTTTGCCAAGGACAAGTAAGAATTTTGAAGCTATTTGGGTGATTGTGGATAGATTGACGAAATCGGCTCATTTCATTCCGATCAGAATGGATTATCCGTTAGAGAGATTAGCCGAGTTGTATATTGAGAAAGTTGTAAGTTTGCATGGTATTCCGTCGAGTATTGTTTCGGACAGAGATCCTAGATTTACCTCGAAGTTCTGGGAAGGTTTGCAGAAGGCTTTGGGAACTAAGCTGAGATTGAGTTCTGCATATCATCCGCAAACTGATGGTCAGACTGAGAGGACGATTCAGTCACTAGAGGATCTGTTGAGAGCTTGTGTTTTGGAGAAGGGAGGTGCTTGGGATTGTTATTTACCTTTGATTGAGTTTACCTACAACAATAGTTTTCATTCGAGCATTGGTATGGCGCCGTTTGAAGCTTTGTATGGTAGGAGATATCGGACACCTTTATGTTGGTATGAGTCCGGTGAGAGTGCTGTGGTTGGACCGGAGATTGTTCAACAGACTACAGAAAAGATTAAGATGATTCAGGAGAAGATGAGAATTGCTCAGAGTCGTCAGAAGAGTTATCATGATAAGAGGAGGAAGTCACTTGAGTTCCAAGAGGGAGATCATGTGTTTCTTCGTGTTACTCCGATAACTGGTGTGGGTCGAGCTTTGAAGTCAAAGAAGTTGACACCTCGATTTATTGGTCCTTATCAGATTTTGGAGAGGATAGGAGAGGTAGCCTATCGTATCGCTTTACCGCCGTCACTTGCGAATTTGCATGAGGTTTTTCATGTGTCTCAGTTGAGGAGGTACATTCATGATCCGTCGCATGTGATCCAAGTAGATGATGTACAGGCGAGAGATAACCTGACTTTTGAAATATCGCCTATGAGGATTGAGGATCGAGAGTTGAAGCAGTTGCGGGGTAAAGAGATTGCCTTAGTGAAAGTAGCCTGGGGAGGACCAGCAGGTGGCAATGTGACTTGGGAACTTGAGAGTAAGATGAAGGAGTCTTACCCAGAGTTGTTCGCTTGAGGTATGTTTTCGAGGACGAAAACTCTTTTAGTGGGGGAGAGTTGTAACACCCCGATGAAATAAGGCTAATTATTTAATTTAAATTAATATAATATTTATTAATTTAATTAATTAATTGGAAATATTATTGGATTATTATTATTATTATTATTTTGGAATAATAATTATTGGAAAATATATAAGTTGGAATAAGGAAAAAGAGTTTTCATTTTGTAAAAGGGTTTTACGTGAAAACTGAGAAGCTGCAGAGAAGAGGAGAAAGGGGCAAAGAGGAAGAACCAGAGAGCAAAGGTTGGAGAAGAGCTTGGAGCTTAGAGATTTTGCCGGATTAACTCAGGTAAGGGGGGTTTATCGTCGTTTAATGGGTATTATAGATTAACATGTCATGGGTAGTGATAGCCGTTGAATTGACCCTAATTGGGATTATGAATGCTGGAAAATTTCGTTGGATGAAACTGTGTTTAAGCTGTAATTGAATTTGTATTCGAGTGTGTTGTGATTTTCCGAACGTAGAGCTTTTTACGGAATTGGAATCGGAGGTCCGGAAGTCCTCCAACGGCGGAAAGTGCGGAGAATTCTGCATTCTGCCTTGTGTTAGCGCAGGGACTGCTGTTTTGCCTGCGTTAACCGGTTAACCCAGGGCGTTAACCGGTTAACACTGTTATATTTGTGAAAATGTGCTGTTTTGCCTGCGTTAACCGGTTAACCCAGGGTGTTAACCGGTTAACACTGTTGCGTTTTGCCAGAAAATGTGTTTTTCCTGCGTTAACCGGTTAACCCAGGGCGTTAACCGGTTAACACTGTTGCAGTGTGGAAAAATTGTTAATTTTTATGTTGTGAACCCAATTGGTGATTGGCCTATTGTAGTTAATTGTGATGAGTACATTTGTTGAGTTTATGTTGTGAAATGTTGATGCAAATGTGTTGATAAGTTGTGTTAAAATTGTTGAAAATACTAAGTTGTAGGCTGATGAGCCAAAGTTGATTATAAGTTGATTTTGTTGAAAAAGTTGTTGAAAATACTGAGTTGTAGGCTGATGAGCCAAAGTGGATTTTAAGTTGTTTTGTTGAAAAAGCTGTTGTGTTGCTGTTATTATTATGTTGTTGAAATTTCAAGTCGTACATGCCATATACATTCATATGCATTAAGTCGGAGCTTTGCTCATACCACGTTGGCCTGGATTGGCAAAAATCGGAGCTTTGCTCACACCACGTTGGCCTGGATTGGCAAAATTTTAAGTTGAAAGTTGAAGGCTTATGCCTTGATGCCCACTAAACTGGCAATGATTTTAAGTTGGGAGTTTTACTCCGATTGGTACCACATGCATGAAGAGTCGTGTCTCATTTGAGTTGCATTTTATGTCGTTATTGAGTTGCATTTGACGTTGTTATTGAGTATGATATTCGAGTTGATGTGCCGTTATTGAATGCATGATATGATTAGGGTGATTAACGTGTAAATTTACTTAACATAACATGATAATTTATAATGTTTATTATATCGATTGAGGAACTCACCCTTACAACTATTTTCAGGTGATGAGCAGTGAGTTGAGTAGAAGCTAATGCTTGGAGTCTAGAGTAGTCTACTTAGTGGGTCGTGCTCTGATAGATGTAACATCGGGACGGGATGTTTTAATTGTTTTATTGTTGATTGTTGAACCTTTTTATCTGTAATATGTTATACGTTGGAATGGTTGGTTGATTTATATCCGCTGCGAATTATGCAAACAAAAATGTTTATTTTGATTGAATAAAGAGCATGACAGTTTTGTGGTGTGAAATGTTGTGTGACACCCTTGGGGCATGATTACTCTGATATATATATATATGTTGTTGTTATTAAATAATTGGGGTATTTTAGAAGGGTGTTACACCTAGTATTCAAAAATGTCATGTGTATCGATACATGCGATGGATGCGTCGATGCCAAGTGTTTACAATTGCCCTGTGTATCGATACATGCGATGGATGCATCGATACATCCTGAAGCAGTTTTTGAAAAAATTGAAAATTTGAATATATGGATCGATGCAGGCTTCGTTTGTGTCGATGCATACTGATGCTGAACCAGTTTTTAATGAATTTTAATGCAGTATGAATATGCATTATGCACTGTCATGATGATTATGCTCAACAGAGATTCAGAAGTCAAATTTTAGTGTGCACACAATATGGACAGGAGTATATGCAATCAAATTTTGTATCAACTAGAGTAAGAACATTTGTTTTAACATACACAATCACTTGGCAATAAGAAAATTGTAGAAAGGATTGATATTACCTCTGTTGGAGAACTCTTGTGATGGATAATTGACATCTAAAACAACTCTTATCAACCATGGTGAGACATCAATTGAGAAAGATCTCTGAACCTTTTGACATCTACACACTTACCATGCTCATCCTTGTCCAGATTTCCGTTGGTAGGCATTGGGGTGTCAATCGATTTTGAGTCATTCATTCCAAAGCGCTTGAGTAGTTCTCTGCAGTATTTTGTTTGACATACTGTTGTACCCTCATCAAGTTGCTTTATTTGCAGTCCTAGGAAGTAGTTCAGCTCCCCCATTAGACTCATCTCGAATTCACCCTGCATAACCTTAGAAAATTCTTCGACCAAGTGTATGTTAGTTGAACCAAATATGATATCGTCGACATAAACTTGAACTAAAAGAATGTGCTTCCCTTTGTGTTTAATAAAGAGTGTATTGTCCACTTTACCTCTTGAATATCCATGATCAATTAGGAATTTGCTAAGCCTTTCATACCAAACCCGAGGGGCTTGTTTAAGACCGTACAAAGCTCTTTTTAATTTGTAAACATGATCTGGATTTTCAGCATTTTCAAAACCGGGAGGTTGTGAAACATATACTTCTTCATTTATGACACCATTAAGAAAGGCACTCTTTACGTCCATTTGGTAAAGCTTAAAATCCTTAGAACACGCATAGGCAAGCAAAAGACGTATAGCTTCGAGGCGAGCAACTGGAGCATAAGTTTCCTCATAGTCTATGCCCTCCTCTTGGTTATATCCTTATGCTACTAAGCGTGCCTTGTTCCTAGTAATCACTCCGTTTTCATCAAGCTTGTTTCTAAAAACCCACTTAGTGCCTATGATATGATGATCTCGCGGACGAGGGACAAGTTCCCAAACGTCATTTCTTTTAAATTGATTAAGCTCTTCTTGCATGGCCATTAGCCAAAATTCATCAATCAAGGCCTCTTTGGCATTTTTAGGTTCTACTTGTGAAACAAACGCGAAGTGAGAACAAAAGTTACTTATCTTAGACCGGGTCATTACTCCCTTTGAAATGTCTCCCAAAATGTTGTCGATGGGATGGTCTTTTGAGGATCTCCAAGCTGTTGGAAGATCATTCACTTCAGCTGTCTTTTCTTCCTCAATTTCTTCATGACTTGTATCTTCCTCCTTCTCATGGGCAGCTGTTTTGGACTGATCAGTTTCCTCAACAGCTTCCTTGAGTATGTCTTCTGTAGATACACCTGCGTCATCAAAAGAAATACCTTTTCCGACATTTTTTTGGATAAGACTCATCAAAAGAAACATGAACCGACTCTTCAACAGTAAGTAAACGCTTATTATACACTCTATATGCTTTACTTGACATTGAGTAACCAAGAAAAATACCTTCATCCGCTTTTGCATCAAACTTCCCAATGTTTTCCTTACCGTTATTCAAAACAAAACATTTACAACCGAATACGTGAAGATGTGACAAGTTTGGTTTTCTTCCTTTCAAAAGTTCATAAGGAGTTTTGTTCAAAATAGGGCGAATTAAGATTCTGTTTAGAACATAACAGGCTGTGCTAACAGCATCAGCCCAAAAGTATTTTGGTAATCCACCCTCATTAAGCATTGTTCTTGCCAACTCCTCTAAAACACGATTTTTACGCTCCACAACGCCATTTTGTTGTGGAGTGCGAGGGGCTGAAAAGTTATGCTCAATGCCATACTTGTCACAAAACTTCTCAAAGTGATAATTTTGAAACTCACCACCATGATCGCTACGAATTGTAACTATTTTGGAATTCATTTTGTTTTGGGACAGATTTGCAAAATTTTTAAAAGCAGAAAAAGTTTCATCTTTGCTATGAAGGAATATAGTCCAAGTGAATCTAGAGTAGTCATCAACTATTACAAAGCCATAGTAATTTCCACCTAGGCTCTTTGTCCTAGAAGGTCCAAAGAGGTCCATATGGAGAAGCTCAAGGGGTCGTGAAGTTGAAATTACATTTTTAGATTTAAAAGACACCCTTGTTTGCTTTCCCATTTGGCACGCGTCACATAGGTGGTCTTTTGAAAATTTTATTTTTGGTAGACCGACTACTAGATCCTTAGATACAACCTTGTTTAGCAAATCGAAGTTAACATGAGCTAAACGTCTATGCCAAAGCCAAGAATCATCATTCAAGGTGACTAGACATTTAGTATTTGTTAACGGTACATCAAACAAGTCAAGCATATAGATATTGTTTACTCTTACACCCTTAAACACAATGTTTTGTTCAGCATGTTCAATTATGCAGCAAGTTTTTGTAAACGAAACTTTATAGCCCATGTCGCATAGTTGACTTATGCTTAACAAATTGTGTTTAAGTCCCTCAACTAAATGGACATTTGAAATAGTAGTGGTGGAGGGATTACCTACACTACCTTTGCCGAGTATAGCTCCTTTGTTGTTGTCTCCATAAGTAACATATCCCTTTTTCTTCGCCTTGAAGTCTATAAAAAGCGATATGTCACCGGTCATGTGCCTCGAGCAGCCGCTGTCAAGAAACCACCTTCTATCTGCGGAGGCAAGGCACTCATCCTACAACATCAAAAGAGAGAAGTTGGTACCCAATTTTCATTGGGTCCAAGTGGGTAAGTGCTAACATGGTTGCCTTTTGGCTTCCATTGATAAATGCCTTTAGGGACAAGAAATCTCCTAAATTTGCATTTTTCAATGGTATGGCCAGCATGGCAACAATAATGACATAAACCATGATGATGTGTTTGTTGTTTCTTGTTCATTGAATCCTTTAGAATAAAAGAGTATTTTGCATATGGAGGATTCAATGACTTCTTAAACAACTTGGGGTCAACGGCATAAGTAACTTTAGGTTGTAGCGCTTTCTCTAATTTGACCTTAAGAGTGTTTACCTCTTTTTGCCAAATATAACAAGCGTCACAATACCTAACTCTACTACATCCGTCAACATCAATAGTTTTTGAATTTTCTGCAATACTAGTTTTCAATGCTTCTAAATCAATTTCAGCTTTGTTTACTTTACCTTCCAAAAAAGAGAAAATATGTTTGTCGGAAGATAGTCTTTTAAAAGCATCTACAGCTTCGTTATGCAGTTTTTCAAAAGCTATTTTTAGTTCCGAAAAAGACATAGAGGAGAAATTATTGTAGTAGGCTTGTTTTACCTTTTCGTCATTGTTTTTCTTCTTGTGGTAGGACAGATTTTTTGTGTGAGCCATAAGGCACAGATTTGCAGCTTCATCATCATCACTTGAGCTTTGTGTGCTTGATGAATCACTATCACTTTCCCATGCAATATACGCTCTTCTTTGTTTGCTGTACCCTTTTGGCGAATCTTTTCTTTGATCCTTATACTTCATAGGGCAGTCCGTTTTATAGTGTCCGGATTTACCACAATTAAAACAGGATCCTCTTCCTCTACTCTTCTTGTTCTCTTCTTGTTTCGAATTTGTAGATTGTTTTCGAAACTTCATGAGATTTTTGTCGGAATGCTTGACTCCATTCTTTCGAATGAACCTATTGTATCTCCTTACAAACAGTCCCATTTCTTCATCATCCGAGTCTTTGTCACTACTTGAATCATTGTCGCTTTGCTCTTTTCGTGAGGACTTAGAGCTAGAGGCCACAAGAGCTATTGGCTTCTTCTCTCCCTCTTTGTCTCTTTTCTTCTCCTTTTCCTTTTTACTTTTATTCTCATATTTTTCAAGACTTTCCAAAGCTTGTTGATGTTCTTCCAGCTTTCCAAATAGAGTTGTAATCGTAAGTCTTGTAAGATCGTTGGCTTCCTTGATTGCTGTAACTTTAGGTTGCCACTCCCTGCTAAGACACCTGAGAATTTTATTAGTAGCAATTTCATTGGAAATAGGTTATCCAAGAGCATTCAATCGGTTAGTTAGATGAGTGAATCTCTTTTGCATGTCGGAGATGGATTCTCCTTGTTTCATGCGAAAGAGCTCAAATTCTTGATTGAGTGTGTTAATGCGGGACTGTTTTACTTTAGTAGTACCCTCATGGGCAACTTCTAAAGCGTCCCACATTTCTTTAGCTGTCGTGCAATGGGATACTCGATAATACTCATCAACACCAAGTGCTGAAATTAACATGTTTCGAGCTCTCCAATCACACGACCACTTTTTCTCATCTTTCTCATTCCAATCATCTTCTGGTTTAGGTACTATGGCGCCAGCCGCATTTGTCATAGTGATTTGAAACAGACCGTTTTCAATGGCAGCCCATACTAACCTATCCACAGAATTTATATGAACTCGCATGCAGTCTTTCCAGTAGCCATAATTTTCACCGTTGAAAATAGGCGCTCTATTATACGCCCCCTTTGGTTCAGAATCCATACTGTTACAGGCAGCCACAGAGCACCAGCGAACCGGCGCTCTGATACCACTTGTTAGACGGTGTGGCTAGTGATCGAGAGGGGGGGTGAATAGATCACCTCTTTAAAATTAACGGATTTAACGTTTTATCAGAGTTTTCAAAAATGGCGGAAAAATCAGTCCCGAATCGACTTCCGTCTATTATGAACCGCTACTAGAAAGCCGGACACACAAGTGTAATTGCTGGATTTTAATGAGAATGACAGAAACAATTCACACCAGAATTTTAACTAATTGAATGCACTTATCCTTAAAGTCTATTTCCAATGAATAAAATCAAGCTAACCGTTTTATCAAACAGTTGGTGTGTGTGTGATCGTTAATGAACAGCAATGGAGTTTGATTAAAGTTTTCTTGCCACTACTGTCTTGAAAAAGAAGCAATCACCACACACTAACTGATATTGCGAAAACAGTTTGAAAAACGTAAAGAGGAGTAAGGTAAGAATACGATACGCAGAGATTTGGTAAGGAAGTTCCCCACGTCGTCCTCGCGTGTGGGTACGTCTCCCTCTCAAATTCAAATGAAATTGAGAACTTTGATTATCAATTATTGCCGAATCCGTTGATGCAAGATTTTGATACAAAGACAGAATTCTAAACTCTAAGAACCTCTTCTTGTATAAACCTTGACTTGATCTGAGCACGATCAAGATTTTCCTGCACAAAGTTGCAAACAATTCACCGGTTCCACGACCTGCTTGCGAAATCCCCCGATCTCCAAACGCAACGCTGCGGCTGAATGTGTTCTGCAAATGTGACTCCCAAACCCTCAAGAACACTCCAGTTCTTGAAGGACAAACCAGTAGGTTTTTCCTAGAAACCCCCTTCAATCTTCGACTCAGCTAGATCCTCGATCGTTCCACTGCAAACCACAGCTAGATCCTTGATCGTACCACTGAACGTTATCTCGATGCTTCTTTAATCCAAAGAACAAGAATTGTTATGTGTAAATGTTCTTGAAGAAAAGTGATTGAGAAGATGAAGAAGATGAAGTCTCTTTCAGGTTTCTATGTGCTCACAAACAATTGCTCCAACACTGCTTTTTGATCTGTGTTCAATTGTTTTCCCTCAATGAATTCGTCTTGTTTCACTGCTGTCACAACCTGTCTTTTTATGCTGCAAAACTGTTGTTGTTATAACAAAAAACCGCTTTATGTATTGATGCATAGGAGTGTGTATCGATGCATACTGTAAGTTGAATGAATTTTTGGTGAAATCAATTAATCATGTATCGATGCATAAATCGTATGTATCGATGCATGTGATTTTTACACTGATATGTATCGATGCCTGATGCGCATGTATTGATGCACAGGCTGTCTCAAGTAGTCCTGTATCGATGCAGGAATCGTGTGTATCGATGCATAGAGTTTTTGGCCTTCTATGTATTGATGCATGGCTCGTATGCATCGATGCATACTGAACAAAAATTGTTTTGTGATTAATCACAGGCTACATGTATCGATGCAAAGGCTCATGTATTGATACATACTGATATAAAATGCATTTTAATTGTTATTTTAAGGGAATTTTCAATGTAGATTTATATGTATGGTTATGCAACAATAGAGTGGGATGAAGGACACAGTAAGAACACAAATATATCATGTAATGCAATGCACAACTAATTTGGATGATGATCACACAATTTGCTATCATTAAAAGTTAATTCAAGTTAAAGAATTCTTTCACAAACTCCCCCTTTTTGATGATGGCAAATTCTTGGCAAGATGTGTGATACTCCCCCTGAGTTTGTGCATATCTGCATTTTTCTCCCCCTTTGTCAACATCAAAAAGAGGAAGAAACATAGTTATCAGGCAGAAAGTGTAGCAGGGCATGGCAAAAATGGATAATAGGCTATCAATCACAAAGAAAGAAGCTGCAAGTTAAAGAATCATTCACAAAGAATCATTCAAAAGGTAAGGGCAATAACAAATAGAGATAAACAGAAATTGAAAAGCATTTTAAAGGTACGGACGAGTTTAAGAGTTACATAAGCTAAACCGTATATTGTGCAACAAAATGAAACTTGAGCAATATGAAATGAAATGCAGTGAGATGCAAGGATGGTGGGTTGATCCCTAATTAGTGATCTTGATTCAATTCATCTCATGCCATTGTTTGTTTATGCTTTGTTGTGTTGATTGGATGTACATAAACTAACTTTGTCTGGTCTTTCAGGTTTGGATACTCATTGTTGATGATTGGGTTTGTTCTCACTTTGTGAGATACAAAATGCATTTGAGTTCTGACCTAGGTTTGTTTTGTAGGGTTTTAATTGATGTGGTGAGCTCATGAGCTCATTTGAGTGCTAAGGCACTTATGCATTGAATTGTGTAACTGTTAGAGGGTTTCATTGCTTGTCTTCTGGTTTTATGACTGAAGTTCTAACTGTTTAGTCTTTGTACAGGTATCTTAGTTGCTTAATTGCTTTAGCTCTTTCTTGAGCATTGGATTGTGGTTGACACACCACTCAGGTAGTTAGCTTCTTACTTCATGTAGTCTGAAGTCCTGTCACCTTTTGGCAGGCATTTTGCTGGCAAGTCCTCCTTCAGAGGCTCTGTTTGTGTTTGTTTAAAATTGTGCCTAAAAGACCTCCAAGAAGAGGCATGTTATACTTGATAAGACCTCCAAGAGAAGAGGCAATTGACGGATAAAAGGGATTAGTAGCCAATCCCCCGTTATTCAGTGTGTCGTTCTTTATGCTTGCACTACGTGCCGATGCTTATAAACATGTGCCCCAGATCT
Source organism: Lathyrus oleraceus (assembly GCF_024323335.1). Taxonomy (NCBI): domain Eukaryota; kingdom Viridiplantae; phylum Streptophyta; class Magnoliopsida; order Fabales; family Fabaceae; genus Lathyrus; species Lathyrus oleraceus. The sequence goes on along the minus strand of NC_066584.1, from coordinate 199,696,423 downwards.
TTTGTCCAGAGTCTGTCAAGTGGAAAAGGATCCCACTTTCTGGATCCCCACGATTTCTGTGTCATGAGCTCACCCTGGCCAGGGTTAAGAGATATGAGGTCTCATCCTCATTACCATTTTGATCTGCTCACCCTAACGTTCAATGTCAGTGGTTAAGAGCCCTTTTGATTGCCTTTACAGTTTGGCTTGTTTGTCGAGGTTGATATGACCCCTCTTGACTAAAGCCCACCCATTGTTTGAGACTCTTGTATGGATATAGTATGTGATGCTTGTTCACTTGTGTTGGTGTGTTTATTGGCTTTCCTCTTCTCATCTCCTTTTCTGTAGGAGTAGTACGATTGACTTCTAAGGAAGTTGAACATATGGAGAGTTTGGACTTGAGTTGACTCGCTTCTAGAGTGAGTTAAGTTCTTGTTAGAGACCTCAACTTAGGGATATTGATTGCATGAGAACTATTACGCTCGAGTCTTAGTCTCCCTATTAGTTTGTTGTTTCCCTGGTCTCTGGGTAGGAGAGTGTTTTACCCTTGTTAAGGGGAACTACGTCGCCTTGATTCTCATACCAGATGAGATACGTAGGCAGGAGGTTGAGGACAATCTCTCCGGGCACCATTTTTCTGTGAGTCTCTGTTTGTTCACCCTTTTCTTTGTTTTCGCGTGTGTTCACCCTTATTCTCGACTTGTGTTTACCATTTCGAGTCTTTGTTTCCGGCATTTGCTGGTGTTGGTGTGAGTACCCGTTTGTTCAGCGCGTGTGTGTGGTATGTTCATACCTTGGGGGATTTCTTCTGTTACTATTTGGGGTTCATATTAGGGTTCATCTTCGAAGTTCATTTGTGATGATTGTTATTCACTTGGGGTTCATCTCGGGGTTCATTTGTGAGGATTGTTACTATTGGGGTTCATCTTCGGGGATTCATTTATGACGATTGTCATTTACTTAGGGGTTCATCTTTGGGGTTCATTTGTGGTGACTGGTTATACATATCGGGAGTTTATTCTGGATATTTGGTTACTTAGTCGGGGTTCATTCTGATAACCTTTTTCTTTAGGTGTTCGCTGGTTAGCGTTTGCTATTGTTGGGAGTCGGGTGTAAGTCCATGTATTGGCATTCTGTTTCCTCTTTGTTATTGTTGGGAGTCGGGTGTAAGTCCATGTATTGGCATTCCGTTTCCTTTTGAGTGTTTCTTTTGACGTCTCAGCGTCCCTTTTTGGCGTCTTGTTTCAGCGTACGTTAGCCGAGCTACGAGTGCTCTGATTCTCCTCTGGATAGAGAATATATGTAGGCATAGGATGCGATGTCCTAGCGAGCATGTCCCTTTTTCCCGAACTACGTTGACTCTGATGATTGTTTCTGACAAACTACGTAGGCCCAGGATGCGACATCCTGCCGAGTCCACTTCCTCCGTTTTCTTTCTCTCCTCCACCTGTTTATCATTCCAGTTTGTGCAGTTTCTTTGAGCAGTTTAGCATAAACCCTTTCCTTCTCTTTGAGCTATCTTTTGAGCGTGGATCCCGTCGAGTACGGCGGACGTGAGGGGTGCTAACACCTTCCCCTTGCGTAACCGACTCCCATACCTTGTAATCTCTGGTCGTAATACCATTCCTTTCCCTTTCTTAGGTTAGTCCTGCGCTCCCTTTCCGTCATAGGATGAATAACGTCGGTGGCGGCTCTATATTTTCCGTCGGTGGCGGCTCTTCATACGTTCAACTTCCTCAGAAGTTAATCGTACGACTCCTACAGAAAAGGAGATGAGAAAAGGAAATCCAATAAACACACCAACACAAGTGAACAAGCATCACACACTATATCCATACAGGAGTCTTAAACAATGGGTGGGCTTTAGTCAAGAGGGGTCATATCAACCTCGACAAACAAGCCAAACTGTAAGGGTAATCAAATGGGCTCTTAACCACTTACATTGAACGTCAGGGTGAGCAGATCAAAATGGTAATGAGGATGAGAGCTCATAGCTCTTAACCCTGGCCAGGGTGAGCTCATGACACAGAAAGTGTGGGGATCCAGAAAGTGGGATCCTTTTCCACTTGACAGACTCTGGACAAAAGATCTGGGGCACATGTTCAGAAGCATCAGCATGTAGTGCGAGCATAAAGAACGACACACTGAATAACGAGGGATTGTCTACTAATCCCTTTTATCCGTCAATTGCCTCTTCTCTTGGAGGTCTTATCAAGTATAACATGCCTCTTCTTGGAGGTCTTTTGGGCACAATTTTAAACAAACACAAACAGAGCCTCTGAAGGAGGACTTGCCAGCAAAATGCCTGCCAAAAAGGTGACAGGACTCCATACTACATGAAGTAAGAAGCTAACTACCTGAGTGGTGTGTCAACCACAATCCAATGCTCAAGCAAGAGCTAAAGCAAGTAAGCAACTAAGGTACCTGTACAAAGACTAAACAGTTAGTACTTCAATCATAAACCCAGAAGACAAGCAGTGAAAGCCTCTAACAGTTACACAATCCAATGCATAAGTGCTCTAGCACTCAAATGAGCTCATGAGCTCACCACATCAATTAAAACCCTACAAAACAAAAATAGGTCAGAACTCAATGCATTTGTATCTCACAAGGTGAGAACAAACCTAATCATCAATGATGAGTATCCAAACCTGAAACACCAGACAAAGTTAGTTTATGTACATCCAATCAACACAACAAAGCATAAACAAACAATGGCATGAGATGAATTGAATCAAGATCACTAATTAGGGATCAAACCAATGTAAAAGAGGCAAAGGCTCACACCACAAAGAAGACACCCAACCAAGTCAAAGAAAGGACCAAGAGCAAACCCCAAAATTGGGTCAAAACCCTAGTATAAAGACAAGACTCAAAACCTAACCAAATGACCAATCCAGGACCCATCCTTCTGCACATCACACATTCAAACACTCCCTCCAATATCCTCAAAAGGACCAACATCAAATCAATAATCACGTGCCTCAACTAGTCTATGTAATGTAATGACAAAAAATATGCACAAAATGAACTTCCAATTTAGAAAATTCATATCAAATTAGAAATGCATGCAATGACTTTGGGATTTTTTGTATAAGTTGTTTATGCCATGAATGTTCAATATGCAAAAGATCAAGTCCAGAATGATGCAAATGCTATGTGAACAAAAATGCACCAATTCAATGTCAAAAATGTGACACAAATTGTCATATTTTTTTCTATGTGTCAAAAATGATGACAACATGTGAGAAAAAATCCAAACCAGTGACCAAAAATTCATGTCATGTATGAATGTAATGTATGCAAAAAATTGGATCAAAAAGCTCAAAATTGAGGATTTCACAATGCATTGAATGCACTAGATCAATTTGGCACAACATTGATTCAAAAATTTCCACATAAAAATCCAGACGTCAACAATTCTTGAATTCAACACCATAAAAAAGTAGACACAAATGCAAATCTATGAAAAAATTGGGACTCAATTGGACAATTTTTGTATTTTTTATGAATTAAACAAAATGAACAAAATAATTGAAATATCAAATGAAAAATGGAGGGAAATGGAATATTCAAATAAAATCAGAAAAAACGCAAGCCACAGGATCTGGCGCGCCCTTAAGATCAACGGTCCAAGTTTGAACAATGAAACACACCGTTTCATTAATCCCAGTCATCTCCCACTCATCAATCCATGCGCGCGTGGCTTTGGTCAAAGGAATCGCATCCAATCAATCTCCCACGCATGAGGCCATATGGCATCCTCATCAGCAAAACCCTAGAATAATACAGACGCCGGAGCACCGCTCCGGTCGTCTTCTCCGATGAGACCCCGGTGGCTCCCACGGCGGCGCCACCATGAATTTTTCCAGAGTTTCCCCAGACCTATGTCATTCCACTCGGTTTTCAACGCTGATTCCAAATATCCTATTGGCTTATCCTAATTCTTCCTAGGTTTTGCAAATCGAAGAGAGAAAGTTTCCAGATCCAAACTTTCAGTCACAACTACATCCTTGATACTCACTCAATCTCAATTCTAAACATATATTCGTGACCTATGCATCAAGATCTACAATTCTATAACCTAAAATCAGCAAAAGGAGAGAGTGAAATTGAAGTCACCTGGAAATGGAGATCTCTGGAAACGCGTTCTCACAAGCTCAGCTGCTCCAGATCAACTCCTATGAACTTCCTTTGAAGCTTTATGCAAAAAGAAACGGTTGAAACCTCTTGAACATGCCTCAATTTCCAAATCCGATTGCCATGAGAATGCGCATGAACTGCTCGATTTCTTGAAGAATTGCACCAAACGATGGATGATTCTTGATCAGTGAAGCACGAGGATCAAGAATATGCAATGATCTTTGAGGTTTGTGTGGAGGAAATGCAAATTCGAAGAGAGAGATTTTTGAGAGAGTTTCTTCAATTCTAGATCTGAAATGGTTGTTATGGCAGTTATGATTAGGGTTTCTCTATTTATACTCCTTGCTAATGACACTGATAATCCTTTTTTCCATTTACTAATCATGATTAGTAAGTTACCAAGCAACTTGCAAAAATGAAAATTAAGCTCCCATGGCCATAATGCACGTGTTCAGCTCCATGCTAGGGTCTTAATCCACTCAAGAGCAACCAATGGTCATGATTTGAAGATTGTTTAGCTTGCATCTTAATCCAAGAATGAATGGTGAAGATTTGCTTCATTTTGCACATGTGTGAAACAAGAATGTACACGCCTATTTCATGCATGGCAAGGGCTCATTTTTACTCAAATATGGTCTATGAAGAAAGCTGAAGTGAAGCCTTGCCTTGGTTCTTTGTGAATTTTGATTTACAACATGATACCATCCTTAGAACAAATGTGAAATAATGTGACTTTTGACCATGATTCCTTTGCACAATTGAGCGAAATGATGTCATTTTGAGATGCCTTGAACATGAGAAGCACTTTGCAAAAAGAATGAAACAATTTGAAGTATTATATCAAAAGTTATGCCATTTTGAATTTCCATGCATACTTTGTGATCAAATGACCATAACTCCTCAACCATCCATCATATGGACATGAATTAGGACTTTTTGGAAAGGGGAGACAAGGACCTACAACTTCCCTGTTCACCAAAAATCCATTTGAAACTTCTTTGACATTGACAAGTCAAGTTGAAAGTGGACCAAAAACTTGCAAAATTTGGAAACTTTGAATTATAGGTCATTTTCCATTTTTAGTAACTTTTGCCATGATCTTTGAATCTTCAAGATAGATATTTAGAATGATAAATAGACTCCATTTGAACATGATTGAGGTGTCTCAACTCATTTCCCCATCTCATAGCCCTCAGTTGACTGCACAGTTGACTTTTGGTCCTCAGATGACCTTGAAATGTCTTGCTCCACTTGAGCCTCTACCACTTGGTGAAATTGCTTCAAAATGAAACCCTAGCTCATGTAAGCTCCTTATAATAACCATGTGATACTCAGCCCAAGATAATACCTCATATCCTTGAGAAACCCTAGTTGAAAGAACTGTATTGACTAGGGTTGACCAGAGGTCACAACCCTAATCCAGAGGAACTTGAGGATGAACTCTGAAACCCTTGATGAAGATAGAACCATGATGATGGTGATATATCCTTGCAGATAAGATGATGCTCAAGACCTTTGAAGAATCAAGAAACCCTAATTGAAGCCCATTCCCTCAGATGGTTGATGATCAATTCATAGAGACCCTCAGGCTTGAATCTCCTAACTTCTCCATCTTTTGAAAAAACCTTGGAGGATGATCTTCTTATTTTCACATGAGATGCAAAATGCAATGCCTAATGCCCTAAAACATGAAATGCAATACCCCAAACTAGTCTCAAGAATAGGAGGGCAAATTTTGAGGTGTTACAGTATCTATCATAGCATATTTCATTTATTAGATAATTTAGGTTTGCATAATTTCTTTTCCAATAAGGAACCTACCTATGAGCGGTTGACAATTGAATTTTTGAGTTCCCTAATTTATATTGTCAACCCTAACACTGCTAGCACAGTTGGTACTGTCAAATTTAGAATGTTTGCTGTTGAATACCAATTCAGTACCGACGAACTATACAGCTTGTTAGGGGTCCCTCATGGGGAAGGTGCTATTTGTGAGGCCCCTTTGGATTCCGAATGGTCTGTTGAGGTATTTTCCTTCTGGAAGCGTTTATCAAACACTTCCATAAACTCTTTTGAAGGAGTTCTTGCCTCAACTATCCATAACCCGACCATCAGAGTTTTTAGATATCTGTTGGCATGCACTATTTTTGGCCGGGAGAATCCAAATAAGGTTAATGCTAGAGAGCTTCTATTTTTACAAGGAAGCCTCACAAATAGACGTATTAATTCGGTCCTGTTCATGCTTGCTCATATGATTTTAATTGTGAATAAAGCGGGACCGATTTCTTTTGGTGGATTGATTACATCTATTGGTCGGGCGCTTAACCTGAACGATGAGATGGCTACCCTAGAACCCTTACCTCCTCGCACAATTAACCTAAAATTTCTGAGAGACATGAAATTGTGCCGCTCGAGGAGAGAAGGAGGCATTATGCTTATGGTTCATGGTGTAGCCATCCCGTCTGTTGTTTTATCGTGCACTAGACGTACAGATGTACGAGATGAAAGGAATTGGACCTACGATTTAGACGCTCCACCTGTTTTGGGTCCTCTTACTCCTAATATTCCTGATGAGGCGGGACATGACACTGATGATGATTATAATCGGAGAGAGAGATCTCCCATACCACATGTGTCCCCCCATCATCCTTCACCACCACACACCGCACCATCTTCTTCTTCTGCAGGTACCACTCCTGGCTTCTATATTACAGAGGAGATGTGGCGTGACCACATGGCTAGAGAGCAAAGGCGTGACGACCTTCTCTCTACCCTCCAGCAACAAATGACGGATAATATGAACTTCATGCAAGAATCACAGCGGAGGACAGACAGGTCCTATGACACTGTTCTACAGTCCCTGCAAACGATCACAGATACACAGGCCCGTCAACAACACTACCACCAGTAACACATTGCTCTCGTAGAAAACACTCAGGGTACCATTTTAGGTCACCTTCGAGACGTGAGGACCGCTCAGGATGCCCTGATGGCGAGGATGGATCAGAGAGACCGTCGCCGTACCTGATCCCGTCGTCCACCTCAGGATGGCGAGGGCAGTAGTGGTCAGCAATAGGTTGCCAGGTAACTCTTCCTTATCTTATTTCGAAACATTTGGGACAATGTTCGATTTAAGTGTGGGAGGAGACTCTATCGTTTTTTCTTTATTTGCTTTTCTTGTTTTTTTTCCTTTATCATTTTTTCTTTGCTGTTTTTAGATAGTTTATTGTCATTTCCTTTTAGTTGTTTATTTTTCTTTTTAGTATAATGCATGAGTCTGACGAGTCACCAAATATAGTATATCTTTAGTACAATCCTACCTCCCCATACCTTTAGCCCCACCAAATTTTTTTTGCAAAAGAAAATAGTGTTATTCCGAAAGTTTTCAGGTTTTAAAGACATGTTTTGAGTAAGGATGCGGTGACTTGGGAGAACTTTGCAAAACATCAGTATCTGTTTTAACACCATAAGCTTCGTAAATATAGGAATCATTCCCGAAACCCCATATACCATGGCCGTAATCATCATTTCCGTATAAGTCCTTAGTAGTTTACCTCAGCAGTCAGCTCTGGCCTACGCATCCTCTACGTAGGGGACCGATGCAAATAAGTGAATGATCCAGAAAAACAAAAAAATAAAAGAAAGCAAAAAGGCAACTCCGGTATAGGTGACCCTCACAAAGTCATTTAAACCAAAGAATTGTAAAAAATTGCTACAAAAAGAAAAAGAAAAAGAAAAAAAAAAGAAAAACAGAAAACTTACCCACTGCTAGTTGGTTCAGAGGTATCTGGCACTGAACTCGGTAGGGAGGATTACGATCCGATCCCCCACAACTACAGTTGGGTCCAATAAAAGGGTTTACACATGTTTATGTGCCAGAAACCCCAAGCTCTGATCATAATCACTAACAAACCACTCTACTATGAAGCATGTACGGATAACGGGCTTAATGTGATTGCGCCTGAATGAAAAGGATATAAAAAGAGATGAAGAGGCAGGCCTAGGTATTATGGGATAATATGGTTTGGTTAATATAGGAATGAAGTTTATGTTCGTATTTGCGGATTAGTGTCATCATGATACCCTTAGTTCACTCAGTTAGTACCTATCACTGCATCCCGACTTGAACTTAGAACTTTTACCTGAAGCACTCGTTTACACAAATTTTCTTTTATGAGCTTTTCAATGTTTTGCTTGAGGACAAGCAAAGGTTTAAGTGTGGGAGAGTTTGATAACACTAAAATTTACCGTATTTTCGACTCCGATTTCACATGCATTCTAGTCATTTTATTATCATTTTGTTGTGTTATTGGTATGTTTTCCTTTGTTTTCAGATTTTTACTTTAATCGGAGCCCCGATTGAGAAAAGGAGTGAAAAAGAGCCAAAAACCCTAAAATTCAGTATTTTGTGCTTACGGCCTACCCAATGGCGGGCGCCACAGACCAAGCCATGACGTGTCCAAGCTCAACTTCCCTCAACTACATCCACTAAGGCGCCTCACTTTGGCCTTATGGTGGGCGCCATGGCCTTGTGGCGGGCGCCACAAGAGGAAAACAGTTTCCCTCCATTTTCAAGTTGAAGGGCATCCAAGTCATTTCCCTCTTTTTACTTGCTTATAAATAGAAACTCGAATTCACTTTTACAATCATCCAAACTTAGAGCAGAGGCAAACTCAGAGAAACTTTGTTTCACTTAGGCATATATTCAGTTTTATAAAGTGGTAATCGCTTCGCATTGGAGTGTTACCACAATTGTGTAATCGAGTTTGTGATAGAGTCTGTAATCGAGTTTGGAGCACTTTGGAAGGAAGTTAATCCTGCCGCCATTTTTATTTCCGCATTGCAATTTATTCAACCCTCCGATTGGAGCAGGTTTTTATTACTTGTCTTTATCTTGTTTATTTTCCCGCACTCGCTTTACTTTATTTATTTCTCGCACTCGCTTTACTTTTATTTATTTCTCGCACTCGCTTTACTTTATTTATTTCCCGCACTCGCCTTTACTTTTATTTATTTCCCGCACTCGCCTTTACTTTATTTATTTCCCGCACTCGCCTTTACTTTATTTATTTCTCGCACTCGCTTTAAATTATTTATTTCCTCGCACTCGCACTACTTTTATTTACTTTCCGCACTCACACTACTTTTATTTACTTTAATGCACTTCTACTTTACCATGTCTAACTAAATTTATAAGGTTAGAATGTAAGGATCATAATTGAACCGATAATCCGTACAATTGTTCGTAGAAACACTTAAGGGCTATTTCAACTTTCAACTTAAGTTTTCCCGCACTTCAATTCCGTTGGGTAAGATCGAAAGCCGTCCAACGTCTTTTTAAGCTTAATTGTTTTTAACTATTTCAAAAACAGCGAAAGCGCTTTGTCTAGTTCATTAGGAGTTTTTAACATAAAGAAGAAAAGAGATTTTAAAACTATTTTCGGACGCGTTTATAAGTTTAGAGTCTGGTTTGTGAGAACCTCTTTTGGTTAAGAAATCCAGGTTATAATACTTTTCAACTTAGTCAAGATACTATATTTCTTAAAAATAGGTTTACTACTATAACGCAATGCGCGCCTTTTTATAAGTGACAATAAGAGGGTTTGATTAGGGAGTACAACTCGGTTCTGAATACGCGAAAGCGACAGTTCCTGTTAAATTAGTTCTTTTCAAAGTAGGAAACACTGTCCATAAGTAGCTCTATTAGCAAGTACTTGGATTATCCATTGATTACGTGAATTACATTCAACCCTGTCTTTATTAATTAAATCTATTTCAGCATTTTACTTTTCATTGCATACTCCAGAAACACCTATTTTGATTGCCTTTGATAAACACCATAAGTAATTCTATTAGCAAGTACTTGGATTATTAATTGATTATGTGAATTACATTCGAACCTGTCTTTACTAATTGAATTGAATTTAATACTTTATTTTTCATTGTGCACTCTTAAAAACCCTGTTTTGATTACCTTAGATAAACACCATAACAATAGATAACGATAGATTGACATTTGGTCTCTGTGGATTCGACAATCTTTTATATTACTCTGACGCGTTCGTATACTTGCAAAAAACACGCATCAATAACACCTAGGGCACCTTCAAACGCGGGCGTGAATCTAGGAGGTAGACCATAAGTAGGCCATATGGTAGGCACCGTTCTTGCTGGTTGGGGTTCCAGGGTAGTGTAACGGGGTATTCGTTACCATTAGAGATATTCACTAAATCCAAGGTAAACCATACAAGTCGAGTCGCCACCGCACTTCTATTTATCCAAAGGAATGGTTAGAAAGCGAACAAAAACCTAAAAGTTTTATCGAATCAAAAACTAGTAAAAATGTCAGAGATCTGGGTAAGGGGTTGGTTATGCAATGGGAAGGTTTTAAGCACCCAAAACATCCTAGGTACTCTTAGGGAGCCCTTTTCTTAAGTGTTGTTCTAGTCTAAAGGGTGTAGGTATATCTAAAGTATTATTTACTAAAAGGAAGGTTAAAAGAAAATGGCTCGCAAGGATGTCTCATCCACTGCCTACGTATCTCATCTGAGTATGAGAATTAGAGTCTTCGTAGCTCGGCTACCTATGGGTTAAAGAGAAGTGCGCTCGGTAAGACGTCGCGTCTTATGCCTACATATCTCATCTGGAAAGAGAATCAGAGAAAAACGTAGTTCGGCTAACTAGGGGTTAAGGATGGCCATCTGAACATGGACTTACAAAAGAGGACACCAGCTGTGTCAAAGGAAAGTGGGCAATGTGTTCAACGTCCTAGCGGTAGGTGTCGCAGCTCGCTGAATCGAGTCTTAGGCAGTTACCTCTTTGCAATAGAATGAATTGACATGCCACAAGATCAGAGACGCACGGAATGTCTAAAAGTGGGGAAGCTCTGCCCTAGTGTTGTCATGCGATGTGGACCTATGTGTTAGGATTTACAAAGGGAACATCTACCTAAAGTTAGCATGCAAAGAAATAAGGGAATTCTACCTATGTTATCATACAAAGGGTTCTACCTAATGGGTGCTACCTAAACGGAACGAGAGTCGACGGATGGAGGAAGGAGAGGAGCCACGGATAAGGGTAGATGGCGATGCCGGAGGCAATCAACTTATAGGTAGATGGCGATGCATGAAGCAATCGACTTACAAGAGGATGGATGAATACGTGCTGGTTCTGTTAAGTTTTGAAAATGATTACTCGACGTTGGGTCGAGCTTTTGATCTTGTTTTGAAATGATTATCTGATGTCCGTTTTAATTCTTGTATTAACAGATGAATAAGGAATGAAAGAATAAACATTATACACTTCATGGGAGAGGGGTACATTTGTTATGAATGGGGATTGGTCATGGGAATCAAACAATAAGAATATATGCCTCATACATCATACAAGTAGGCAACAGTTATCGATCAAATCAGATAATTAAAAAAGTGTATAATCCAATCAAAGAATCAAAGAATGAAATAATAGAGCATTAAACAAGGTATGAGAAGTATGAATATGTTAAACAATCAAAACATAATAAGCATGGATGAAAGAAACAAGTATAACAAATGACAGATGAACAAGACAGATGAAAATATGCACACAAAGGGTTCACTGAATAATTTAATCAGGAAATGAGGTGAGGACCAAATAAAATCAAGATGAAAGGCCTCTAATACATGGCATATGAGATGAACAAGGGAGGATCAAAAGATCTCTTCAATTGCCATAAGCAATCCCTAAGTCAAACATCGATCATAACGAAGTCAACTGAAAATTCAAGTCAACTTAAAAAATATCAAATAAATAGCAAATTAATCAAGAAAATTATGAAAAATTAAACTAAGTAATGTGGGGTCAGGACATCATTTTCCCTCAAAAATATTTTAAAAATAATGAAAATTGGCACGTGAATTAATTAAAACAAAACATAGGTCCAACCAAAAGTCAATTAATAAGACTAGGTTAGAAATAAATCAAGAATAAATAGTAAATTAATCAAGAAAATTATTAAAAAATAAAATAAATAAGGTGGGGTCAGGACATCATCATCCCCCAAAACGATTTTAAAAATAATGAAAATTGGTACGTGAATTAATTAAAATAAAACAGAAGTCAAATTAAAAGTCAATTAATAAGACTAGGTTAGAAATAAATCAAGAATAAATAGTAAATTAATCAAGAAAATTATGAAAAATTAAACTAAATAAGGTGGGGTCAGGATATCATCATCCCTAAAAAATATTTTAAAAATAATGAAAATTGGCACGTGAATTAATTAAAATAAAACAGAAGTCAAATTAAAAGTCAACCAACCAAACTAGGTCAAAAATAAATCCAAAATAAATTGAAAATGTGAAATAAAATTCCAAGAAAAGGTCAGGTTGACCATGAGACAGTGGTCAACCTTCATCCCAAAATCAAATGCTAACAATAATTTTAAGTCATAAAAATAAAATCAATAAAAAAGTGTGTTAAAATGGACCATTTAGAATAAATAATTAAAATAAAATATTAATATTAAAAAAATACGAAAATAAAAATTATATAAAATTAAACAAAACGTTAAGAAAAGTGAAAAATATTTTTGGATAATGGACGAAGAAAATATTTTAAATAAGAAAAAGAAATATGAAAATGGAAGGATTAATGGTGATGAACATGGTAAGCAAGCGTAGATATATCAAAACATGGTCATGGAAGAGATGATTACCTAATGGAAAATAGAAGTGGAATGGAATCTGATATGTGATGAAGCTTTGCCTCCTTACCACGAAATTCCAATGCTCCTTTAGGGTTAGGGTTTATGCTTCTTAAATAGGGTGGATTAGGTGTTCTCATGGGCTTTTTAATAAGTGATTTATCCATAAGAATAAAATTGTGAAGTGAGGTGTAAAATGTTGTTACTTTGGGCCAAACTTAAGTGAATGGATGTCCAATACATGGCCGAAATAGGTAAAAAAACGTGGCTGGTTTGTGCAGCATGCTTAGAAAATCTGATTGGGCCAGCCAGACCCAAAATCTGCCTAGAAAATCAAGTCATGGTGCCCACTTTAAATGAATGTATCTCTCAAACCATGGATCCAAATGAGATGATTCCAAAAGGATGTGAAAGAGGACATGGCAAGGTACAATTGTTGTGAAGAAAGTATTTTCAAATAATGCCTTGAAGTGCAAGAAAACTGGCCAAGAAGTCTTGACAAATTTTGAAGATTTTGGACTTAGAAATTTTTCTAAGTGTCCTAAAAAAATGTCTCACTTTGACTAAGCATAACGTTCTCAATTCTAATCCCAATGGAGCAAACTTTATATCTCTAGAAAGCTTAGAACAAGAGGAACAACTTTCATGTTGGAGAAATTTTCAAATGAAGCTTTTATTTTGATGCAAAATGGGCTTAAAGTGAGTGCAACGATCATGAAAACTTGCCCTAAATGGAAAGTCAACCATTTCCAAATTAAGTAACTTTTCCAATTCCTGATTAAATGATGAATCCATGATCCAACCTTGATAAAATTTCACATCTAGGATCCCCTAGGCATGGATTTTGAGATTCCGCTCTCAAAATGTCAGGAGTTGACTTTTCTGGCCCCACAGTTGACTTTTCCCAAACTATCTGATTCCCGATTCCATTGATCAATTGAAGCACTTCTAGCTCAAATAAAGAGATGATTTTTTGTATGTAGACCCTTGTGGACATATGAAGGGCCATGGAAAAGAGTTTCACCCAAAAAATCAGAAATAAACTGATTTTATACCAAACCCTAGTTTTAGGGCAAAATGATCAGGAACGGATTGCACTGATTGCCAATGGATCTTTCTGAGATAACTGTGAATCTTCCTAGGCCAAGATGCCTCTCTAATCATGACATGGATGAGCTCCTCTACTTCCAACCAAACATTGCCTGTTGCAGGTAGCCATGAAACCCTAATTTTTGATTAAATCCAGATGAACACTCTGATAGCTTTGAATCCTTCACTGATGAACTGAGAACCATAATAAGATACTTGGACCCCCCTGAGACCCTTGAGACTTGTATACTTAGAAAATGAAGTCCAATTCTCAATCTTGCTTTGTGTGGGCTCCTTCTATTAAGGAGTGATCGATCAAAACCTGATCTCCATGTCACTAATGCAGTATGCAATGAGTATGACATAATATGATGCTAATGAAGTGTAAAACATAATCCCATGCTTCCAGGAAAAATGAAGGGTAAATTTTGGGGTATTACAGCTGCCCCTATACAATCAACTGGAAACCCAAAAGGAAGATAGCAATGGCTTTCGCACTTTCGAGGTATCAAGTGATTGAATACGATAAAAGCCCGAAAATTTACACTGAAGTGGAAAAATGAAGTAACAATGCCTGTCAGAATCGGCCAAGAGGTGGTCTTGAAAAAGAATCCGTCTGGTACGGTGAGAGTCGGTCTGAACACCGAAACAAGGAATGTTAGCCTGAATACCAAAATAAATGGTAACACAGAAATAACCATGGCCTGAATGTCGCTCATCAATCTGAATATTGGAAATGACTTCGATATGAGCATCGAACGATACTTGATTATCAAACATCGGTCTGAACACCGGGAAACTGGCCTGAATGCCACTTCGGTCTAAATACCGGAAAACTGGCCTGAATGCTACAAGTTACATCGACCTAAATGTCGGAAACTTCTTCGATCTGAATATCGGAAACCTGGCCTGAATGCCACTTCGGTCTAAATACCGGAAACTTGGCCTGAATGCCACAAGTTGCGTCAACCTGAATGTCAGAAACTTCTTCGATCTGAACATCGGAAAACTGGCCTGAATGCCACTTCAGTCTGAATACCGGAAACTTGGTCTGAATGCCACAAGTTGCGTCGACCTGAACGTCGGAAACTTCTTCGATATGAACATCGGAAAACTGGACTGAATGCCACTTCGGTCTGAATACCAGAAACTTTGCCTGAATGCCACAAGTTGCGTCGACCTGAACGTCAGAAACTTCTTCGATCTGAACATCGGAAAACTGGCCTGAATGCCACTTCTGTCTGAATACCGGAAACTTGGTCTGAATGCCACAAGTTGCGTCGACCTGAACGTCGGAAACTTCTTCGATCTGAACATCGGAAAATTGGCCTGAATGCCACTTCGATCTGAATACCAGAAACTTGGCCTGAATGCCACAAGTTGTATCGACCTGAATGTCGGAAACTTCTTCGATCTGAACATCGGAAAACTGGCCTGAATGCCACTTCGGTCTGAATACCGAAAACTTTCATGCCTGTCAGCATCGGTAGAAATAGGGAAAATGATAATTGAGGCGGCGTGTAACACCCCGATAATAATATGATAATTATTTAAATTAAGTTAATAATATATTTATTAATTTAATTAGATAATTGAATTATTATTATTATTGGAATAATAATATAAATTGGAAAATATATATAAGTTGGAATAAGGAAAAAGAGTTTTCATTTTTGAAAAAGGGTTTTACGTGAAAACTGAGAAGCTGCAGAGAAGAGGAGAAAGGGGCAAAGAGGAAGAACCAGAGAGCAAAGGTTGGAGAAGAGAAGAGCTTGGAGCTTAGAGTTTGCCGGATTAACTCAGGTAAGGGGGGTTTATCGTCGTTTAATGGGTATTATGGGTTAGCATGTAATGGGTAGTGATAAACCGTTGAATTGACCCTAATTGAGATGTTGAATGCTGAAAAATTATGTTGGATAAGCTGTGTTAAAACTGTAATTGAATCCGTAATTGTGTGAGTCGTGTTTTCCCGAACGTATAGCTTTTTACGGAATTGGAATCGGAGGTCCGGAAGTCCTCCAACGGCGGAAAATGCGGAGAATTCTGCATTCTGCTTTGTGTTAGCGCAGGAACTGCTGTTTTGTCTGCGTTAACCGGTTAACCCAGGGTGTTAACCGGTTAACACTGTTGCGAATTGTGAAATTAGTGTTGTTTTGCCTGCGTTAACCGGTTAACCCAGGGCGTTAACCGGTTAACACTGTTGCGTTTTGCCAGAAAGTGTGTTTGTGCTGCGTTAACCGGTTAACCCAGGGCGTTAACCGGTTAACACTGTTGAAAAGTGAGAAAATTGATATTTTAATGTTGTGTACAAAATTGATGTTTGGCCTATAGTGGCGTATGATGTAATAGGGATTAATTCCCGCTATTTTGAGCAGTATAGGTATTAGTAGAGTGTGCTAATACTGTGTTTAATTATTTGACATGATATGATGTGTTGATACATGTGTTGATAATGTATGATAGCATGCATAATGTTGTGAATGTGTATGTTATGCATGTGTTGTGAATGGACTGTTTTATGGCTTAGAGAGTGAGCATCGGTCCATTGTGGATTATTGTTGTGATGTTGCATTGCTAGGTGATTGGCATGCATATTGTGGCCTTTATGGTGGTAGCTAATTCCCATGGTGAGGAATTAGTGAGTAAATCATTGTGGATTATTGTTGATGATTTTGCATTGCGAGGTGATTTAGCATGCATATTATAGTCTGTATGGTGGTAGCTAATTCCCATAGTGAGGAATTAGTGAGTTGGTGGTAGCTAATTTCCGTGGTGAGGAATTAGTGAGTGAGTCACTAGGTCTCAAATGAGTGGGACTAGTGGGCTTGGTAGCCGTATCTGGATTTGATCGGTGAGGTGAACTATATGTTCACGAATAGTCGGTACCGCATGCATGGAGTCTCATTGCATAATATATGTGTAGGGTATAATATGAATGGATGTATTCCAATGTTATACGTATGTTGTGTTGGCATTGAGCATGAGTATGAATTGTGTTGATATTGAGTATGATATTTGAGTTGATGTGCCGTTACTGAATGTGTGATACGATTAGGGTGATTAATGTGTTAAATTACTTAACATGACATTATACTCTATAATGCTTATTATATCGATTGAGGAACTCACCCTTACAACTATTTTTCAGGTAACGAGCAGTGATTGAGTAGGAGCTAGTGCTTGGCGTCTAGTGTAGTTCCTTAGTGGGTCATGCTCTGATAGATGTATCATCGGGATGGGATGTTTTGAATATTTTATTGATTGGTTGTGAACCATTTTACATGTAGTATGTTACATGTTTTGAATGATCGATTTGATCTCTATCCGCTGCGTAATATGCAATACCTGATGTTTTGAATTAAATAATGAGCATGACTAAATATTACGGTGATTGGTGTGAAATAATTGTGTGACACCTTTGATTGCATGTTTACTCTGATTTACCTTTGTAATTTTAATTAAATATTTGGGGTAATTTAGAAGGGTGTTACACGGCGCGTGGGCCAACGGCCCCTGCTGGGAATAATAAAGATAAGTCATGAACAATCTTCGGTCTGAGTACTGGAAATAACTTCTGGCTTATCACTTGGGATACCGAGAATGCCTTATGCTTTACATGCGTATGTTTGAATTTTTCAATGGCGTAATGCTCCATGAAAATGGAAATGCTACACAATTTGGGAGGATGCAATGCAATATGATTCTACATGCAGGGATGCAAAATGCTTGATTAGAGAGAACGCCAAGCTGAGGCAAGGAATTCTGCTGGGGAAATGATCACCATCTTCTGGACCCTGGCAAGGTTGTTGGAGATGCACAGCACAAAGAACTATGTGGGGAAATGACCCGCCACACGGTGTTCTGGAAAATAACAAAATACCGAGGCTCTGACTGGGGAAAGAATGGCACTGAAAACTTGCTGCTGAGGAAAGCGACAGTGGTTCTGGCAACCATAATCTGCGAGAGAGACGACTCAACAGGGGAAGCAAACACCAATATGGTACCGAGATTCTGCTTCAAGGAAAGAGACCATGGGTCTAGCTTCGAGATCATCGATCTGGCATCGAACTCTGAGGAGCAGCCGCTTCTGCTGGGAAGATACAGTCTGGCACTGTCAACTCTGTTGGGGATATACAGTCTGACACTGTCAACTCCGCTGGGGATATACAGTCTGACACTGTCAACTCTACTGGGGAGTGTATAGTCGGAAACAAATGCTTGGGGAAGTACAGTAGTGAGAACCTGATGGGGATTGAAGAATCTAACGCTTGGACCAGCTCTGCAGGGATAAGATATCAAATTCCAATTGTTGAGGAAAAATATCCGTGATCATTTGATGGAGACCTTAAGGAAATGCCCCGAGTGTACCTGTTCTGAATAGACGATCCAAAGCACTTAATATTTACAACAATTTTCAATGTTTATTAAGCACGTACCTATAAAGCTCTTATGTTTCATGATGCAATGTTTATCAAAAATTCGAACGTCATTTTTGCAAACAAAATAGTAAAATAAAAATGAACACAGAGATATACTGAATAACATGATTTTATTGATTGAGTGGCCTCTGAATAGGTATTTACATCAGGAAGCAATCCCTGGAAAGAGGTAATTGTACAACAGATAAAAACAGAAATTAATCTAATGGCAATGTGAAATGGATTTCTATCGGGTTCCAATTCTGCTATGATTCGCTCGTCTTCAAGATCCTCCAAATGATCAGCTTTCTGAAAAAAGTGACTGGATTGTTTCCTATCCTTCGAAAGTTTTCAAGTTATCGACACGGGATGAGATTCCGGACTACTCAGAACGCAATCATTCGCTTAATCCCTAACTTTTGCCTGGATCGCCCTTTCGGGTTTTCAATCCACCGGGATACCCATTTTTGCCTAAGTTGCCCTTTCAGGTTTTCAACTTACCGGGTGTACAATCTTTTCATTTTTTAATCCCTAACTTTTGCCCGAACCTTTTTCATTTTCTTGGTTCGCCAGGATGCCCATTTTTTGCCTGGACTATTCTTTTTACTGTCCAGCGGGTCTATTTTATGCGAAGTATTTTTTAACTGCGTCTGAGTTCACAGGGGAAGTGAAGTTTTCACCATCCATAGTTGCAAGCATTAAGGCTCCACCATCAAAAACCTTGGTGACAATATACGGTCCATCATAGTTAGGAGTCCACTTGCCCCTGTGATCTGTCTGAGGAGGAAGGATCCTTTTCAACACCAAATCTCCGACTTGGAAGCATCGAGGACGCACTTTCTGATCAAAGGCTCTCTTCATCCGACTTTGATACAACTGCCCATGACAAATGGCTGCCATTCGCTTCTCTTGGATAAGACTCAACTCATTGAACCTTGTCTGAACCCATTCAGCTTCGTCTAACTTGACATCCAGCAGGACTCTTAGAGAAGGAATCTCCACTTCAACAGGTAAGACTGCTTCCATACCATACACAAGGGAGTAAGGGGTTGCCCCGGTCGATGTATGTACTGAGGTACGGTACCCATGCAAGGCGAAGGGTAGCATCTCATGCCAATCTCTGTACGTAACGACCATCTTCTACACAATCTTCTTTATGTTCTTATTTGCTGCCTCAACAGCACCGTTCATCTTAGGACGATAAGGGGAAGAGTTGTGATGTTGAATGTTGAAGTTTTTGCATAACTCCTTCATCATTTTGTTATTGAGGTTAGAACCATTATCAGTAATGATTCTTTCGGGAATCCCATAACGACAAATGATTTCTTTCTTAATGAATCGGGTAACCACATGTCTGGTGACCTTCGCAAATGACGCTGCTTCGACCCACTTGGTGAAATAGTCGATGGCAACAAGGATGAAACGATGCCCATTGGAAGCAGTCGCCTCAATCTTTCCAATCATATCAATGCCCCACATAGCAAATGGCCACGGCGAAGACACCACATTCAGAGGATTTGGCAGCACGTGCACCTTATCAGCATAAATCTGGCATTTATGACACTTCCGAGCATATTTGAAACAATCAGATTCCATGGTCATCCAGTAATAACCCACTCTCAACAATTTCTTATCCATTGCATGTCCGCCGGCATGAGTACCGAAGGAGCCTTCATGAAATTCCCGCATTAACATGTCCGCTTCGTGTCTATCCACGCATCTGAGCAAAACCATGTCGAAGTTCCTCTTATACAGCACATCGTCTTTGTTCAAGAAGAAACTGCCTGCCAATCTTCTCAAAGTTTTCTATCATTGTTGGATGCCCCTGCAGGGTACTCTTGATTCTTCAGAAAGCACTTGATGTCGTGGTACCAGGGCTTGTCATCAACTACCAGTTCAGCACCAAACACATACGTGGCCCTATCAAGGCGCATAACATCGATCCGGGGAGCATGGTTCCACCGAATCGCCTTGATCATGGAGGATAGAGTAGCAAGAGCATCTGCCATCTGGTTCTCATCACGAGGTATATGATACAACTTTACTATTGTGAAGAAAGTCAACAGTCTTCTCGTGTAATCTCTGTAAGGGACCAGATTAGGCTGGAGAGTATTCCAATCACCATTCACTTGATTGATCACTAGAGCTGAATCTCCGAAGATGTCCAGAGTCTTGATTCTCAAATCAATGGCTTGCTCGATACCCAAGATACATGCTTCATACTCAGCTTCATTATTGGTGCACTCAAAAGTCAGACGAGCGGTGAAAGGCATGTGGGCACCTTTTAGAGTGGTAATGACAGCACCAATTCCACTTCCTTTGGCATTGACGGCCCCATCAAACATTAAAGTCCACTTTTCATCTGGATCAGGTCCCTCCTCAACAACTGGCTCTTCACAGTCTTTCATCTTGAGGAACATGATGTCTTCATCCGGAAAACCAAACTTCATCGGCTCATAATCATCAATAGGCTGCTGAGCAAGATAGTCTGACAGAATACTCCCTTTGATGGCTTTTTGGGATGTGTACTGGATGTCATACTCTGTCAGTACCATTTACCAACGAGCAACTCTTTCGGTGAGAGCTGGCTTCTCAAAGATATACTTGACTGGATCCATTTTGGAGATCAGTAAGGTCGTGTGAGTCAGCATGTATTGTCTTAATCGCTTAGCAGCCCATGCAAGTGCACAACATGTCTTTTCAAGCATTGAGTATCTCGACTCGCAATCTGTGAATTTTTTACTCAGGTAGTAGATGGAATGCTCTTTCCTACCTGTCTCGTCGTGTTGACCGAGAACACAACCCATGGAATTATCAAGTACTGTCAAATACATAATCAGTGGTCTCCCTGGGACTGGAGGCATAAGAATTGGAGGATTCTGCAAATACTCTTTTATTTTCTCAAAAGCCCTTTGGCAATCATCATTCCACCTGGTAGCCTGATCTTTTCTCAATAATTTGAATATTGGCTCACACGTGGCTGTTAGGTGAGAGATGAACCTTGCAATGTAGTTCAACCTTCCTAAGAAACCATGGACTTGTTTTTCTGTTCTTGGCTCAGGCATTTCTTGTATCGCTTTCACTTTGGCCGGATCCACCTCAATCCCTTTTTCACTAACAATAAAACCCAACAGTTTTCCAGATCTTACCCCAAAAGTACACTTGTTCGGATTAAGCCTCAGCTTGAATTTCCTCAAACGCTCAAACCGTTTCTGCAAATTCACCAGATGTTCTTCTTCCGTCTGAGATTTGGCAATCATATAATCAACATAAACTTTGATTTCATGATGAATCATATCATGGAAAAGAGTTACCATAGCTCGTTGATATGTTGCCCCAACATTTTTCAGACCAAACGACATCACCTTGTAGCAGAAGGTGCCCCATGGGGTTATGAAAGTTGTCTTCTGGTGCCATCTTAATTTGATTATATCCAGAAAAGCCATCCATGAAGGAGAATACCGAGAACTGAGCCGTGTTATCCACCAAAACATCGATGTGAGGTAATGGGAAATCATCTTTAGGACTAGCTCTGTTCAGATCCCGGTAGTCAACATACATCTGTACCTTTCCATCCTTCTTAGGTACTGGAACGATATTTGCAACCCATGGCGGATAATTTGTAACCGCTAGAAACCCTGCATCCAACTGTTTTTGCACTTCTTCCTTTATCTTGACAGCCATCTCTGGTCTTGTTCTTCTGAGCTTCTGCTTGACCGAAGGACAATCCTCTTTGAGAGGCAAATGGTGTACCACAATGTCTGTGTCAAGCCCTGGCATGTCCTGATAAGACCAAGCGAAGATGTCAACATACTCTTGCAACAATTCAATCAGCCCCTTCTTCACATTATCTTCCAAAGCAGCCCCTATCTTGATTTCTCTCTTGGCGTCCTCGGTGCCGAGATTAATCACTTCAGTAGACTCTTGATGCGGTTGAATGACCCATTCTTCTTGTTTTAACAACCTGGCAAGTTCTTCAGGGAGTTCACAGTCTTCATCACCCTCTTCTTCAGCTTGAAAGATTGGATTTTCAAAGTCGAAGCGAGCCATAGCAAAACTGTTATCAATAGGATCCAGTGACGTGCATCTACATGAGTGATGGTATGTGCTTATGAGTGTGAACAAGAAGTGGAAACTAAACAAAACATTGCCAAATGTATATTTTTTTTTTATATTTTTGATTTTTGAAAACTGCAAAAATAGAAAGACAGTGAACAAAATATTTGAATGCAAAAAGACGTCCTTTATTTATGATAAAAAATGTTGGTATCCACATAGGTGAGTCCTACAATGAGTCATCACGCCCTGGGCGGAATGTAAGACTTGGATATGCATGAATAAACAAAGAAAATTACTCTTTAAGAAGAGTGACTTGGATAATCTCTTCAGAAGACCAGTTGCGGAGAACTTCACCCGGGACCCTTGGACGCACCCAGTTGTCAATGTCGCAATCACTATCCCCATCTTCTTTGTTGATTGCAGAGACCTGGCCGTACTGAATAATGCCAGCACTGGAGAAAGTAATCGGCCTCTGACGAGTCTGAGGCGTTGAAGTTGTAGAAGTCAATGTCGGCTGATACCCAATCCCAAACTTGTCTTCCTTTATAGGTAAATCCACTATACGTCCCCAACCGGGAGCAACACCTGAATTTACCAAGGCATGTTCCTGCTTGAAGGACGACAAAGAGGCACCTGCTTCAACCTCTTCCACTGGAGCTGCATCCTTGACTTGAACTGCCTCAAAGGCCTGACACAGGGTCTCATGAATCTCACCTTCTGCTTCTACATACTTGAATGTAGACAGGTGACTGACCAGAATATCCTCCTCACCACAGACAGTGATAATTCTTCTGTTGACCGGGAACTTGATCTTCTGATGTAAGGTCGAGGAGACTTCCCCAGCATTGTGGATCCAAGGACGACCCAGCAAGCAACTATACGAAGGACTGATATCCATCACATAGAAGACGGTGTTGAAGGTTTGTGATCCAATCTGAATTGGAAATTCTACCTCTCCGAACACCGACCTCTTAGAACCATCGAAGGCTCTCACCACAAGATCGGAAGGCTTCAAGATCAAACCTTCTACATCTAACTTTGACAGGGCTCTCTTGGGTAGCACATTGAGAGAGGAACTTGTATCCACCAGAACATGGGATAGCATAGTGTCTTTACACTCCATCGAAATGTGCAAGGCCTTGTTATGATCGCGTCCAGCTAGCGTCAAGTCAGAATCAGTAAAACCTAACCCGTTGCTTGTATGAACATTTGCAACGATCCCTTCTAGTTGGTTCACTGAGATCTCCTGAGGCACATATGCAACATTAAGGACCTTCAGGAGTGCTTCCCTGTGTGCCTCCGAACACAGCAGGAGAGAGAGAATATATATCTTGGATGGCGTCTGAATCAACTGATCGACTACCTTGTAATCCCTTCTCTTTATAATTCTCAAAAGTTCGTCCACATTAGATAAACAGTGTAAGAAAACCCCGGTTAGAATCAAGAAGAAGATATAAACCCCTAGGAATAGATAAACATGATGCATGCAATGCTTATGATTTAATTTTTATATCAGAGGAACTTTAGAGTCTTATTTGCAAATTTTGGAAATATTAAACGTTTATCACATACGGAAATATCATGTCAATTAATATTTGGAAATGTTTTTACGCCAAAGAAGTACAGTCTTGGTAACCAAATACAATACAAGAGAGAAGGAAAATGAACATCCTATGGATCCCTAGAATCAATCATCCAAAGCCCTCGAGACCAGAAGATAAGCTGCACGAAGCCTCTTCACCTCCCTCTCATAGGCTGCCTCCATATATGCCTTCTCTTTGGCGAGTCGATCATACTTCCTCTTCCAAAACTTGGAAGACTGAGGAAGTAGAGAAGTCAATGCGTCATCAGGATCATCAATAACCTGGTGCTCAAGGAACTATATCAAAGCATCCTTCTCTTTGATCTGCTGAAGCAACTCCTCTCGTTCACAGATCCAAGCACGCGAACGGTCTTCGTCTCTCAACTCCTCTACTCCTTGGCTAGGGAGGGTTGAAGGCCCAGCCACAACCAAAGGTGTGGGTCTTGGATACTCATAAGGCATGAGGTACTCGGAAGCTCTCCTCCTAACCCAAAAGGTATAGGGTTCCAAAGCGATACAGTTCTTCGGTCTTAGCTCCTTCCTTCCTTTCTTATGGATCTTGCGCCAAGCTCGGACCATCCTGCCCTTCCAGCCTTGGGGATCTTTACCCTCCTGAAAGAACACACCCTCTAACAGAATGTTATTGGGTTTATCCTTTAGGGGGAACCCAAGTTGACGACGTGCCAAAATAGGGTTGTAGTTAATTCCACCGCATGTACCAAGAAGAGGTACATTGGAGAATTCACCACAAGAGTCGATAATCTGCACACCATCATATACACGGTTGTACCAAAAGATATCATCATTAGTAAGAGACATAAGTCTCGTGGACCACCGTAGACATATTTTGTTCTCCCTGAAGGTGACCGTCTGTGGCAAGTGCGAAATAAACCACTTGTACAACAGAGGCAAACAGCATACAATGGTACCACCACCCTTTGCATTCCTCATATGCAAAGAAAAGTAAGTGTCACCCAACAGAGTAGGAAGGGGATTAAGAGTAGAGAAAATCCTAATGGCGTTCACATCCACAAACTTGTCGATGTTGGGGAATAACACTAGCCCATAGATGAGAAGTACAAATATGGCCTCAAAGGTGTCCTCACTCATGGCCTTCCCATACATAGTAGCTTGAGCAATGAGGAACTCAGACGGGAGACTTTGAATTCCACCTTTGGTAGTCATATGAGCACCAACTAGAGATTCATCTATATGCAACATATCAACTATCTCTTGAGAAGTAGGAACACTCTCTAAGCCACTGAATGGCAACTGGTTTAGAATAGGTATACCCACAAGGTAGGCATACTCCTCAAGCGTGGGGAAAAGCTGAAAATCCGGAAATGTGAAGCAACGGTACAAGGGATCATAGAACTGCATCAACACACTCATTAGACCTTCATCCACTTGAGTAGCCAGAATAGACAAAAGCTTCCCATGACGAGCCTTGAATTCCAAGGGATCTAATACTTAGGATGTCAAACTCCTTAACTCTTTCAAGTCAGGTTGTCTGAAACTGTACTTCTTCGTATTCCTTCTTTGCTTATCCATGTCTGAAAATTTGCAAATAGACCTCTTAAGTTCCTTGAAAGTTTTCTCATTGTTGATGATATGGATGTGTATGAGTGCATGAATGCATGGATGCAACAATCACACTCAAGGATCAAGCAAATCACACCACACAAAGGTCATGGGATGGATCAAGTCATCCTTAATATCAATCGTCCATTTTGGTGGATTATGGTTTACACCTTATCAACACCCAAGTTCCATTGATATTAAGGATACACAAGAACGGATCAACCACGAATCAAGGGTTTGTTGTGAGTCGCGAGCATGGAGTCTTGGTTAAGAACCACCCAAAGGGAGTGTACTATGGTTAAACTTGACAATCATGTTCTACAAGAGGTTCCCATAGTCATCATTCCATCTTTCGGATATTATCGGATAAACGACTACTCGTATTCCAAAAATATTCTCAAGAGAGACTCTTATGAGTGTAGTATCGCGTAACAATCGTATCAAATCTTACACTTGAACGATCTTCGCACTACGTCCTAAAAATAGGCCAAGATGGGCGTGGTAAACTAAGGTCCTTGGCTTCTAAGGCATATATTGGAAAGAGTAATGCCTAACCACGACTACTTGTGTGACATTATTGATCCCAACATAACCTCCACCAAGTGAATGGGCTTGCAAGTCAACTTGCTAAGGAATAACTCCACACAAGTCAACAAGACTATGCCATTCTCCTATCCTAAGTGCACTCGAGTTCGGGTATAGAACTCATATCACGAAGATCACCAAGCATACAAGGAATTAATATTCAAACAATTCAATCATTACATACAATACAGTAATCCAAAATTGCACAAAAATATGTCACAAAGCAATATACCATACAATACAACAAATATGAAAAGTAGGAAAAACCCACTAGGCAAATGATAGTCTCCAGCAGAGTCGCCACTTTTCTGTAGCGGGGTGTAGCACCTCAAATTTGCACCTCCCATTTTGTATATACATATGCATGTTTAGGTCATTAACATTGCATAGTCCATCAAGTCATCAATCAAGACTGGTTAGGAGATTCAGTTGTGCAAGCAAGCAAGTGCATTTTCTATGGAAGCAAAGCCCTTGGGTTGGTTCAATGAGTTCATGTGACCTAGGGATCATTTTGAAGAGATTTGGTCAAGCATTGAAGGCTCAGAGCTCATCAGTCAATGATCAGTTCATCTGAAACCCTAGAAAGTCAACAGAAGTCAACTGTCAGTTCAACCATGGATTTGGAGGTGGGAGATGGTTAGAGATGCCTCATTCATGTCCACACAAGTCTCATTTGACATTTGAAACATCAACATTGAAGGATTTGAGGCCAGATCAAAACTTTCCAAAAATAGTAAGTGACTTGTAATTTGAAATTGCCAAAAATGGAAAGGTTTTCTCCTCAAGATTATATCATCAAGAAAGCTCCAAATGAAATTTTGTCCAACATGAAAGTTGAAGATCTTGCTCTCCCATTTCCAAAAAGTCCAAGATCATGAATTTCTCATGTATGGTTGAAGAGATATGGATCAATCATGGCCAAGTGAACATGGAACTTCAAACATGCATAACTTCTTAACCAAAAGGCCAAATGGAGTGGTTCTTTTTTGTACATTCATGTATTGGCATATACTATCCAAATCATGCATAACATGCCATGCATTCTCATCACATAATTATTTGATATTCCATTTGATTTTTGGAAGTAATTTTCAAAGTTTAAAATTGGCCAATTGTTGGAACTTTCTATCATTGCCAATAGCTCCAAAATGAGGTTTTAAGTGAAATTGAATCATAAAAACGTGCATTGTTCCATTCATTTCATGCATAGGGGTGCATTATCTAATTTTGTACTTACACCTTGTTTTCACTAATCCATTTGCCATTTGCTTAAGTGTGATTAAGGACTTGATTAAGAGGGAGTATAAAGTACAAACCCTAACAGATTTCAGCATGAACACCACCACATTTTCAGATCTAAAAAATTTCTTCAAATTTTCTCTCTCAATTTTCTTTGAAGTTCTGCAAATACATTGCATATTTCTTGATCCATTCTTCACTTGGAAGCATATTTGAGCATTTTTGAAGCAAGATCCAGTAGAAATCGTGCAGTTGGAAGCTGTTTAGAGCTTGAAATTCATCCATGGTAGTTGCAAATTCTGGAAGAATCGTGTACATCTAAGCCTCAAGTCTTCATCCATTCATCCATACAAGCACTGAAGAGGATCTGTTTGAGCATTACAAGGCCTAAAATCATCAATTCCAGTTCTGCATCTTCATCAAGGTCAGAAATCGAAGTTCTCTATTCTTAAACTGATTATGTGATTGTTGTAGATCTTTGAACACTGGTCAAACTGAGCTTCGAATCACAAAATTCCATGTAGAATTGAATTAGTTATGAGGATTTAAAGTTTGACATGTGAAACTTGTTTGCTTCGATTTGTTCATGTTAGTGAGAATTAGATTAAGCCATGCCTGGATTAGTGATGAGTGATAAGAGATAAACACGATGATATGCTTATTTTGTGAATCTGAGACTTTTGTTCTTGAGCTTGTACTGTACACGATGAACTGGATGAAGATGATAGAAAAATTTCCAGAAATGTGCATTTGATCTTTCCAATCGTTTCCCAGCGTGTTTGCATATGTTTATGGATATCTGAACATGTACTGGTCCAGTTGGCGCTCACATGGCATGTTGATTGGTTATTATTGATTCGCCTGGCCACGTCAGTTTAATGAAGCGCTGCGTTTTGCAGCAAGGCGCGCTTCAGTTCAAATGTCAACTCAATTCGATTCCTGGCTCTCACAATTATTCAAATGTATTTCATTATTTGATTTCCCTCCATACCACATTCATACATGCTTCTTCATGTTTTTTTTTATTTTTTGTCTCACTTCATAAATTCATAAATAATTGATACATGATCCAAAAAACATGGGAATTTTTTCATTGTTTTCCTTATTGAGTCTAGTTTGTTTTTGATTATTTTTCCAGAAATTGTGCTCAGTTGAAAATTTATTTTGCCTAGGGTTTGTGTATCCATGTCCATTTTGAACCTTGCTTTACTATTTCATTTGTGAAATGATGGTTGTTTATCCAATGCTCATGAAATTTTATATGCCTAAACTAGACTTCATGCTGGACATTTTGTTATTGAGTTTGCATTTTTATCATTTGTGGTTTCTGATTTATGATCATGTGAATCTAGGTGTGACAATGTGTGTCACACCTTTGCTTGTCCAATTTTATTAATTTGTTTGCCATGCCAAATGAATTCCAATTGATGGGATCTTTTGTATGATGCTTCTTGTGGATGTTGTGAACGCTCATGATTTTTTGTGAAATTTTTGGATTGATTTCTGATTTGATTGAGATTTTTCTTTCTGGATAGTCATGTGTGAACTTTTGAAGTGTCTTGAATTTCAATTGTTTGTGAAATGCTTGTGCTTTATCCTATGAATGTGAAACTTTGCATACTCTTTCTAGACATGTTAAAGGTTGTCTTGGCTTTGGTTTGAAGTTTTTATCAATTACCATTTCTGTTTTAGGCTTGTGCTATGTTGATGTATCAAGTTGTGTCCCATTTGAGCTTGTTTTGATTGCCTTGCCTTATACAATTTGATTACCATGCCTAATCATGTCCAAATGCCCTATTTTTTTGTGTGTTGATCATGTTGTGTGTTCTGTTTAGCCATGATTTTTGTTGAGATTAATTGAATCATTTTTGAATTAATGTGCATTTGTTCATTCTGTTGTCACCATGTGCTTTCAACTTGCATACTTTGCCATGATTGGTTTATGAAATGAATTTGGTTGATGCTATTGATATGAGACCTTTTGGACGGTGTTCTTAATTGATTGAGGTTGATTCATGTTGAATTTCATGTTCTGTTTTGAATTTTTTCTCCCTCTTTGACCCTAGGCCTTGCCCTAGTGGTTTGTTGCTTATGTTTGAGTTTTGTTTTCAGGTTAAGAAGCACATGGCCATAATGGGATTGATTCACTTGCTTGAGTTGACTAATTGGTTAATGTTGACTAATCTTGAGTTATTTTGTAGGTTGATGCCAAGTCATTTGTGTTGTGCACATTGGCTTGTGGCTTGCATTGCTTGTTTGTCTGTTTGACTGTTTTGTGATTGTCTGTTTAATTGTTTGATTGGTATACTGATTGAGTTAGATTTTTTTCAGGTACATAAGTTGCTTAAGTTCTTTTGAACTTGCTTTTTCTTTTGCTTGGTTGCTTAACCATTTGAGGTATAACTCTCTGACTTCATGTAGTCTGGAAGACCTGTCCTGTTACTTGGGCAGGCACCTGTCTGAAGTCCTCCTTAAGAGGCAATGCTTGTGTTTGTTTATCTTTGTGCCAAGCAGGAAAAGTCCTCTTATGAGGCAATTGGCAGATAAAAGAGATGTGCAATCCATCTCCTGCTATTCAGTGTGTCATCCACTTTGCTCACACACCTTGTGTTGATGCATTGTGGATATTAACCCAAGATCTATGTTGAGTCAGTCATATGTGGATAGAAGAGTTCCTACTTTCTGAACTCCCACACTTTCATTTGTCTGAAGCTCTCCCAGGCCAGGGATAAGAGCTGTGGGGTTCTACCCTCACTTCCCATTTTAATTCACTTTTTCGTTCGTCGCATCTGCTTCACCCTAACTCTCAATGTTAGGGTTAAGAGCGAACTACACCCGATTCCAGTTGGTTTGTGTTTCACAGCCTAACCTTGTGTAAGCCCACTTTGTTTGTATATAGTGTGTGCTAATTGTGTATGATTGCTTTGCCTGTGCTGTTTAGGATAGCTTGCTCCCTGTGCAAGTTAGATAGCAACCTTAACTTAGGGATGGTATGCATGACAACTTCTAGGCTCGAGTCGTAGTCTCCTTAGTAGTTTGTGTCTCCCTTTGTATCTGGTTAGGCTAGTCCTTTTTCCCTGTGTAGGGGAACTACATCGCCCTGATCCTCATACCAGATGAGGTACGTAGGCAGGAGATAAGCTGATCTCTCCGGGCGCCCTTTTCCTTTTGCAACCCCTTTGTGTGTGTTGGAGTCTGACGTAAGTCCAGCGATTGGCAGTCGGTTTCTTGTGTCTTGTTTGCTTCCTTGTTTGGAGTCTGACATAAGTCCAGCGATTGGCAGTCGGTTTCCTGTGTGTGTTTGTTGGTTCGGAGTCTGATGTAAGTCCAACGATTGGCATTCGGTTTCCATGTTTGCCTGTTTGTGTGGAGTCTGACGTAAGTCCAGCGATTGGCAGTCGGTTTCCTGTGTGGTTTTGTTTGGCGTGTGTTAGCCGAGCTACGGGTGCTCTGATTCTTCTCCAGTCAGAGAAGATACGTATGCATAGGATGCGACATCCTAGCGAGCACGTTTCCCCCTATCCCGAACTACGTCGACTCTAATGTCTGTGCCTGACAGACTACGTAGGCCCAGGATGCGATATCCTGCCGAGTTCGTTTCTTTTGTCTTTCTGTTTGTTTCCTTTCAGCCTTGTGCAGTTTGTGAGCAGTCTTTTAGCAACCTTCTTTCTATTCTTTCTGAGCGTGGATCCCGTCGAGTACGACGGATGCGTAGGGGTGCTAATACATTCCCTTTGCATAACCGACTCCCGGTCCTATCTTTCTCTGGTCGCGAGACCATGTTCTATCCAGGTTTACTTCGAGCGTTTCCTTTCCCTCTTTTGGGATAAATAACGCACGGTGGCGGCTCTGTTGTTTTGTTTTCCCGCCGGTTTTTCGCGTAATACAACAGCTGGCGACTCTGCTGGGGATTCTAGAGAAGTTGACCTCTTGCTGGTCCATCTTCCCTAAGCGAGTCAGTCCTAGCGCTCTCTAGGATAGGGTTTGGTTGCTTTTGCTGTTTTATTTATTGCATTCATTTATTTATTGTTTGCATTTATGTTTGCATTTATGTTTGCATTCATTCATATTCATTTGTTCATCTGGCTGTGCTGGCTGTCTGTTTCTCTGTTGGGGTGGGAGTTCCAAGAGGTAAAAGGCCCAGTACCCAGGCTAGGAGTGAAATCTAGGACACCTAGGAATAGAGTGATTCATGGGAAGCGGGTGGTATTGCGCCACTTAGCGGAACATTGATATCACGAGCAGTTCAGACTCTGATGGGGTATCGTCGTTACATACTTCGGGTGTGTATATGATGATATTCTATGAAAGGGTTATTTATGCTGCGTTTCTCTCGACCTTACCCTGGCCTAGATGACACCCGTGAGTGGGGAGGGAATGATCATTATTACAGGTACAGTTGGTGACTTGTTGGTGACTTGTGATCCTGTTGGTGACTATTGGTTCGGAATTTTGGGGTCTCAGATGACTTTGGGTTTCAGATGAGTTTGTGGTTCCGAGTTCAAGCCGAAACTTTGATCCTGTGTTCCGAGATGCATAGCCTGCCAGTCTTGTCTGCATCATTTGCATCAGAGCATGTTTATTTTCAAAAAAAAATACGCAATTAAAAATTGGAAAAAAGAATTGAAAAGAAAGAAAAAAGAAAAAAACTAATCTCTACATGCATATCATTTCTCAGGTTCATTCCGGAGTCTATTTACTGATAGAGATGGCAACAGTCCCAGAGATGAAGCGGAAGACTTGTTCCTACAGCTTTCACCGTGAGCCTTTGACGTCTCTGATAGAGTTGAGCAACCTTGTGACCAGTGGTAATCAGAAGGGGTTCGTTGATCAGTATGGGGATATTCTGACACTGTTGAAGATGGTAGTAGATCCAGCGCCGTTGCAGACTCTTCTACAGTTCTACGACCCAGAGCTTCGTTGCTTCACTTTTCAGGATTATCAGTTGGCGCCTACTCTTGAGGAGTACTCCATCCTGCTGAATGTTCCTATCCAGTATCGGGTTCCTTTCTTGGACGTGCCTAAGGAGGTTGATTTCAGAGTTGTTGCTAGAGCTCTCCATTTGGGTATCAAAGAAGTCAGTGATAATTGGAAGTCCAGTGGGGATGTTGTGGGTTTGCCTTTGAAGTTCCTATTGAGGATTGCTAGAGAGGAAGCAGAGAAGGGGAATTGGGAAGCTTTTCATGCTCAGTTAGCTATCATGATCTATGGGATTGTCTTGTTCCCGAGTATGCCCAATTTTATGGACTATGCTACAGTCACTATCTTCATTAGAGGAAACCCGGTTCCTACTCTGTTAGCTGACACTTACTATGCTATTCACAGTAGGCATGGTAAGGGTGGAGCTATCAGATGATGTCTCCCACTTTTGCTCAGATGGTTCTTGTCCCTCCTGCCAGTCAGTGGACCTTTTGTGGATGCTCAGAGCACTTATAAGTGGACTCAGAGGGTTATGTCTCTTACCTCATATGATATCAGGTGGCAATCTTACCGGATGGATGTGCGTAATGTCATTATGAGCTGTGGAGAATTTCGCAATGTGCCACTTATAGGGACTAAGGGTTGCATCAATTACAACCCGGTTCTTTCTCTTCGCCAGTTGGGGTTTGTGATGAAAGGAAGACCACTTGATGCTGAGATAGCTGAAAGTGTGTATTTTGAGAAGCAGAGTGACCCGGCTAGATTGGAGCAGATAGGAAGAGCTTGGAAGACCATTGGTGTCAAGGATGGAGCTGTCCTAGGGAAGAAGTTTGCCATTGCTATGCCCGACTACATTGATTGGGTCAAGAAGAGAGTTGAGACTTTGTTGTTGCCCTATGATAGGATGGAGTCGTTGCAGGTGCAACCACCTTTGATCCTTGCTGAGAGTGTACCTGCTGAGCACTACAAGCAAGCCCTGATGGAGAATCGTCGGCTGAAAGAGAAGGAGCAAGATACCCAGATGGAGCTCTACGAAGCCAAAGCTGATAAGTTGAACTTGGCTCATCAACTCAAAGACATGCAGGGTGAAGATATTGCTAGAGTGAAGAGCAAGAAGAGATCCTATGAGGAGATGGAGACCCTGTTGAATGCAGAACACCGTGAGTGTCTGAGGTTGCAGAGAGCTGAAGCTACTTACCAAAAGAAGATAAGAGACTTGGAGAAGCAACTCAGAGACAAAGACATCCAGTTGAAGAAAGAGGTAGATTTGAGACATGCATCAGAGAGCTATCTTGGAGGAGAAGTTGTGGAGCTCAGAAGACAACTGAAGGAGAAGATCACTCCTCTACCAGAATGTTCAGAATGCGCCATGTTGATAGACCAGTGTCAGTACCTGAAGACTCTCATTCCTGGAAGCCATTTGTCTTAGTTTGTATCTCTGTTGTTCATGTTGAGAATCACCTCCAGGCTTGTTGGATGGGATTCATTTGTTGTACCCCGATTATGTGGATCTTTGTTGACTTTGTTGTATGATTCTGGTTGCTCTTATCTATAGATGAGGTTGTTGGTTTCACCTGGTTCTCACTATCTTGTGTATGTTGCTGCTTTCTTTGTGGTATTGCAGGGTTGCCATCTTTTGAAGATGATTTAAGCTCTTTGAATGCCTGAGAAATGAACATATCATGTGCATCATATGCACCATTAGTATCATTCACATATCATTTTGCATAACAGGTGTTCTTGTTCAAGACTTCTCAC
This sequence comes from Lathyrus oleraceus, assembly GCF_024323335.1. Lineage (NCBI taxonomy): Eukaryota > Viridiplantae > Streptophyta > Magnoliopsida > Fabales > Fabaceae > Lathyrus > Lathyrus oleraceus. The sequence goes on along the minus strand of NC_066584.1, from coordinate 199,662,387 downwards.
TCTAGTTCCTGTGTCAGGCAGGATAGCTGATCAACGTCCGCACTGCTACTCAACCAGACTGAATCAACAGAGGAACATGGACCAGGTTCAGGCAGAATTGGCTGAGATGAGGGCAAACATGGCCCAGTTTATGACGATGATGCAAGGTGTTGTGCAAGGGCAAGAGGAGCTGCGTGCCTTAGCCCAAAGACAGGAAACCGTGATTCTGTAGTCCAACCGTGCGTCACCAGTGGGTGTGCCCGTTCATGACAATGCTGCTACTGCTGCTCCCGCCAACAACTACGGTGTGGGTGATGAGTTAAGGGGGATCAGAATCAATGGACAGCCTCTTGCTGCAGAGACTGTCAATGCCAGAGCTACCCGGGCTCCTGTTTGTCATCCTGCTCCGATTGTTGATAGACAAGAGGACATGTTCACTCTGCTCAGTGAAGATGATGGTGATGTGGTGAGAGTTGAGGAGAGGGACCGCAAAGTTGATGCCCTTGCTGAGAAAATAAGAGCTATGGAATGTCAGAATTCCATGGGCTTTGATGTGACCAACATGGGTCTGGTGGAAGGGTTGAGGATTCCCTACAAATTCAAAGCACCCTCATTCGATAAATACAACGGTACTTCTTGTCCTCGCACTCACGTGCAGGCCTATTATCGGAAAATCTGTGCTTACACCGATGATGAGAAAATGTGGATGTATTTCTTCCAGGATAGCTTATATGGGGCTTCCTTGGACTGGTACATGGAACTGAAGAGAGATTCTATCCGATGCTGGAGGGATCTGGGTGAGGCCTTCTTGAGGCAGTATAAGCATAACATGGACATGGCGCCGAGCCGGACTCAGTTGCGGAGTCTTTGTCAGAAATCAGGTGAAAGTTTCAAGGAGTACGCCCAGAGGTGGCGTGAATTGGCTGCTAGAGTACAACCTCCTATGTTGGAGAGGGAACTTACTGACATGTTCATTGGTACCCTACAAGGTGTTTTCATGGACCGAATGGGGAGCTGCCCATTTGGTAGTTTTTCAGATGTGGTGATCTGCGGTGAGAGGACTGAAAGTTTGATTAAAGCTGGTAAAATTCAAGATGTGGGCTCTTCATCGTCAAAGAAACCGTTTGCTGGGGTACCTCGCCGGAGAGAGGGTGAAACCAGTGCTGTACAACATGGAAGAAGGATTGTGAATAGAAATCAGTATCGCCAGGTTGCTGTTGTGACCATTCCAACACCTCAACCTCGTCAACCTCAGCAACAACAGAGAGTTCAACAACCGCCACAACAACAACAACAACAACAACAACAGCAACGTCCGTATCAGCCAAGGAAGAGGATGCCTGATCGACGTTTTGATCCGTTGCCGATGACCTATGCTGAGTTGCTACCTGAGTTGCTCAGATTGGGATTCGTGGAGTTGAGGACCATGGCACCGTTGACAAAGATACCACCTGGGTATGATGCCAACGTGCATTGTGATTTCCATTCTGGTGCACCGGGACACCACATTGAGAATTGCAGGGCTTTTCATCATAAAGTCCAGGACCTAATTGACGCTAAAACTATCAATTTTGCTCATGTGCCGAATGTTGTAAACAACCCTATGCCTCCGCATGGTGCACACAGAGTGAACAATATTGAAGGGGAAGAAGCTGAAGATCTGGTGGTCAGTGTGGATGATGTTCAGACATCTTTAATGGTTGTGAAGGACCGTCTTTTGAGTGGAAGTGTATTCCCGGGCTTTTGTGAGGATTGTGTTGATTGTGCTGAATCTGAGAACGGTTGTGGTCAGTTGAGGGCTGGTATCCAGGGTTTGATGGATGAGGGCTGTTTGCAATTCAGTCGGGCTGTTAAGGATCATGGGATGGTGTCAACCGTCACTATCTACTTCAAACCGTCAAAAGGACGTGGTCAGAGGGTTGTTAATGCACCTACAACTAGTGGTACTCCTGTTACCATTTCTGCTCCTGTAACTGTCAGTGCTCCAACTACAATTGCTGCTCCGGGCAGAAGGGCTGTTGATAGTAGGGCTGTACCATGGAGATATGACAACGCCTACCGCGGTAACCGAAGGGCTGAGAATCAGGTTAGGCTGGTGAATCAAGCGCCTGTGACAATTGGTGTGCCGGTAAGAACTCCTGTGATTGCAAGTCCAGTTGTGGATAATGTTGGTAGACCAGGAGGTTTTACCAGAAGTGGACGTCTGTTTGCTCCGCAACCATTAAGAGACAACAATGTCGAGGCTCTTGCCAAGGCTAAAGGCAAACAGGCTGTGGTTGATGAAGAACCGGCTCAGAAGGAGGTGCCTGAGGGTTCATTCGAGAAGGACGTGGAGGAATTCATGAAAATAATCAAGAAGAGTGACTACAAGATTGTAGATCAACTGAATCAGACTCCGTCCAAGATTTCAATACTCTCGTTGCTTCTGTGCTCTGAGGCACATCGTAATGCCCTGTTGAAGATGCTGAATATGGCTTACGTGCCTTAGGAGATATCTGTCAACCAGCTGGAGGGAGTGATTGCCAACGTGAGCACCAGGCATGGTTTGGGGTTCACTGATTTGGACTTAACGCCTGAAGGACGTAATCATAACAAGGCCTTGCATATCACCATGGAGTGCAAGGGGGCAGTTTTGTCTCATGTGTTAGTAGACATCGGCTCTTCTCTGAATGTGCTGCCTAAGAAGACTTTGAGCAAGATTGATGTGGAAGGGGTCATCCTCACTCCGAGTGACCTGATTGTGCGTGCATTCGATGGATCCAAACGGTCTGTTTTTGGTGAAGTCACCTTGCCAGTGAAGATCGGTCCGGAGGTATTCGACATCGTCTTCTATGTGATGGACATCCAGCCCGCGTATAGTTGCTTGTTGGGACGTCCGTGGATTCATGCAGCTGGGGCAGTTTCGTCAACTCTCCACCAGAAGCTGAAGTATGTCTGGAACGGTCAGATTGTGACCGTGTGCGGTGAAGAAGATATTCTGGTGAGTCACCTATCCTCTTTCAAATATGTAGAGGTGGATGGCGAGATCCATGAAACTTTATGTCAGGCATTTGAGACCGTTGCTCTTGAGAGGGTGGCTTTTGCTGAGCAGAAGAAGCCAAGTGCCTCAATTGCATTGTACAAGCAGGCCAAGGAGGTTGTTGACTTTGGCAAGGCTGAAGGCTGGGGCAAGATGGTGGATTTGCCTATCAAAGAGGACAAGTTTGGAATTGGCTATCAACCCTTGCAGGCGGAGCAGGGTGTGTAGACAGGTCCGAGTACCTTTACCAGCGCTGGGCTGATGAATCACGGTGACGTCTTTGTGGTCGGTAGTGAAGATGGTGACAGTGATTGTGATCTCGACAACTGGGTTCGCCCGTGTGCACCAGGGGAGTTGATCAACAACTGGACAGCAGAAGATGTGGTCCAAGTTACTCTTCAAACAGAGTAATTTTCTTTTGTTTTTTCATTTTGCACAAAACCCTACGTTCTGCCCAAAGTGTAGTGGTTCATTGTAGGGCCTCATCATGTTTTCAATGATTATCATTAATAAAGGACGTTTTGCAAACAATTTTGTGATCCTTGTCTTTCTATTTTTGTTTTAATTTTTCAAAAAATAAAAATGGCAATGTTTTTGTTTTTGTGACTTTCTTGAATTCTTTTTTCTAAAACAAAGCATTAAACATGCAGAAGTGATCTCACGGAATCCACTATGAACAGTTCTGTTATGGCTCAGTATGATTTCAATAATCCCATCTACCAAGCTGAAGAGGAGAGTGAGGAAGACTGTGAACTCCCTAAAGAATTGGTCAGATTGTTGAAGCAGGAGGAAAGGGTCATCCAACCTCATCAGGAGGAGTTGGAGATTGTTAATCTTGGTACTGAGGATGCCAGAAGAGATATTAAGATCGGGGCTTCCTTGAAAGAAGATGTCAAGAGAAGGTTGATTGAGATGCTGAGAGAGTATGTGGAGATATTCGCCTGGTCTTATCAAGATATGCCTGGGTTGGATACCGATATTGTGGTGCATAGACTGCCTCTCAGAGAAGAGTGTCCTTTAGTCAAGCAGAAGCTTCGGAGAACGAGTCCTGATATGGCTGTTAAGATCAAGGAAGAGGTTCAGAAGCAGTTCGATGCGGGTTTCTTGTCAGTAACGACTTACCCCCCGTGGGTGGCCAACATCGTTCCCGTGCCGAAGAAGGATGGCAAAGTCAGAATGTGTGTCGATTACCGGGATCTGAATAGAGCGAGTCCGAAAGATGATTTCCCATTACCTCACATTGATGTACTGGTGGATAATACGGCTCAATCCTCGGTTTTCTCTTTCATGGATGGTTTTTCTGGGTATAATCAGATTAAGATGGCGCCAGAGGACATGGAAAAGACGACATTCATTACGCCTTGGGGCACGTTCTTCTATAAGGTGATGCCATTTGGGCTGAAGAATGCCGGTGCTACCTATCAGAGGGCTATGACGACTCTCTTTCATGACATGATGCACAAAGAAATTGAAGTGTACGTGGATGATATGATTGCGAAGTCGCAGACAGAAGAGGAGCACCTGGTTAATTTGCAGAAGTTGTTTGATAGACTGAGAAAGTTCAAACTGAGGCTGAATCCGAACAAGTGTACGTTTGGTGTGAGATCCGGGAAGCTGTTAGGCTTCATTGTCAGTGAGAAAGGGATTGAGGTTGATCCATCAAAAGTCAAAGCTATTCAAGAGATGCCTGAACCGAAAACAGAAAAGCAGGTTCGTGGGTTTTTAGGGAGATTGAACTACATTGCAAGGTTTGTATCTCACCTAACTGCCACGTGTGAACCGATATTCAAATTGCTCAGAAAGAATCAAGCAATCAGGTGGAATGATGACTGTCAGAAAGCTTTTGACAAGATAAAAGAGTATTTACAGAAACCTCAAATCCTTATACCTCCAGTTCCTGAGAGACCTCTGATAATGTACCTATCAGTAACTGAGAATTCGATGGGGTGTGTATTGGGACAGCATGATGAGTCTGGTCGAAAAGAGCATGCCATATACTACCTTAGCAAAAAGTTTACCGACTGCGAAATCAAATATTCGCAGCTTGAGAAAACTTGTTGTGCTTTGGCCTGGGCTGCTCGCCGACTGAGGCAGTATATGATGAACCATACTACCTTATTGATTTCTAAGATGGATCCAGTGAAGTACATCTTTGAGAAGCCGGCTCTCACCGGACGTGTTTCCCGTTGGCAGATGATTCTAACTGAGTATGATATTCAGTATACGTTGCAGAAGGCCATCAAAGGTAGTATTTTGTCGGACTACCTCGCCGAGCAACCGATTGATGATTATCAGCCTATGATGTTTGAATTCCCTGATGAAGACATCATGTATTTGAAGATGAAAGATTGTGAAGAGCCTCTTGTCGAGGAAGGACCGGATCCTGATGACAAATGGACATTGATGTTTGATGGGGCTGTGAATGTGAATGGCAACGGTGTTGGTGCAGTGCTTATCAATCCTAAAGGTGCTCATATACCTTTTTCGGCTAGGTTGACTTTTGACGTCACCAACAATGAAGCTGAGTATGAGGCTTGTATCATGGGGATAGAAGAAGCCATTGATTTGAGAATCAAAACGCTTGACATTTATGGAGATTCCGCTCTAGTGATCAACCAGGTCAATGGAGATTGGAATACCAACCAGCTGCATTTGATTCCGTATAGAGATTACACCAGAAGAATCCTGACGTTCTTCAAAAAGGTGAAGTTGTATCATGTTCCCCGGGATGAGAATCAGATGGCTGATGCCTTGGCTACTCTGTCTTCTATGATCAAAGTTCATTGGTGGAATCATGTGCCACATGTTGCAGTGAATCGACTCGAGAGGCCTGCGTATGTGTTTGTAGCCGAGTCTGTTGTTGATGAGTAGCCGTGGTACTATGATATCAAGAACTTCCTCAAGAGCCAGGAGTATCATGAAGGTGCGTCGAAGAATGACAAGAAAACCCTGAGAAGGCTAGCTGGAAGCTTTTATTTGAATCAGGATGATGTGTTGTATAAGAGAAACTTTGACATGGTTCTGCTCAGATGCGTGGATGGACACGAAGCAGACATGTTGATGCAGGAAGTGCATGAGGGTTCGTTTGGTACCCACGCTGGTGGCCATGCAATGTCCAAGAAATTTTTGAGAGCCGGTTATTATTGGATGACTATGGAATCCGACTGTTTCAAGTACGCTCGGAAGTGCCATAAGTGTCAAATTTATGCTGATAAGGTGCATGTACCACCAAGCCCTCTGAATGTCATGAATTCGCCTTGGCCGTTTGCCATGTGGGGCATTGATATGATTGGGAAGATTGAGCCTACTGCTTCGAATGGACATCGCTTCATCCTGGTTGCGATTGATTACTTCACCAAGTGGGTGGAAGCAGCTTCCTATGCTAACGTTACCAAACAAGTGGTTGCCCGGTTTATCAAGAAGGAAATCATCTGCCGTTATGGAGTTCCTGAGAGAATCATTACTGACAATGGTTCGAATCTCAATAACAAGATGATGAAAGAGCTTTGCAGAGATTTCAATATTGAACATCACAATTCTTCTCCTTACAGACCGAAGATGAATGGTACTGTAGAGGCGGCAAACAAGAATATCAAGAAGATTGTGCAAAAGATGGTCATGACGTACAAGGATTGGCATGAGATGCTGCCTTTCGCTTTGCATGGGTACCGTACCTCAGTACGTACGTCGACCGGGGCAACCCCGTACTCCCTTGTGTATGGTATGGAAGCTGTCCTACCTGTTGAAGTGGAGATCCCTTCTCTGAGAGTCTTGCTAGATGTCAAGCTTGACGAAGCCGAGTGGATTCGAACAAGGTTTAACGAGTTGAGCCTTATCGAAGAGAGACGGCTAGCAGTTGTTTGCCATGGGCAGTTGTATCAGAGAAGGATGAAAAGAGCCTTTGATCAGAAAGTGCGTCCTCGAAGCTACCAAACTGGTGAGCTAGTTTTGAAGAGGATCCTTCCTCCCGGTACAGATAACAGGGGCAAGTGGACTCCTAATTATGAAGGTCCATATGTTGTTAAGAAGGTTTTCTCCGGTGGAGCCTTGATGCTTACAACTATGGATGGTGAAGATTTTCCGTCCCCTATTAACTCAGATGTAGTCAAAAAATACTTCGCGTAAATTGACCCGCTGGACAAAAAGAATAAAAAGAGTCCAAGCAAAAAAGGGCATCCCGACGAACCAAAAAACAGAAAGAAAAGGTTCGGGCAAAAATTAGGGATAAAAATGAAAAGAATTTGTACACCCGCTAAGTCGAAAACCCGCAAGGGCGGCTTAGGCAAAAATGGGTATCCCGGTGGATTGAAAACCCGAAAGGGCGATCCAGGCAAAAGAGGGATTAAAGCGAAGACTACAGTCTGAGTTATCTGTACTTCATCGCGCTTCGTCGTCTGCCATCTCCAAAGATGTGTTCGGTCCAGTCATTTTTCTCAGAAAGCAAGGAAGTTGGGAGGAAAACTGATGATCTGTGAGTCATAACAGAATTGGGAAATAGTGGATGCTGTGTTCACATTGCCATTAGGATAGATTTTTCCTTTTGTGCGCAATTACCTCTTTCTAGGAATTGCTTCCCGATGTATTCGCCTTTTCAGGCCCATTTTCAATCAATAAAAGTCGTTATTCAGATAAATTGCTCTCTTGTTTTTATTTTACTGTTTTGTTTGCAAAATTGTCCGAATTTTTGATAAACATTGCATATAAAAACATGAAGGCTAAACAATAACGTGCAGAAAGATAAAACATTTGAAAATCACTTTGAAATGTTGAGAACACTTGAGCGTATCTTGTCCATGCAACCCCTGGGGCATGTATGTTGTGCTGTTTTGCAGGTTGTCATTTGTAGGGACGATTCCCCAGTAGATATTTCCCCAGTTGAGTTCCCAGTTGAACTCCCAGCTGAGTTTGAAGAAGGATTATTCCCCCACCGAGATGGAGGGATGTTGTAGCCCCAACAGAGGTTTCAGTGGAGTAGTTCCATTCCCCAGCAGTCTGGTTTGAAGTACTGCTATCCCCAGCGTGGTCGTGAGCGCTTATCCCCAGCAGGGTTGTGGATGTCTATCTACAACGTGGTCTGGTATGTTCTTTCCCCACCAGAGTTATGCTTTTCCTCAACAGAGTGGTGAACGCCTGTCCCCGTCAGGATTGTGAAGTTTTCCCTAGCAGATCTCCCGAGCAGAGGTTTGTGTTGGTGGTTTTCCCCAGCAGGTTCCCCGAGTGGATCAGGTTCGGTGAAAGTTATCTCCAGCAGCGTTTATCCTACTTGTGGATTGGATGGGCTCTCCCTAGTGAAGTCGCATTGATTATTCCCCAAGCGGAGTCCCCGAGTGGATTGGGATCCTTTCCCCAGCAGTGGTGCTATTCTCCAGCATGAGTGAGAAGTCGGTGCTATTTCCCCGTAGAGTGTTCCTCTAACAGAGTCTCCCACAGAGTTGGAGTATCTGGTCATTTGGCTCCCCAGCAGGAGTTCATCATTTTTCATATCGCATGTAGTAATCATTGCATCCTCAAATCGCGTAGCATTTCCATTCGATATGGAGCATTACGCCATAGAAAAATTCAAACATATGCATTCATGTGTTGAAACCTAGTCAGACCGTATCCCCGACAGAGGCGGATCGTGGTTCAACATCTGTACAGCGCGTTTGCTACAGTTGTTCCTAACGGCATTCAGGATTGGATCTTCCCCAAGGAGGTTTATTTCCTCGCCCGTGTGTGAAAGGAAAGCTTGATTCTCCCTAGTGGAATCCCCAGCAAGTGTTTAGCCTTGCCCTGACATATGTAGATGTCGTCCTGTGATACCGGTAAGTGTCATGTCAACACCCGCGTGTGTTCTTTCTTTTGGTGTCGGTAAACACCATTCTTTCGGTGTCGGTAAACATCGAGTCTCACCCCCAGTCATCGGTAAATGTCTGGTCTTCTTTTGATGTCGGTAAACATCATCTTTCGATGTTCGTAATACCCTTATTTCTCCCTAGTAAGAGTCAGCTCTCCGTTGGTGTCGATAAACGTTGAGTTTTTCCTATTCGTTCGTTGACGTATAGTTGTATTTCCCCACATATTCACCTCTTCATTGGTGCCGATAAACGATGAGTTTTTCCCGAGCGTCCGTTGACATTTGGTTGATTAGATTTTCCCCAAGATTCACCTCTCCGTTGGTGCCGATAAACGATGAGTTTTTCCCGAGCGTCCGTTGACGTTTGGTTGATTAGATTTTCCCCAAGAGTCACCTCTCAGTTGGTGCCGATAAATGTTGAGTTTTTCCTATTCGTCTGTTGACTTATAGTGATATCCTTCCCCTCAGAGTCACCTCTCCGTTGGTGTCGATAAACGTTGAGTTTTTGCCTAGTCATCCGTTGACGTCTGGTTGTATATCCTATTTCCCAGTCATTTGTAAATGTCTGGTCGTCTTTGTTTGGTGTCGGTAAACATCATCTTTCGATGTCGGTAAACGTCGAGTCTCATCCCAGTCATCGGTCAATGTCTGGTAATTCCCCAGCCAGAGATTCCCAGTGGAGTCGTCGGCAAACGTCCTATTTGGTTTCCGGTTGCAAATATTTGTCTTCCTTCCCTAGTGAAGTGTTCACCTCTCCGTTGGTGTCGATAAACGTCGAGCTTCTCCCGTTCGTCCATTGACGTATGGTCGAGTCTTCCCAGTCATTCGTTATGTCTGGTCACCTCTTCGTTGGTGTCGATAAACGTCGAGCTTCTCCCTTTCGTCCGTTGGCGTCTGGTCGAGTCTTTCCCAGTCATTCGTTAATGTCTGGTCACCTCTCCGTTGGTGTCGATAAACGTTGAGTTTTTCCTTTTCGTCCGTTGACGTCTGGTTGTACCTTTCTTTTGATAAAAATCAAGATCCCCAGGAGTCGTCGGTAAACGCCTTGTCTGGTTACTTGGCTTTTCTTTGAATTATCCCCTGCGGAGTGCAAATATCATAGGTCATCCCCCGCAGTGTGCAAATTTCTACGATTCTTGGTATTCAATCCCTGTGTACCCTGAAAGTCTGACAGCCGTTGCTCTCATCCGTTCGGGTTCCCAGTTGATTGAATAGGGGCAGCTGTAGCACCTCAAATTTGCACCTCCCATTTTGTATATACATATGCATGTTTAGGTCATTAACATTGCATTGTACATTGCATAGTCCATCAAGTCATCAGTCAAGACTGGTCAGGAGATTCAGTTGTGCAAGCAAGCAAGTGCATTTTCTATGTAAGCAAAGCCCTAGGGTTGGTTCAATGAGTTCATGTGACCTAGGGATCATTTTGAAGAGATTTGGTAAAGCATTGAAGGCTCAAAGCTCATCAGTCAATGATCAGTTCATCTGAAACCCTAGAAAGTCAACAGAAGTCAACTGTCAGTTCAACCATGGATTTGGAGGTGGGAGATGGTTAGAGATGCCTCATTCATGTCCATACAAGTCTCATTTGACATTTCAAACATCAACATTGAAGGATTTGAGGCCAGATCAAAACTTTCCAAAAATAGTAAGTGACTTGTAATTTGAAATTGCCAAAAAATGGAAAGGTTTTCTCCTCAAGATTATATCATCAAGAAAGCTTCAAATGAAATTTTGTCCAACATGAAAGTTGAATATCTTGCTCTCCCATTTCCAAAAAGTCCAAGATCATGAATTTCTCATGTATGGTTGAAGAGATATGGATCAATCATGGCTAAGTGAACATGGAACTTCAAACATGCATAACTTCTTAACCAAAAGGCCAAATGGAGTGGTTCTTTTTTGTACATTCATGTCTTGGCATATACTATCCAAATCATGCATCACATGCCATACATTCTCATCACATAATTATTTGATATTTCATTTGATTTTTGGAAGTAATTTTCAAAGTTTAAAATTGGCCAATTGTTGGAACTTTCTATCATTGCCAATAGCTCCAAAATGAGGTTTTAAGTGAAATTGAATAATAAAAACATGCACTGTTCCATTCATTTCATGCATAGGGGTGCATTATCTAATTTTGTACTTACACCTTGTTTTCACTAATCCATTTGCCATTTGCTTAAGTGTGATTAAGGACTTGATTAAGAGGGAGTATAAAGTACAAACCCTAACAGATTTCAGCATGAACACCACCACATTTTCAGATCTAAAAAATTTCTTCAAATTTTCTCTCTCAATTTTCTTTGAAGTTCTGCAAATACATTGCATATTTCTTGATTCATTCTTCACTTGGAAGCATATTTGAGCATTTTTGAAGCAAGATCCAGTAGAAATCGTGCAGTTGGAAGCTGTTTAGAGCTTGAAATTCATCCATGGTAGTTGCAAATTCTGGAAGAATCGTGTACATCTAAGCCTCAAGTCTTCATCCATTCATCCATACAAGCACTAAAGAGGATCTGTTTGAGCATTACAAGGCCTAAAATCATCAATTCCAGTTCTGCATCTTCATCAAGGTCAGAAATCGAAGTTCTCTATTCTTAAATTGATTATGTGATTGACTGGTCAAACTGAGCTTCGAATCACAAAATTCCATGTAGAATTGAATTAGTTATGAGGATTTAAAGTTTGACATGTGAAACTTGTTTGCTTCGATTTGTTCATGTTAGTGAGAATTAGATTAAGCCATGCTTGGATTAGTGATGAGTGATGAGAGATAAACACAATGATATGCTTATTTTGTGAATCTGAGACTTTTGTTCTTGAGCTTGTACTGTACACGATGAACTGGATGAAGATGATAGAAAAATTTCCAGAAATGTGCATTTGATCTTTCCAATCGTTTCCCAGCGTGTTTGCATATGTTTGTGGATATCTGAACAAGTACTGGTCCAGTTGGCGCTCACATGGCATGTTGATTGGTTATTATTGATTCGCCTGGCCACGTCAGTTTAATGAAGCGCTGCGTTTTGCAGCAAGGCGCGCTTCAGTTCAAATGTCAAATCAATTCGATTCCTGGCTCTCACAATTATTCAAATGCATTTCATTATTTGATTTCCCTCCATACCACATTCATACATGCTTCTTCATGCTTTTTTTTATTTTTTGTCTCACTTCATAAATTCATAAATAATTGATACATGATCCAAAAAACATGGGAATTTTTGCATTGTTTTCCTTATTGAGTCTAGTTTTTTTTTTTTGATTATTTTTCCAGAAATTGTGCTTGGTTGAAAATTTATCTTGCCTAGGGTTTGTGTATCCATGTCCATTTTGAACCTTGCTTTACTATTTCATTTGTGAAATGATGGTTGTTTATCCAATGCTCATGAAATTTTACATGCCTAAACTAGACTTCATGCTGGACATTTTGGTGTTGAGTTTGCATTTTTATCATTTGTGGTTTCTGATTTATGATCATGTGAATTTAGGTGTGACAATGTGTGTCACACCTTTGCTTGTCCAAATTGAATAATTTGTTTGCCATGCCAAATGAATTCCAATTGATGTGATTTTTTGTATGATGCTTCTTGTGGATGTTGTGAATGCTCATGGTTTTTTGTGAAATTTTTAGATTGATTTCTGATTTGATTGAGATTTTTCTTTCTGGATAGTCATGTGTGAACTTTTGAAGTGTCTTGAATTTCAATTGTTTGTGAAATGCTTGTGCTTTATCCTATGAATGTGAAACTTTGCATACTCTTTCTAGACATGTTAAAGATTGTCTTGGCTTTGGTTTGAAGTTTTTATCAATTAGGGATTTCTGTTTTAGGCTTGTGCTATGTTGATGTATCAAGTTGTGTCCCATTTGAGCTTGTTTTGATTGCCTTGCCTTATACAATTTGATTACCATGCCTAATCATGTCCAAATGCCCTATTTTTTTGTGTGTTGATCATGTTGTGTGTTCTGTTTAGCCATGATTTTTGTTGAGATTAATTGAATCATTTTTGAATTAATGTGCATTTGTTCATTCTGTTGTCACCATGTGCTTTCAACTTGCATACTTTGCCATGATTGGTTTATGAAATGAATTTGGTTGATGCTATTGATATGAGACCTTTTGGATGGTGTTCTTAATTGATTGAGGTTGATTCATGTTGAATTTCATGTTCTGTTTTGAATTTTTTCTCCCTCTTTGACCCTAGGCCTTGCCCTAGTGGTTTGTTGCTTATGTTTGAGTTTTGTTTTCAGGTTAAGAAGCACATGGCCATAATGGGATTAATTCACTTGCTTGAGTTGACTAATTGGTTAATGTTGACTAATCTTGAGTTGTTTTGTAGGTTGATGCCAAGTCATTTGTGTTGTGCACATTGGCTTGTGGCTTGCATTGCTTGTTTGTCTGTTTGACTGTTGTGTGATTGTCTGTTTAATTGTTTGATTGGTATACTGATTGAGTTAGATTTTTTTCAGGTACATAAGTTGCTTAAGTTCTTTTGAACTTGCTTTTGCTTTTGCTTGGTTGCTTAATCATTTGAGGTATAACTCTCTGACTTCATGTAGTCTGGAAGACCTGTCCTGTTACTTGGGCAGGCACCTGTCTGAAGTCCTCCTTAAGAGGCAATGCTTGTGTTTGTTTATCTTTGTGCCAAGAAGGAAAAGTCCTCTTATGAGGCAATTGGCAGATAAAAGAGATGTGCAATCCATCTCCTGCTATTCAGTGTGTCATCCACTTTGCTCACACACCTTGTGTTGATGCATTGTGGATATTAACCCAAGATCTATGTTGAGTCAGTCATATGTGGATAGAAGAGTTCCTACTTTCTGAACTCCCACACTTTCATTTGTCTGAAGCTCTCCCAGGCCAGGGATAAGAGCTGTGGGGTCCTACCCTCACTTCCCATTTCATCTGCTTCACCCTAACTCTCAATGTTAGGGTTAAGAGCGAACTACACCCGATTCCAGTTGGCTTGTGTTTCACAGCCTAACCTTGTGTAAGCCCACTTTGTTTGTATATAGTGTGTGCTAATTGTGTATGATTGCTTTGCCTGTGTTGTTTAGGATAGCTTGCTCCCTGTGCAAGTTAGATAGCAACCTTAACTTAGGGATGGTATGCATGACAACTTCTAGGCTCGAGTCGTAGTCTCCCTAGTAGTTTGTGTCTCCCTTTGTATCTGGTTAGGCTAGTCCTTTTTCCCTGTGTAGGGGAACTACGTCGCCCTGATCCTCATACCAGATGAGGTACGTAGGTAGGAGATGAGCTGATCTCTCCGAGCGCCCTTTTCCTTTTGCAACCCCTTTGTGTGTGTTGGAGTCTGACGTAAGTCCAGCGATTGGCAGTCGGTTTCTTGTGTCTTGTTTGCTTCCTTGTTTGGAGTCTGACATAAGTCCAGCGATTGGCAGTCGGTTTCCTGTGTGTGTTTGTTGGTTCGGAGTCTGATGTAAGTCCAGCGATTGGCATTCGGTTTCCATGTTTGCCTGTTTGTGTGGAGTCTGACGTAAGTCCAGCGATTGGCAGTCGGTTTCCTGTGTGGTTTTGTTTGGCGTGTGTTAGCCGAGCTACGGGTGCTCTGATTCTTCTCCAGTCAGAGAAGATACGTATGCATAGGATGCGACATCCTAGCGAGCACGTTTCCCCCTGTCCCGAACTACGTCGACTCTGATGTATGTGCCTGACAGACTACGTAGGCCCAGGATGCGATATCCTGCCGAGTTCGTTTCTTTTGTCTTTCTGTTTGTTTCCTTTCAGCCTTGTGCAGTTTGTGAGCAGTCTTTTAGCAACCTTCTTTCTATTCTTTCTGAGCGTGGATCCCGTCGAGTACGACGGATGCGTAGGGGTGCTAATACCTTCCCTTCGCATAACCGACTCCCGATCCCATCTTTCTCTGGTCGCGAGACCATGTTCTATCCAGGTTTACTTCGAGCGTTTCCTTTCCCTCTTTTGGGATAAATAACGCACGGTGGCGGCTCTGTTGTTTCGTTTTCCCGCCGGTTTTTCGCGTAATGCGACACGGGGTATTCGTTACCATTAGAGATATTCACTAAATCCAAGGTAAACCATACAAGTTGAGTCGCCACCGCACTTCTATTTATCCAAAGGAATGGTTAGAAAGCGAACAAAAACCTAAAAGTTTTATCGAATCAAAAACTAGTAAAAATGTCAGAGATCTGGGTAAGGGGGTTGGTTATGCAATGGGAAGGTTTTAAGCACCCAAAACATCCTAGGTACTCCTAGGGAGCCCTTTTAAGAAGTGTTGTTCTAGTCTAAAGGGTGTAGATATATCTAAAGTACTATTTACTAAAAGGAAGGTTAAAAGAAAATGACTCGTAAGGATGTCGCATCCACTGCCTACGTATCTCATCTGAGTATGACAATTAGAGTCTTCGTAGCTCAGCTACCTATGGGTTAAAGAGAAGTGTGCTCAGTAAGACGTCGCGTCTTATGCCTACGTATCTCATCTGGAATGAGAATCAGAGCAAAACGTAGTTCGGCTAACTAGGGGTTAAGGATGGCCATCTGAACATGGACTTACAAAAGAGGACACCAGCTGTGTCAAAGGAAAGTGGGCAATATGTTCAACGTCCTAGCGGTAGGTGTCGCAGCTCGCTGAATCGAGTCTTAGGCAGTTACCTCTTTGCAATAGAACGGATTGACATGCCACAAGATCGGAGACGCACGGAAGGTCTAAAAGTGGGGAAGCTCTGCCCTAGTGTTGTCATGCAATGTGGACCTACGTGTTAGGATTTACAAAGGGAACATCTACCTAAAGTTAGCATGCAAAGAAATAAGGGAATTCTACCTATGTTATCATACAAAGGATTCTACCTAATGGGTGCTACCTAAACAGAACAAGAGTCGACGGATGGAGTAAGGAGAGGAGCCACGGATAAGGGTAGATGGCGATGCCGGAGGCAATCAACTTACAAGTAGATGGCGATGCATGAAGCAATCGACTTACAAGAGGATGGATGAATATGTGCTGGTTCTGTTAAGTTTTGAAAATGATTACTCGATGTTGGATCGAGCTTTTGATCTTGTTTTGAAATGATTATCGGATGTTCGTTTTAATTCTTGTATTAACAGATGAATAAATAATGAAAGAATAAACATTATAGACTTCATGGGAGAGGGGTACATTTATTATGAATGAGGATTGGTCATGGCAATCAAACAATAAGAATATATGCCTCATACATCATACAAGTAGGCAACAGTTATCGATCAAATCAGATAATTAAACAAGTGTATAATCCAATCAAAGAATCAAAGAATGAAATAATAGAGCATTAAACAAGGTATGAGAAGTATGAATATGTTAAACAATCAAAACATAATAAGCATGGATGAAAGAAACAAGTATAACAAATGACAGATGAACCAGACAGATGAAAATATGCACACAAAGGGTTCACTGAATAATTTAATCAGGAAATGAGGTGATGACCAAATAAAATCAAGATGAAAGGCCTCTAATACACGGCATATAAGATGAACAAGGTAGGATCAAAAGATCTCTTCAATTACCATAAGCAATCCCTAAGTCAAACATCGATCATAACGAAGTCAACTGAAAATTCAAGTCAACTTAAAAAATATCAAATAAATAGCAAATTAATCAAGAAAATTTTGAAAAATTAAACTAAGTAAGGTGGGGTCAAGAAATCATCATCCCCCAAAAAGATTTTAAAAATAATGAAAATTGGCACGTGAATTAATTAAAATAAAACATAGGTCCAACCAAAAGTCAATTAATAAGACTAGGTTAGAAATAAATCAAGAATAAATAGTAAATTAATCAAGAAAATTATGAAAAAATAAATTAAATAAGGTGAGGTCAGGACATCATCATCCCCCAAAATGATTTTAAAAATAATGAAAATTGGTACGTGAATTAATTAAAATAAAACAGAAGTCAAATTAAAAGTCAATTAATAAGACTAGGTTAGAAATAAATCAAGAATAAATAGTAAATTAATCAAGAAAATTATGAAAAATTAAACTAAATAAGATGGGGTCAGGACATCATCATCCCCCAAAAATATTTTAAAAATAATGAAAATTGGCATGTGAATCAATTAAAATAAAACAGAAGTCAAATTAAAAGTCAACTAACCAAACTAGGTCAAAAATAAATCCAAAGTAAATTGAAAATGTGAAATAAAATTCTAAGAAAAGGTCAGGTTGACCATGAGACAGTGGTCAACCTTCATCCCAAAAATCAAATGCTAACAATAATTTTAAGTCATAAAAATAAAATCAATAAAAAAAGTGTGTTAAAATGGACCATTTAGAATAAATAATTAAAATAAAATATTAATATTAAAAAAATATGAAAATAAAAATTATATAAAATTAAAAAAAACGTTAAGAAAAGTGAAAAATATTTTTGGATAATTTTATGGACGAATAAAATATTTTAAATAAGAAAAAGAAATATGAAAATGGAAGGATTAATGGTGATGAACATGGTAAGCAAACGTAGATATATCAAAACATGGCCATGGAAGAGATGATTACCTAATGGAAAATAGAAGTGGAATGGAATCTGATATGTGATGAAGCTTTTCCTCCTTGCCACGAAATTCCAATGCTCCTTTAGGGTTAGGGTTTCAACTTCTTAATAGGGTGGATTAGGTGTTCTCATGAGCTTTTTAATAAGTGATTTATCCATAAGAATAAAAGTGTGAAGTGAGGTGTAAAATGTTGTTATTTTGGGACAAACTTAAGTGAATGGATGTCCAATGCATGGCCAAAAGAGATAAAAAAAAACGTGTCTGGTTTGTGCAACATGCTTAGAAAATCTGATTGGGCCAGCCAGGCCCAATATCTGCCTAGAAAATCAAGTCATGGTGCCCACTTTAAATGAATGTATCTCTCAAACCATGGATCCAAATGAGATGATTCCAAAAGGATTGAAAGAGGACATGGCCAGGTACAATTGTTGTGAAGAAATTATTTTCAAATAATGCCTTGAAGTGCAAGAAAACTGGCCAAGAAGTCTTGACAAATTTTGAAGATTTTGGACTTAGAAATTTTTCTAAGTATCCTAAAAAAATGTCTCACTTTAACTAAGCATAACTTTCTCAATTCCAATCCAAATTGAGCAAACTTTATATCTTTAGAAATCTTGGAACAAGAGGAACAACTTTAATGTTGGAGACATTTTCAAATGGAGCTTTTATCTTGATGCAAAATGGGCTTAAAGTGAGTGCAACGATCATGAAAACTTGCCCTAAATGGAAAGTCAACCATTTCCAATTCCTGATTAAATGATGAATCCATGATCCAACCTTGATCAAATTTCACATGTAGGATCCCCTAGGCATGGATTTTGAGATTCCACTCTCAAAATGTCAGGAGTTGACTTTTCTGGCCCCACAGTTGACTTTTCCCAAACTGTCTGATTCCTGATTCCATTGATCAATTGAAGCACTTCTAGCTCAAATAAAGAGCTGATTTTTTGTATCTAGACCCTTGTGGACATATGGAGGGCCATGGAAAAGAGTTTCACCCAAAGAACCAGAAATAAACTGATTTTATACCAAACCCTAGTTTTAGGGCAAAATGATCAAGAACTGATTGCACTGATTGCCAATGGATCTTTCTGAGATAATTGTGAATCTTCCTAGGCCAAGATGCCTCTCTAATCATGACATGGATGAGCTCCTCTACTTCCAACCAAACATTGCCTGTTGCAGGTAGCCATGAAACCCTAATTTCTGATTAAATCCAGATGAACACTCTGATAGCTTTGAATCCTTCACTGATGAATTGAGGACCATAATAAGATACTTGGACCCCCCTGAGACCCTTGAGACTTGTATACTTAGAAAATGAAGTCCAATTCTCAATCTTGCTTTGTGTGGGCTCCTTCTGTTAAGGAGTGGTCGATCAAAACCTGATCTCCATGTCACTAATGCAGTATGCAATGGGTATGACCTAATATGATGCTAATGAAGTGTAAAACATAATCCCATGCTTCTAGGAAAAATGAAGGGTAAGTTTTGGGGTATTATAGGTAGGATCAGAGATCTCTGAGATGACCATTTCTTGAGTGTCCAACTTGACTCTGATGACTTGAAGCATCTCCGTGATTTGATCCACATTTCCTTGCAGGTCCTTAAGTTATGAGCTCATTCTTTCCAACTCTTGTTCTTGATTGGCCATTCTTTGACGAGCATTATCTCGAGTGTTATAGTGGTGTTGAGGACTCAACATGGAATGATTATGGAAGAAATTCGGATAAGTTTTTATTTGAAGAGATGTATAAATGTATGCATGTATGTATTTTTATGAATTTTTTGTTTTTATTTTATTTCCAGGGATTCTTATAAACTTCAATAGTTGTTAGCACGTATTTGAGTGTAATGTGAATAGAACAGAAGACAAAGGTTAGAAGCTGATGCAAAAATTCATAACCCATTCATTCAAATGAAACCAAAGGTACTGAGTACAATAGTCGAGTGGGTACACAATATTAAGCCAAATACAGTAATTGAAAATAATACAGATATAGTACAAAGCAAACAAATCAAAAAGTCTTCTTAGCAACTTGCTCTTTGAGGTCTTTCAACCCGTCCTTGAATCTTCACATCATTCTCGCACAAAGCAAAATAAGGTGATGCACTGAAGGATGAGTTTCGTTCTCATCCATGTACTCTAAAGTGTTATCCAATCTCCATGGCAGATCCACGGCCACACCGTTGCTGAACTCTATGAGGTTAGCCAACTTTGTATGGTAGGTAACAACAGTTGGTTGCAGAAGGTTAATGGTATGTTCATATGTGTCTAATAACCCATTCAATTGTTTTCTCTCATTTATCTAACCCATGCTTTGGATCTTCAGAGACTCATATTGTTCCTTCTAATAACTTGCTAACTTTTTGTGAGTCTTCAGCTCTTCACACTTCTTTTTCCAGGCCCTCCGATATATTTGAGAGGCTCTCTGGGCTTGTTCCTTAGGGCATCACTCATGTTCCACTTTGGCTTCAGAGTCTCGGACTTGTTCTTCAAGTTCCTGGATTTAGGCCTCAAATTTCTCTCTTTCCTCCTTCTTTTACTCAGTAGCTAAATCCCAGCAATGCTTGCACTCTTGCCCAACTCTTTTAGCCTTATCTAACTGATCATGGAGTGAACCCAATCCACTATCATCTTGATCTAGGCATTCCAAGACTCTTTCCTTGAGATCTTTCTCAACTTTGTTTTTTTATGACTTTCCTCCAAAAGTTCCTTCCTCTGGTTGCTCTTCCTTTTGAGAACCATAATTTCTCCAGTTGTCTTGTTGAGTTCAGATTGCAGATCTTCCTTTTCCTTTCCAAGCCTAGCCACTACGACTCTGAGTTTTTCCACCTCTTCAAGAGAAACAGGTATTGGTTCTGCTGAAGTAGACTTTGGAGTAACCTCTATAGAAAAATGAAGTTTCATAATGTTGACCCTCTCCAAAACCCATTGCTGATAAGGTACACTTACCACACCATTCCTCTTTTCTAACATTGTCCCCTTAGTGTGAACTTTTTCCTAAGATCGAATCATCTTATGGTGGAGAACTGGATCATTGGCTCCCATATCATTCAAAACCATCTCTTCCAACTCTTTATCACCAGGTTTCCCATGCATTGGGTATCCAAACTACCGTAAAGCTAACATAAGGTTATATCTTATGCAACCTTTAAATCCTATTAGTGGCACATTTGGGAAACTACCATAACTGACAATGATTTCTTCAATATTTAGCATGTAGAGGTACCAAGGGATATCCTTACTACACAAAGACATCAGAGTTCTAGCTCAATCCCTATTAGACATTTCAATAATATGAGCATTAGGCTTGAGCACACATGAGATAAGCCAATTATAGAGCATGGAAGACAACATATCAAAATTCCATTCTTCTTCTCATACCGAGCATGCAAGGTATGAAAAGTGTCTGCTAGAAGTGGAGGGACTAGACTTTGTTTTTCCTTCCAAATGGACCAAAAGACAATAATGAAAATTGAGTCTATGAAGCCTTCATAGATTGGAAACCATACTATCCCATATATGAGAAGATCTACTACGTTTGCCAACACATCCGAATGACATGCCAAAAATATCCTTTATGCTTCTTCTTCTAGGTAAGCCCTCCAGAAACCAAAAAGATTCTCTATTTTCTTCCAATTAACCAATGCATTAGATATGGGGATATGGAGTGCAAGGGCTAACTTCTCTACCTCAGGTATCTGACCAATCCTATTTGTATGGTGTCCTTCCTTTCATAGAAAATTCCAAAAGCTTGTAAAATTCCTCCAAGGTTAGAGCTAATTGAAAGTCTTGGAACAAAAAACTTCAGAGCAGAGGATCATAGAATTGGGCCAAGGCGGTGATGGTTGGTGTTTGAACCTTTACTGAGAGGAGGTCCAAAATCTCCCCAAACTTTCCTTGCAAAGTAACCCTGAAGTATGATGGAAGCTCACTTAAAAGTCTCAATATGATGGCAATGTCTGGCATTTTAGTTTTGAGTGGTAATTCTTTTCTTCTATATGAACCCATTACAAACGTTTAGTGCTAACAGCCGTGCGTACAAAGATTCTCTGAAAACAAGATTTATATGAGTGTCATGATGTTTACGTAGATGATCATGAATGCATGGTATTTGGTTTTGGGATATCATTAGTAACTCAAAACACCATATTTTATAGGCTTATTAATAGACAGTTCTAGGTTGGCTACCTATAAACCCACTCACAGGATAATTTCTAGGTTTTGGATAAGATTCCCAAAGCCATGGACCATAATCGTATCAACATCATGCAACAGGTTAACCGCTTTCTGACAAGAGTGGCAAAAAGGTCTCTTCTGAGCGGGGTTTTTATGTTAGGTACAACAAGGAGAGGCCTTTGGAGTCTAACACTATGTAACCACCAAAGCAGAAATTGGTTCTAAGAGGGGGTCCTAGAGTCATGGACCCTTCATGAATCAGCGTCATGCAACATGCTAGCTGTCTTATAACGAGATCTTTAAACATGTCTACTCTAGGGGAGTCTTCATACTAGGCTTGCAAGGAGTGGCCCTTGGGGACTAACACTACACAACTTCCAATTCTAAACTTATGTGTTATCTCTTCCTTTTCCAAAGCCCATGCATAAAGCTTTACTCATGATATCAAACCCCCAAAGCCTACACATAAAATATATACAGATATAAAAATGCGGTAAAGCAAAGATAAAGAAAA
This sequence comes from Lathyrus oleraceus, assembly GCF_024323335.1. Taxonomy (NCBI): domain Eukaryota; kingdom Viridiplantae; phylum Streptophyta; class Magnoliopsida; order Fabales; family Fabaceae; genus Lathyrus; species Lathyrus oleraceus. The sequence goes on along the minus strand of NC_066584.1, from coordinate 199,640,341 downwards.
TATATATTAAAAAAGAAGATACAAACAAAGTTAACACACATACGAAAATCTAACTAAACTAGGGTTGACCCATTTAGGAGATATTCCTTTCCCTAGCAGAGCCGCCATCTGTCGTACCTCGAAAAATACGATCATTCGTGAAGTTCATCGCATGCTCGCGGAAAAATATTCGAACAAAATTGTCACTGAAATTTACTTATCCCAATGAAGGAATAAGAAAATATCGATAATTTTTTTTGGAAAAGAACATGGTCGTCGCAATCATATTTGGGATCGGGGTCGATTAAGCAAGGGGAAGGTATTAGCACCCCTCACGTCCGTTGTACTCAACGAGAACCTTTTAGTTAGACTTGCGATAAGAATGTTAGCTAAAGTTAATTATTTTCTTCGAGTTATTAAAATATAAAAAAGAAAAAGAAAGGGGTCATAAAAAGTTTTTTTTATTAATGTTCTTGACAACATTGCGGGTCTCGCTCCTACGTATCTCCGGGTGCATTAGAGAACTCAAGGCATGCATAATTCTGGGTAGAAAATGTTTGTTTGTTAGTCGATTTTAGCGAAAGCTATCTTGTATTAATTGACGAAAAACATTGTTTTATCCAAAACAGACGAGGAGTGGGCGTTTTGCACCACATTGAATGGATTTACAAATCAACATTCACGGAAAAACGTTACTTATCTCAACTCAACGATTATGGTTGAAGCATTGCTTTGCATCATCTTAAGACAAAATATCTTTCGTTTGTGAAAAACGTTTTTAAGATCATACGATGCCGAGAAAAGAGAGTTTGATTGGTTGGATGTATTTCATAGGTGAATGACGAACGTTTGATGAGAATGAGACCTAAGCCTCAAGATCAATCATTCAGGATTCCACCAGAATGCTATATTTCAACGGTCCTTTTTCATTCAAGATTAATTGTGAAATTTTTTTGATAAACAACAAATGCTTGATAAGAATCAATAATTCAAAGAGTTACGCTAGAATGCTTGATCCCAACGACCCTTATTTTTCCAATTTGATTTAAGTGTTTTAAGAAAAAAAGAAAAGAATGAACGGTTAACCCAAAACACGTGGCTTGGGACCGACCATTTGAGGGTTCCTACCAGAATGTTAGATTCCAACAGTCCTCTTCTTTCGTGTTTATTTAGAAAAAAAATTTGATATTACATTTGATTTGATTTTGAAAATGGTTTGAACGTAGTAATATTTTGAATAGGTTAGCTTGATCTTAAGTGTTTGAAACTTATCTTGAAAGATTAATTATATATATATATATATATATATATATATATATATATAATATATATATATATATATATATATATATATATATATATATATATATAGATAAGTGTTTGAAACTTATCTTGAAAGATTAATTTTATATATATATATATATATATATATATATATATATATATATATATATATATATATATATATATATATATATATAGATAAGTGTTTGAAACTTATCTTGAAAGATTAATTATATATATATATATATATATATATATATATATATATATATATATATATATATATATATATATATATATATATATATATATATATATATATATATATTCATCCTTTGTCTTGTTTATTAAACGAAGATTTTCATACAAACTCATATAATCAAAATATGTCACACAATCATCCACAATTAATAAATTAATAAGGCATACAAACAATCACCATTTAATCGAAGATCAAACAAATAACCCCATCATAAAGCAAAACTATTTCTAATAGGATCGAAGCTTAAGAGAAAAACACTAGACTTTGCAACATAAATCCTAATTCATATATCTACAATTTTTATTGTTATTACTACTTTTATATTTATTATTATATTCTTTTTATGTCTAGTAAAATAAAGTGAGAAAATAAGACCAACCTAATATTAGGCCTATGCATTTTTTTACTAAAAGAAAAGTTTGAAGATAAAACAATTAAATACTTTTTATATTCTTTATAAACCTAATAAAAATACCAAAAGAAAATAACAGAATCTAAAATTAAAATAAAATAAAATAAATAAATTACCCTTTTTATATTTTTATAACAGAATCTAAAAGTAATAATAAATTAAACTTAGCATTTTTTATTTTTATAACTTAATTTAGAGAAAAAAAGCAAAATAAAAAAAATATGGGTTGATGGGGGTATGCTGCTAAGAGGCGGTGTAGAAAGTAAGACGTTGCATTGGACTTAATGGGTCAAAGCTCAACTGTCTTAAGAGAAAACCCTAGTTTTCACAAGAAGTAGAAGAGGCAGATTCCTCTTAGCAAAGCATGTAACTTCCAGACAGCCAACCAAACCCATGACATGTGGTAGTTTTTTTCCCTTAGATTTATTATTATCAGATGAAACCAAAAAAAGGAATCGTGAATGCAAATCAAAACAAACTGAATCCCCCTAACCTAAAACACGTACACGAATCCGAAATCCAAACAGGAAAGGCTATGAAAAAAATTTCGAAATCACAAACAAGAAGAACAACATCATCTAACAAGTGAGTCAACGTTTGTATTTATCAACAACAAACCCATGGAACATATCAGAAACGAAAAGGGAGGAGATACCTCAACTTGTCGGTGACAATATCTCAGGGTGCACCTTTTTCTTCTTCCTCTGATGACAACGTCAGAACCTAATGATGGATAATGGTATGCTTTTTATCGATTTCACCTTAATCTCATTCTTCCTCTGAATTGATTGTCGTGATAATGTTATAGTTTTGAAGCAATTTTGTAGTGGTTTTGTTTCTGCTTTTTTTCTAGTGTTGTGTTGTGTTTAATGGCTATGGTCTTTTTTATTGGATTTGATTATGTAACTGAATATGGTGGCTCCTCCCTCCTTTCGATTCATTCAGTGTAGTTACTATGGTTTAGGATTTGAAGAGTTACGACATGAATAATTTTCCGTGAAATCCAATGTATGTCCTTGATGCTTTGGTGTGATGATAGAGTTTACGATGAGTGTTGAGATGAAAATCGGGTAATAGTTTGTCGATTTTTGCCTTAACAGTGTGTAGGTGCAACTGGTTTTCTTATTTGCAGTAAAGAAGAAAAAAAGTGATTCTGGTTTTTTAGGTTTCAATGTATTTCTTCTCTACTAACAATAGTGGTTCCCGCCTCCTTCTTTTCTATCTCGTTGATGAATTTATAATATGGAGAACTAAGGTTTATGTCTTTGTATCTGATGCAAAATGGATAACAAAATAATGATCCTAAACTCACTTTCTATGAGGATAAAACTGTTCTTTTGCAAATTGATACAAGTTCTCTGTAATGTTTTCAAAGTGTATAACCATGTTTTTTTACTTTTATGTTTTGACTCTTGTTTGGTACTTGCCTTCTAAAATCATTTTAATTGTCACCATGCACTCTCTGCTTGTATATAACGAAATATGGAGTCCCAAAGGTGTATGAAGTGCTTACCTATGTGGTGCTTTATTACTAAAGGTACCGTGAATAAAGACCAAAAAGATAATACAAGATCAAGACTTGCAAGCTTGGAGGGGCTTACTCTTTTGGAATTACTCTTTTTTTTTTAATTTTGTTTAATGTAAAAAATGTACCTTATAGTAATGTAAAACTTATTATTATATCATATTAAAGAGTTTTTTTTTAAAATATCCAAAAATTTCAAAAAAATTTCAAAAATATCCAATTTTTCAAAATAATTACACAAATGGCCAAAATTGGCCATTTTTTACCCTTAGGCGCCACCCTAGTTGGCGCCTACCCTTAATGGGTAGGGCAAGTCGCCACTAGGAGTGATGCCTATGCCCAATCCATTTTTTTTTTTTTTTTTTTTTTTAATGTTATTTTTTTTGTTTTTTTAATTTTTTTTTATTTATAAATTTATGTTTTTTATTAAGTATATTAATTTATGTTAACACATATATATAAATAAATTTTTTTACAAGATATATATATATATATATATATATATATATATATTAATTTATATATATATATTAATTTTATATATATATATATATATATTAATATAATTTATAAGTAATTAATATTATTTGTAAATTTTTGGAAAAAAAATTAATTTATATATGTATAAAGATATGATAGACAATATTTTTAAAGATAAAGATAAAGATATAAAGATAATAAACAGAAAATATTTTTATTTAAATAATAGACAAGACAAATATTACAAAGATATGATTAATCACATATGATGCGGTCCCTTGTACGATCCGCACGGGGGAGGTCTAGTTACTCGCCTAGACGGTTCACGTGGTGGTGGTGCTTCCCTATTACCACCCCTTGTCCTAACGCGCCCCCTTGCCGCTTGCCGTTGTGGTTCGGTCGAAGTCCCTTCAGTGCTGTAGGAAAGACGGGTCCCCTCTGCGCCCTCGAAGCTTTGTCTCGGTGGGACAAACTGACTACTGCTGGGTGCGCCCTCGAATTGTGGTCTTTGGTAGTTTAGGGTTGAATCGGGTTGGCCAAAGTGCAATGTTTGTTGTGGTGTGTAGTAGTCCTGTTGGTAGTCCTCTTGTATACCCGTGTCGGGGCTAGGTGGAGGACTGGAAGAGCTTGGGAAATTGTCGTGTTGGAAGTGTTGGGATTGGTGGAAGTAGGGGGATTGATATTGTGGTAGGTGTTGGGACTGTTGATGGTGGTGGGAATGTTGAGTTTGTTGTTGGTGTTGAGTTTGTGGTATGTATTGTTGATTTGGTTGGGGGGTGGACATGTGTTGTGGTTGTTGTTGTTGGTAATATGGTGGTGGTGGTTGTTGTTGGTAATAAGGTGGTGGTGGTTGTTGTTGGTAAAATGGTTGTGGTGGTTGTTGTTGGTAATAAGGTGGTGGTTGTTGTTGTTGGGAATACTGTGGTGGTTGTTGTTGTTGGAAATATGGCTGTTGCATCCGGGGATCGTCCAAATAGAACGGGTCAGACACAATCATTTCTGGATTGGTATTTGCTCTATACCATTCCACATATTCCCTTGTCGGCTTCATTTCGTTGGGCGCCACCGGAAATTGTAGAACATAGTGGGCACGGTCTTTCCACATTTTTCGAAACTCCTTAGCAAATTCCTTCCAATTTTGGGCATACCACTGGTGGCTGACTTTTTTTAGATGCCAAGGTTCCATAGACATTGGGGGGCCTGGGATTTCTTGATGCAATCCGAATTGAAGCTTGACACGGTCACTTTGGTGCATCTCCACAGTGGTGAACCGCATTATGGCCGTTTTTGCTGTCCAAACAGCTGCATCTTCGGGGTTGGGTTGATGTTCCAATCCCAAATATGGCCTCCAAATAAACTGCAAAGAAAAAAGTAAATATGTTATTTATCGAGAATGCATGACATTAATAAATCAGTTAGAAGTTGAGTGATTTAGTGATAATACATCCTGTGCTCGGAGACGATCCAACAGTTGACGATAAAATATAATTTTATTTTTGGGGGTAAGACTGTAATCCAGTCCGGTTGTAATGAACCTAAACAAAAAAAGATAAATAATATTAGTTACAAATATTTATAGAATAAATATACAAAATGAAATAAGATCATAAATTTACCTAGTTGCGTAGGGGAAGGAGTAGTCATTAGGATTTTCTGGGGCTAGCCTCGGCAATCTCCACCACCCCCATGTTTGAAGCAAAAAAGCACATCCAGAAAATGTACAGTGCTCATTTTGTGCATTTTTACACAAAGAGCTATATAGGAATGCTAATACTGCAGAACCCCAACTATATGTGCTTATTCTATCAATGTCCCCGAGCAAACTCAAGTACATAAAATTTATGCTATTTCCCGTCCCTTCGGGAAATAGCAAGTTCCCAAACAATAGCATAATGTAAACCCGGGTTTTTATGACTTTTTCTTGTTCGGAGGATTCCTCAGTCAAAGTTATGGAGTCGTGGTACAACTGTAGGCTAGATAATTTAATACCCTGACCCCTTGCTTTGGCAGACCCCTCACCCTCGACCAGATCTACCCCCAACATTTGAACACATATTTGGTTAGGCTGTTGAACATTTCCGGTCACAGGCTTACCATCTATTCTAAGACCTAAAAGCATGTACACGTCCTCTAATGTGACGGTACATTCACCAGTTGGTAGGTGAAAGGTGTGTGTCTCAGGTCTCCAACGTTCACACAGAGCCAAAATGAATTTGGCATCAATGGTGGCATTTACGACATGCATTACATGACCGAAACCCGCACGCTCTATGTAAGGTACGCACCATGGGTCTGGATAAGGCATTGGGTGTGAACGTTGACGAAATTTCTTGGGATCCTTTAAAAACAAACAATATAAAAAATCATTATATTGGACTTTTAAAAAACTAATTACAAACATACGAAAGAGGCAATGTTCAAGAAAAACTTACGAATGAGGCAATGTTTGCCCTAGTTCCTCTGTGTTCTTGGCCCATGGTAAGAAGCGACATGACTGCAATGTAGGAAGAAGCTTGGTGGATGAGAAGTTTCGCCTGAGTTCTCTGAATAAAAGTGTTAGTGGTTGATGAAAACTTGCAAGAATGACCCTCTATTTATACTCGTTTTCAAGTAGACTGAATATGCAAAAATGTGACAAGTGTAAGGCATGCGTGGTAGTGTTGGCATGCATTGGTGGAATCTGATGATGCAGAAACGTGACAAGTGTAAGGCATGCGTGGGAATCTTGTAGAATAGGTGCAGACTAGGTGGCAGTGTTGGCATGCATAGGTGCAGACTAGGTGGGAGTTGTCTTGTCTTGGGGAAGACTTGGAAGACAGTGTTGGCATGCATTGATCCTGTGATTGATGACGAACAAGATGCTGAGCACCACGTTGAAGACGATGTGGTTGATGATGCTGAAGACGTGGTTGATGACTTGGTGAACCGTCATTCTGAAGACGAAGACCAACCTCAAATACCTATAGCGCAACGCTACTCACCTCCTGCGCACTTCACAACACTTAACTTGGGCGAGGATGAGCCCTCATCAGATATGTTCTACAACCCATATATGAGGTCTGATGAGGACTTAAAGAAGGGTGACCAATTTCGGACCAAGGAAGAGTGTCTGTTAGCAATAAAGAACTGGCACTTGAAAAATTGTGTTGACTACGATGTTATCAAATCAAATCCGGAAAGATACGTTATTGTATGCAAAAATCCGGAGTGTGGATATAGGTTGATGGCATCGTACAAGAAGAAGCATAATGCGTGGGTGATAGGGTCCATATCTCAAGCTCACATTTGCGTCAACACCAACATGGCACAGGATCATCGCAAACTTAGCCATGACATGATCTGCCATTCCATATTACCTCTAGTTGAGGCTGACCCGTCACTGAAGGTCAAAACAATTATCTCCCATTGCGTGGCTGTTTTCAAATATACACCGTCATACAGAAAGGCTTGGTTAGCGAAAACCAAGGCAATTGAACTGGTGTACGGTAACTGGGAGGAATCATACAAACAACTACCACGCTACCTGGCTGCACTACGATTGTATTCACCTGGGACGGTTACTATAATGGAGACCTTGCCTGCACAATCCCCTGACGGAACTCGTCTAGCAGGTAATGGAATTTTCCACAGACTTTTCTGGGCATTCCGTCCCTGCATCATCGGGTTCACATTCTGCAAACCACTTGTTCAAGTCGATGGAACTTGGCTGTATGGGAAATACAAAGGATCGTTACTGATGGCGGTCGCACAAGATGGCAATTCAAATATTTTCCCAATAGCCTTTGCATTGGTGGAAGGAGAAACGGCTGCTGCATGGAGTTTCTTCCTTAAGAATCTTCGAACGCACGTGACTCCACAAGCTGGCATCTGCGTGATTTCTGACAGGCACGCTTCAATAGACAGTGCATACAATAATCCAGCAAATGGTTGGCATGACCCCCCGTCTACCCATGTTTACTGCATCAGGCATATTGCCCAAAATTTTATGCGGGAGTTCAAGGATAACTTCTTGAAGCAACATTTGATAAATGCGGGGTATGCATTAAACCAACCTGGATTCCAATACTACCGCCGGGAAATAGTGTTGGCAAACTCTGATGCAGGGAGGTGGATCGATAATATCGACAGAGCGAAGTGGACTAGATCATATGACGATGGGGTGAGGTGGGGCCACATGACAACAAATCTTGTGGAATCAATGAACGGCGTCTTTAAGGGCATACGTAACCTCCCGGTAACCGCATTGGTGAGTGCGACCTATTTTCGGATGGCAACGTTGTTCGTAACAAGAGGCAGGCGCTGGCATGAAGTGTTGCAGACGAGTCAGGTATATAGTGATGCCTGCATGAAGTTTATGAGGCAGGAATCTGCCAAAGCCAGCAGCCATCGGGTTACGGAATTCGACCGCCATGGCCACACTTTTAGTGTCAAGGAAACAATTGACCACAACCAAGGGCTGCCCAGGCAAGAGTATAGGGTCCTAATACCAGACCGTTGGTGCGACTGTGGTCAATTTCAGGCCTATCGTATGCCTTGTTCCCATGTCATTGCAGCGTGTTCACACAGCCACTTCGATGCATTATCGCTAGTGTCTCCAATCTACAAAGTTGCAACATTGCTCAATGTATTTGACAATCCCTTTCCGGTGGTAGCATTGGAGGCGTATTGGCCAGAGTATGACGGGGAAGTTGTTTGGCACAACGAATCGATGTGGCGGAATAAAAGTGGTCGCCCAAATAGCAGGCGCATTAGAACTGAAATGGACGTCGCAGAGAAAATGCAGAGGAAGTGTAGCATATGTAGACAACTAGGTCATAATAAGAACAACTGTCCATATCGTGGATCTAGTTCCACAACTTAGTTTTCATATTCATAAATTTGTGTACCAAAATCATTTTAAATTTAAGTTTACTTTTTATTCCAAATAGAAGATGACACTTGAACAACAAACACAAACATCTCACATTACAACACCAATTACTAAAACAAAAACAAATACTGGAACAAAAACAAGTACTAAAACAAGAACAAGTACTAGAACAATAACAAATACAACAACAACATGACAAACAACCATTAAAATCTAAGAAATTACAACAGTTAACACTATGTCGTCTGATCCATGCATCATTTGGATGCAATCAATGTCGCTTTCAACTTCAACCCACCAACGTATCGTTTCTCCAGTTTCAAATGAGAACCTTGTTCTAAGCCTCTGAATCCTTCTGATGACTTCACCAGGTTGGTAATCTCCCTCTAACCAAGACATCAAGGACCTTTTTAGTTGGTCCAACGAACGGATGTTCCAAAATTTCATCTCCATTGGGGGTTTCAAAGGCGAGAAAATAACATGCCCATCCCTTTTTAAGATTACTGGTTCAGGATCCGGGCGCCTTGATGATGTTCGCTGCCATGACGACGGTCTTGGAGATGCCATGAACTCAACTTGATACAGAAAGTGATAGGAAACAGTGGTGAAGAAAATGCAAGGAAATAACACTTTATTTATAGGAAAAGATCTGGGTTGTACACCAGTCTACTTAACCCTAATTAGTGTCGCACTTGATTAATTAGGGTTTCAATTAGGTCATAACTACCAAACTCTGATTATAACCGATCAATAAACCCTAATTATAATTGATAGATTAACCTTAACATGAATAACCCTAATTCTCCCAAAAATTTATAAATAATATTATTTACTTATAAATTAAATTAATATATATATAAATTAATATATATATATATATATATATATATATATATATAATTTATATATATATATATATATATATATATATATATATATATATATATATATATATATATATATATATATATATATATATATATATATATATATATATATATATATATATATATATATCTTGTAACTAAATATTTATATATATTAATTAAATGTGTATAATATTAATTGTTTATAAATTAAATTAATATATATATATATATATATATATATATATATATATATATATATATATATATATAAATTAATATATATATATCTTGTAATAATTTTATTTATATATAAGTGTTAATATAAATGAATATAATTTATAAAAAAAATATATTTATCAAATATCTAATATTTAAAAAAAAAAAAATTAAAAAAAAAAATTAATAAAACATTTAAAAAAAAAAAAAAAAAAAAAAAGGGATTGGGCATAGGCGCCACTCCTAGTGGCGACTTGCCCTACCCATTAAGGGTAGGCGCCAACTAGGGTGGCGCCTATGTACACAATTAGGGCAAATTTTGCCCATTTGTGTAATTTTTTTGAAAAAATGGTTAATTTTGAAATTTTTTTGAAAATTTGGGATATTTAAAAAAAAAATTCCATATTAAATCCTTTTTATTTTGTTTTGTGATGTAAAAGAAAGTAAAATAAAATGTAACTTTTTTTTTTGAATTTTAATGTAGAACAATGATATCTATTTATAAATGTGACGAAATATTTGACTTACTTAAATCCAATTAATAGAATAAAATAAAATAAAATTATCATGATTATGATTACATTTTTAAATTCTTGACTCAATTTGAAATTGTAGATCCAATGTTATTATTACCACCTATAATCAATACAATAATAACCAAAACAAGAACTTAGACTTATAAATCAAATATACTTTCTTGCTAGAACTTAGTGAATAAGAACCAAGACAAGATAAAATCAAATAGAATTTTAACCTATTTCAAAATGGAATGTAAAGACATATGCCCACTAATCAAATCAAAGCTAAACCTTAAACAAAATCTCTAATCAACCATGCTATCAAACACCTGATGTTCATCCGCTAGAACTAAAATGAAAGTGCCCAATAAACTTTAAACAATTAATCTGAAAAAGTTTAAAAGAAATTAATCACCAATATTGATTATAAACATGTAATGAATAAGGGAATGCAAGGACTAATCATGACAGATAAATCAAACAAAGTGACTATTAATCCTGACTTATATATGGAAAATGAAATCTTTATGACCAGATGAAATTGTCATAAGGAATCAGTTAAGATAATACGATGTAGATGAACGAAACATAAATGAATTGTTGCAAATGAATGAATGCCAATGGATGAACGCAGATGAATTCAGTGGGGATTTTTTGTGTGTATGATAATTATAGTTTCCCATCATTCACGATTTATACTTTGAATAAAAATTCTAAACCTAGATTGCCATTTATCAAATCTACTATTATTAAAGAGTGGTGATGTATTAAAAAAGGGACTCTTATTGGAAGTCATCTTCCTCCCAAGACGAGTATTCCTTAAACATGAGTTAGACTCTAATGCCACTTGTTGGTCATGTGAATTTGCACATAATAGGTGAGTGAATTGTCTATTTTAGAAAAATATGGCTTTGAAAAACTTTTAGTATTTAAATCAGAGTTGGAATTTTTTTATAGAAAAATGTTTAAGATTAAGCATCGAAAAAATTAAATTACAGAATGTAAAGTGCATACATTAAAAAGTTAAGGGAAAAGAGAAGACACCAGAAATTATAGATGTTTAGTCAAAAGAGAAAAAAACATAATCTTCTTCCTGAGAATTGTTCTTGAGAGTATCCAATAAAATTAAGAACTTTTAGTAGGTTAAACTATCCAACCCCCTTATACAAGGAAAAATGAAGTTCATGGCAGACTTACAACCAAACAACAAACACGGTAGAGAAGTGGTAAGTCTTCATTCCAAATTACGAATTGAAGTAATTAGTTTCCTATTGACAAGAATCTTGGAGCAGTTAGTATTCAAGCTTCAAACAAACTTTGGGAGCTTTTAACTTCGGGATTATCTCTCCTAAACTTTAACCTAAACTTTGGGTGCTTTTAACTTCGGGCTAATCTTTAACCTAAACTTGGTTTTATCGTAGGCCACAAATGAGATTTTATTGCGAGCTAATCTCAAACCTAAACAACATACTTGATCACACAAATCCCAAACCTTAACTTTTTACGCGTTTAGCTTCGAACCCAAACAAATAATCACTACTTTGATAAAATGTTCAACCAAGGTATAAACAAAGGGTCCTTGGTGAACTTACAAAAACACCCTTCCATAATTACAGCTTCCTCACTCGCAAAATGACTTTCTCGAAAAGCACTTTGGCTAAACATTTAGTGAGAGAAAGTAAACAAAAGAAATTTTAGAGAGAGAGTGAGAAGTGTGAAATGAAACACGTTTCTAAATGATTTTGAAAGTGGAAATGGACCTCTATTTATAGGCTAGAGGTTAGCACGAAAAAAGAATTTTTTTAGGGCTAATTTATAACTTGCCAATCAATTGGCAACGTACACCAATGGATTTGTTGCCTTCAAATTAATTGATTATTGGGATAAAAAAGGAAAGCAATGATATTTAGTCATTATAATCATTAAGGCACTATCCTAATAGATTGGGGCACAATTTTTAACTTCTCTAATCGATTTCCACAAGGTGTCAATCGATTGGCAAGAGTAAAACTTGCCCATATCTTTTCTAATAGTTCCTTACTTGTTTGGCACAAATTCAAGGCATTTTTCAAAAAAATTTCTTGAAAAAAATAAGTTTGAAAATAAGTTTATGTCTGTTTGACTTAGCCATTCACTTTTACTAGAAATCCCTTATGCTTTACAATGTATTCACTTAGACGTGTCAAGACAGGCTTTCATATACTTCAAGTTTTGTCATGTGCTTCATCCATATAACATTTACTTGAGTTTTAATTTGAGATGAGGCTTGAGTTATAATCCACTTGGTTTCCATTATCATAAGAGTCAAGTCCATCAAACCCTAATACTTTGGTATCTTTAACCACTTTTACCGATTTATGCTTGAATTTAGTTGTTGTCGCCATTAAACACTTTGTAGTCATTTAGTTGTATGCTCATCTTTGATAGTTGTCATCATCAAAAACATGTTCTCAGCCTGCAAAACAAGTTTCCATAAGTACAAGTTCCATTCTCTTGTTTGATTTATTTGGTTCTTGAGATTATCCTTGCAAAGTCTCTATTTGGTTCTTGAGATTGTCCTGTACAATCTCTGTTTGATTCTTCGGATTAGCCGGTAAAATCTATGTTTGGTTTGTGAGCTCAGACGTCAAAAACTCTATTTTAGTTAGGGGTATTGTTAGCTGGGATTTTTGACAAGGTAAAAAATCTCAGCAAAGGGAAAATCTTTAGGTACATTGATGATGTATGCATGAAGAAGAGTCTTGGGTCGACGAGATTTAGGACTTAACATTTTTTTGGAGTGTTGTGTGAAAATTTAGACAATAACAAGAGTGTTGAAGAGGCGGTTATTTGAGCATCCAAGTGCTGCATTCAAATCTAAATAACTACTTGTTTTTTTCCTGAAGGACATGTGAAGAGAGCACAAAGATGGGTTGTATGCAAGGCTTCACGTGGAGAACACGAAAGATATGAACATTATGAGTAGTTATTCTCGTACTAGTATATATATGAGTTCTTTTGTAGAATTTAGTGTGTTCATTTTATTAGATAAATCTCATTCAAAACTTGAAGTACCAGCATCCATAGAAAAGAGTCACGATTGAGAAAATGTATGAACAATGAAATACCGTCTTTTACATTCAATGCAAAGTCTTTAATTTTCATTTTATTTTGCTTTACTGGTTTACTTTCAATTTCATTGAAGTACATTACTTTTATACTTTTAAGTCTTGTCATTTTTATTATATTTTCTACACTGTCGAAGTCTACATCCCTTTACATTTACTAAAATCACTATTTTAACCAAGTCGAAAATAGGTTGTTTGACAAAAGAAAACTATAGAACAAACCTTTTAGCACTATGTCCCGGGATTCACTAGTTGATCCTGCGAGTAACCTTTAATTAAGAGATTAGCGATTTTTTTACTAATTTTCTATGTAAACAAATTGACACACCCAGTGGGACTTATGCTAAATTTGCGTATCTTTCACATATATCAATAGTATTTCTTATAAACTTGTTATATATTCACGATTGTTTCTGGGTAGTTTTCATGCAATTAAGAAGTGGGAAAGCTTTGTCTAAAATGTTGTGTCATTCTGTAGATAATGTCAATCCCCATAATAACCCTTAAAATGTAGTACAACAAACAGTCGTGTCAACGGTTGAAAAGTCTGTCGCCTTAGCGCCTGTTAGGATAACGGTTCCTTTGGTGTCAGCGACGCCAATCGCTCCAATATTTTCACAGGGAGAAACTCCTCCATCACAACCAGGGAATCCCCTAATTAACCATGCAATTGCGATACCTTTGTTTGGGTTTTCAATGCCACCGAGTGGCAGAGACCACCCTTATGGGATGGTAACATCGATGATAGGTAACCTTTAGACCAATAGGTCAACCTTTAGTGATAATGCAGTGGCCAGAACGCCACTATACAATCCCTACAATGCCTCAACATTGACCATCAACAATATGGCGCGACCAACAAGGATAGGTTACATGCCTCAAGGTACACCATCTTCAAATACAACATCTATGGTGGCTATGAGGCAACAAATGGATAAGAGTAACTTAGAATTAGTCAATACTCCCACCCAACAAATGGGAACCATTTTCAACTTTTTGATTGCAAATACAAATCAGATTGGGAGAATTGATGACCTCTTTGGCACACCTCTAATACATATGCGACCTACCCCCCATATATCAAACATTAGGAAGGTAAAAAACCCTGAGAATGGGATAGCACAAGCCACCGTAGGCCAAAACCAAGGGTTTCAATTACCTAATCTGCATCTAGATAGGGAAGAGGTAGAACAAATAAAAGAAAATAACCATGATCCTTTGATGGTTCAGAGAAACCAGAATGTTGACCAAGTGCTTAGGCATGTCCAGCAAAATAGTTTTGGGGGACAAAACAACATAGCCAACGTGGTCGAGCAAAATTTGGTCCATAATGGCCTTAATGTGGGACTCTACAGACCAAATTTTATATCCCTTTTGTCATAATACGTTCAACAAACGGAATTAGCCAAGGGATGGAAAGTTCCCAAGTTTACCAAATTCGTTGGAGACATCAATGAGTCGACAGTTGAACATGTCGCCCGTTACCAAACAGAGTCTGGCGACATTGCTAACAGTGAGAATTTAAAGATGAAATACCTCCCTAATTCTTTAACTAAAAATGATTTCACTTGGTTCACAACTCTTCCTCCACACTCTGTCCAATCATGGAGTAAATTGGAGAGATTGTTCCACGAACAATTTTATATGGGAAAGTCAAAAATTAGTTTGAAAGAGTTGGCTAGTTTTAGGAGAAAATTCCCTGAGTCGATAGATAACTATTTGAATAGATTTAGACTTCTCAAGGCAATGTGTTTTACACAGGTGCCTGAACATGAGTTGGTCGAAATGGCCGTTAGTGGCCTAGATTATTCAATTAGGAAGAAATTGGATACCCAATATCTTAGGGATATGGCACAATTAGTGGATAGGGTTCGCCAGGTCGAACATTTGAAAGCTGGAAAATCTAGAACAAATAAATATCATAAAAAGGAAAAAGTCACTTATATAGAAGAAGACGATTACATCTCTGATGTAGGCGATGATTGTTCTGAAGAGGGTGAGGTCAGCATGGCTGAACTTAAGCCAGGACCCCCTTATATGTGTAAATTGCTGAAACCATTGAATAGGAAAAACCCTGTCGAGACCAGCAACAATGATAAATTTGCCACTAGAATTTATACTTTTGATATTACTAAATGCGACGAAATATTTAAATTGTTGGTCGCTGATGGACAGATAGTAGTGTTTATTGGCCTTAAAACTACTTATTTAGAACAAAGGAAGAAAACAGGTTTTTGTAAGTACCATAATTTTCTAAGTCATAAAACTTCTCAATGTGTGCTTTTTAGGGATTGGTTCAAAAAGCTATGAAAGATGGAAGGTTACAATTTGGCGAAAATCCAAAGTCTTTAATGAAAGTGGATTCAGATCCCAAGAAAACAGAAGATGCCAACTATACTAAGCCGATGGAGATCCTAATGGTTGAAGCTGCTGAAGGCTCCAACTTGGAAGTAAACAAAGGCGAACAAATCTCTGCCATCTCTGATTCTAATGTACAACCAGTCTACCCCTAATCTGAAGAGGGGTTGATTGATTTCCTTGAGCGCTACAAACTCAAGGATTCGAAGACGATGTTTCGTCCATGTTATAGTGTCGTGTTTGATGAAGAGGCGACAAAAATGATATAGTGCACCAGAAGATTCGACCCCAGAAGAGGAAGGGGTGGGAACCAAGCTGTTAGGGTTACCCCAAACAATGAGGGTAGGTCTCATAGAAATGAAGAGTATATGAGGCAGTTTCAACAGCCTCAACAAAGGACTTTTTAACCATGAGCAAGTGCACCTAAGGAGAAATGGATGAATCATGTTAATCAGAAGGGCAAATCACCGAAAATGGAAGGAAGTCGACCATAAGGTCGGGATGCCAAGTCACAACAGGAAGAAGGTGTCGAAAGGGAAATCTTACAACCCTCAAACCTACAAGGGTAACAATCACATGGGACACACCCAATAGAGGCGTCATCAAAGAAAAAAGAAGGCTGAAAGGGAAGCCTTCATAATAAAACGCGATGCCCCATCGGTGAAGCGCAACACAACTGCATCAAAGGCTCTGGTGAAGCCTTACTCGAAGAGATTCAAAGAGGAATACAAGTTGATGGCCACTCAAAGGCCATTAGTGAAAGAGGCTCGTATGGGTATAGGGGCACCATAGGTGAGGGCGAAGAAGCCTGGATACTCTCCATAGTCTAAGGACAAAACTCTTAAATACACTCCCTAGCCGGAGGAGGAGGAGCCCCATTGTAATCCTCAGTCGGACAATGAAGAGCCAAAATATACACCTCGATTAGATGGTGAAATGGTCAAAGACAACTTCGACGAAGAGTCTGAAGATGATTTATAGATTAACTATGGCATAGTTTCAGTACTTCCAGCTGAATATGGTAGGGTGTCTGAAGTGTCAGAGGTTGAAGAGAATTTTGTACAGGACCAGGATGATAACCGGAAGCCTCTAGGTTAATACATTATGAATAATGGTGTTGTCGAAGAACAACAAGCTATGTTTGAAAGGTCTGATATGGGGATGATGTTTCACCTGAAGCCATTCTTCATTAGGGCGAAGGTAGATGCCATGCTCGTCAACAAAGTGTTCATAGATGGAGGCGCAACAATTAACTTAATGCCGCATTCTATATTCAAGAAAATGGGGAAGTCCGACGAGGATCTGAGCCCCCATAATATGGTGTTTTCCAATTATGAGGATAAAACCAGCAACATACTAGGTGTACTCCAGGTAGAACTATCAGTTGGCTCAACTTCGAGGCCAACTCTATTCATGGTCATCAAGTCCAATGCTAATTATAACTTACTGCTTAGGCATGAGTGGATCCACAGAATTAGTGTGATACCATCAATAATGCACCAAAGAGTCTCCATCTGGAGAGAAGATGGTATCGTCAAAAACATAGAAGCTGACCAAATTTACTATAAAGCTGAAGTGGGAAATGTTGGAAGAAAAGACTTTGAAAGGAATTTGACGAAGATATCTATGTTATGCTTTAGAGGAAGTATATACTTATGAGAGAAACTACACCTACTCCTTGAACCTTCACCCAAACTATGGTTTTATCTGGGACAAAGAGCGAGTATAAGATCTGCTTTCGAAGAAGGGAGTCTACCCCTTACATGGTGGAAAATGGCCAATGAGAATGACTGTTGAGTCAAGATAATTGGCTCAGATTTCAGCTTATATGGTCGAAAATAGAATGAACTTGGCCTTAGAGGCCTAGGTTAATCTTAATTTGGCTTTCAAAGCCAACGTTGAAATCCATGAGGAATTTGGAGGTGGCCCTATGGGCCAGACAACAACTTCAGAAACTCGGAGGCTCGATTTCATTTATGACAAAAAGCATTTTGGGTTTGAAAAACACTCACTTGAAACTAACAAGAAAATGCAGGCTCAAGACCCCATAGAAGAGGTAGACTTGGGCGAAGGAGCAGCAAAATAGCCAATATACATCATTGTCAAGATTAAACCAAGCATGAAAAAGAAAATAGTCGTGTTGCTCAAAGAATACAAAGACTATTTCGCCTGTGACTACAATGAGATTCCAAGACTAAGCCGAGACATGGTGGAATTAAAGTTGCCAATTCGACCTGGCAAGAAGCCGGTGAAACAATTGGCAAGGAGGTTCGCACCAGAGATAATGTTGAAGATTAAAGAAGAGATCGAAAGGATGCTCAAAGGTAAGTTTATAAGAATGGCTAGGCACGCCAAATGGTTAGCTAATATTGTTCCAATTATAAAGAAAAATGGTACTCTTAGATTTTGCATAGACTTTAGGGACCTAAATAATTCTACGCCTAAAGACGAATACCCTATGCATGTGGCAGAAATGCTAGTCTATTCAGTCGTAGGCTATGAGTATCTAAGTATGTTAGATGGGTACTCCGGTTATAATCAAATCTTTATAGCCGAGGAGGACGTACCTAAGACAGAGTTTCGACGCCCAGGTGAGTTAGGAACTTATGAATGGATAGTGATTCTCTTTGGTCTAAAAAATTCTAGGGTGACTTACCAGAGAGCTATGGACTCTATGTTTCATTACTTCATCGATACGTTTATGCAAATTTATATCGATGACATAGTCATAAAATCCTCTTCAGAAAATGGTCATTTATACCATCTTCGATAGTCTTTTCAGAGGATGAGGAAATATGGATTGAAAATGAATCCATTAAAATGTGCTTTATGTGTTGGTGCAAGAGACTTCTTGGGATTTGTGGTACACAAGAAAGTCATAGAGATTAATCAAAACAAGATGAAAATAATTTTATAACTCAAGCCTCCTTCGACAAAGAAGCAACTTTAATCTGTTGGGGAAAATCAATTTCCTAAGAAGGTTTTGTTAGAACAAGATTTGGTTGTGCATATATACCTTGAGTTTTGATTATAACAACATTGTATTTGTGTGAGAACAATTTTGGCACCCTAATGGTTTGTTATTGTGTAGCTTTAACAAACAATTTTAATTTTGATCATATGATGTGTAACATCATCAGTTTCTGAACCTTGTGTTCCAAATTCGCTTCTTCGTTGCAATTAGAAGTTCTGAAAGACGTCAATATTGTTGCTGTAATGTTCTTTCTGCTTCTATGTTATCTCACCCATCAGAAGCTTCTGAGGAGACACTATGTTATTGTTGCAATATTCTCTCAGTTGTTTTGCTTCTAGACATGAGTCTGATCAACAAGCTTCTGAAGAATGGATAGCTTATGAAGTTGTGTTATGTAGCTGAAGATTTTGAAGATCTCAAGATAAGCGATTGATATTATCAAGGTTCTGACTGAGGTTTCTGAAGACTCTAAAGATTTTGAAGACACTGAAGAACTCAAGCCAGACTATTGACGTTGTCAAGGTTCTGACTTAAGGTTCTGTAGTTTCTGAATCCAACTATCTATTTCTTCACTTCATGCTTCAATCATCTTTTATCAGCAACCAATGAATCTGAAGATAAGATCAAATGGGAAGGTGATCAAATAGTACATAGTACAAATCGGACAATCTTTCCACTACATGATTTTATGGGCAAAGACTGTACTATTCATCACACCTGTCACTGAATATGTGGGTGAAAGGGCATACGTGGTATCATTCTTTTCTCATCCAATAGTGGACAACCGCTCAAGGAGGTTTCCCTATTTTTCCCTCCAACAGTCACATGCTTACACTTTATAAGTATGCATTGGAGACTTGAAGAACTCTCGCTCGCTGATCTACACAAGTATTTTGACAATCTAGTTTTCTGTGTGAAAAGCTATCATATTTTGTATACAATGTTCTTTAAGTACTTAGTATTCATTTGTGTAAATATGCTTTTGAAGAAGCATCTTGTAACACATAAACTTTTTATTCAAACTGTTTGTTTGATTCTTTAAGGAGGTTATCCTTCAGAAGACAAAGAAAGATGTTCTTTGTGAATCCTTGAGGAGACTAAGGTTTAGTCGGATCCTTGAGAAGACAAAGAAGGGTATTCTTTGTGTTTATTGTAATCTGTTGATTATAATGGATTAAGTCCTTGTGTATAAGGCAAATCACCTTGGCGGGTGGACTGGATTAGCTTTGAGTTTCAAACGAACCAGGATAAAAATCATTGTGTTTTTATCTCTTCATTATTTAACTTGTTAGTGGTGTTTTTGTTTTGGAAAAAGCTTTTCCTTGTAAAGCCCAATTCAAACCCCCCTTTATTGTGTTTTTCACACCTTTAATTGGCATCAGAGCTCCAGTTCTGATTGTGATAAAAGTTTTTATCAACACCTCACAGCGTTCAGTACCAATCCAGTTGTGTGAGAAACAATGGTTGCTGCTAACGCTGCTAACGTTGTTAACAATAATGATAGAGATCATTACAGTGCTAAACCACTTATTTTTTATGGTGAAAAATTGGACCACTGGAAAGACAGAATAGAAAGTTTCTTTCTTGGTTACGATGTTGATTGTCACATCTCGGAGAAACGCGCACACGAAATAGAGTCATCACCAATGTTATTTATCCCATAAGAGGGAAAGGAAAAACTGAGTAAACCCACGAAAGGATGAATCTAATGATCTCGCAACCAAAATTTGGGTAAGGGAGTCGATTATGCAAGGGGAAAGTATTAGCAGCCCTCACGTATGTAGTACTCTACAGGATCCACTCTTGTTGTTCTAATCTAAAGGGTGTTTTTATTCTAAAACTTACTATCTAAAGGGAATGCATGCAAATGGATGAATTACTTAGAAAATAAAAAGAAAGTTTCTTATTATTGCGCTAGCTTAAGCTTTGCAACCTAATGCCTACGTATCAAAAAGAATCAGAGCACCATAGTTCTTCTTAATTTTTTTGGTTTGTTGGTGCTTTTTATGGGTAACCACCCTTATTGAAAATTTTCAAAATGAAAAGTCAAGTGACAAAAGAAGTTTGATTGGTTGAGTGTTTTGTTGAGAGAATACACCAAATGATCCTCCCAAGGCATGAGGTATCTGAGTACTTCTCTCTTATTATTGAAAAAATTCAAGTAGTATTAGGATGTTATTGGATCTTGATTAAGAAATGGTTTTTGTTTTAGAATGAATGCAAAAGAGAAAGGAAAATCTAAATGGATTCTAAAGAGAAACCTAATGATGGCATGCAATAGTGGTCCTAAAGTTAGGATAAAAGAGGAACATTTACCTCAGTTAACATACAAAGATTGACCTAGGGTTAAGGATTAAGGGGGTCTACCTAATGTTGTCATGCTTGGTTGTCAAACCTAAGGTCTACATTAGTTCAAACTTAGCCAAGAATGAACCAAAGAAAATCTTATGGGGAACATGTTGTTCACATAAGGAAAAGAGATAAAAGAAGAAGGATAATCCATATCAAGTCATGGAACATATCAAGTCATGATAGAAAAGAAAAATAGTAGCAATCCATATCATGTCATGGGAGAACAAGTAGAAGGTAAATAATTGCAATCCATGTCAAGTCATGGAAGAATAAATGAAAGACAAATAAAACAATCCATATCAAGTCATGGAAAGAATATACAAACAATATAAATCCATATCAAGTCATGAGAGAAGGTAAAAGCAATAGCAATCCATATCAAGTCATGGGACAAAAAGATAGAAACCAGACAATTCTTATCAAGTCATGAAAGAATAGATGAAAGATAAACAATTTAAGCCATATAAAATCATGAAAGAATAAATGAAGCAAAAACAATCCATATCAAGCCATGGAAGATATAAAGTAGTACAATTCATACCAAAAGTAGTCCATATTAAGTCATGGAAAGACATATAGAAGATGAACAAAGATTAAAAGAGGGATGCTCATAGGTCATGGGACAATAACAAAGTAATCTTTAAAGCATCAAATACAACTTCCAAAATTCAAAAGGTATCAACAAACCAACAAACTCAAGGTTCATGTACAACTAGCAAGTCCAAAAGGTAGACATCATCCAAGCAAGGAATCCTTTGTCAAACCAAAGTAAAAAGGAAATGTAGAATGAGATTGAGACATAAAAAAATGAAATAAATTTAACATTAAAATACACAAGGATGGATCCCAAACTCCTAAGAGTTTCACCATCCACCAAATTTAAAACTAGGTTAAGACAAGGAGGAATGTAGCTCCTAATGTGTCATCATGATAAATAGCAATGGAATACTATTTAAAGAATCATAAGAGCATGGTACAAGGATACCAAGATCAAGGAAATCAGAAGTGTGGACAAGAAGGATCAAATTCAATGGTCCCATAGTACCCAAGTTGGAATGCACAAGACACAATCCTATGATCTCAAAAGCAAACAAGAAGAATTCAAATCAGTCAAGCAAAGAAACAATAATTTAGAAATACCTAAAAGGGGTCACATGAGTGAATTTAAGACCTCTAAATGATGATTATTAGGTCAAGAGAAGATGAGAGAAAGATCCCAAATGGTTGCACAAGTTCAATTTAAAACAAACAAACTAGATGCAAAATGTAACATAAAGAAACAAGCATGCCTTTCATAATTCAAAAAGAATATTTAAAGCATATATAAATTATGAAAAATTATTCATAGAAAGATGAGGTCAAAATCACAATATGTCCTAGAGATATATTCAAAACCATGGGTAAAATATATTTAAGTAATTAGATCATTTAGGCTAAGTACAAACAAGTAACCAATACCAAGGTACCTTAAAAAATAGGTTCAAATTTGACTCAAAATTAACAACCAAAGCAAAAATGAAAGCTCAAAAGACCTATGTACAGGTGTCTACAAGTGTGTAAAATATTGGGTCAAAACTCAAATGGGAAGATTAAAAATTAAAATCCTAACATGGTAAGCTAGCCCAAATAGATACATATAATAAAAAAAAGCGAAATAAATAATAAAATAAATAATGTGAAAAATTAAATAACACTTTAAATGTCCCTCATAAGTTAAATCAAATTTTTTGGTCTAAGAGAAGTATTTTAAATAGAATTAAATAAAGTGGTATAATAAAAACAAATGAGAAAGAAAGGGGGGGGGGGTGCATAAGTAAACAAGAAATGAAATGGTTTCTAAGTAAGCATGCTCATGGGCCAACGACAAAGGGGTGGGAAGAGCGAAGTCCTTGGGCCTAACAACCAAAGCAAACCCAAAGTCAGGTTTTTGTAGTGTGACAAAAATAAAACAAGCGGAGTGTACGAAAATCATGTGAACATGACCATCAACCGATCATGTTTCACTTAAGTCGCTAGTGGACAAAACAAAGTCCCAACCAATCAGAAATGACCAGTGAATCATCTCCTACCTCAAGCCATGCACAAAAAAACCTAACCTCGATTCTAAAGGTCTCACTTCCAGTCCATATATCTCCTTCCACAGTGCATGAAAACGAATGAAATAAGAAAACAAAATATAAATCTCGTGGAACACTACAATGACATCTCAAACAATATTAAAAAACAGGGTCTAGTTTAGGAGAAATAAGGCATGAAAGTTAGAGAAAACACATTATAACAAAAACTTCAGCAAGCTTAAGCATCACATATTCAGGTATTCAGATGAAAATAACACATTGAGCTAACTTCAAACACCACTCTTAATCAATTTATGGCATGTACATGTTTTAAAATGAAGGTGATAGAATGAGTAGATGACCTACCTAGTGGAGAAAGTCCACTGCTTCTTGATCCTAAAAGAGTTGCAGAAGCAAGGCAAATGAAGCTTGGTTCTCTTCTTCAAGAAAAAATGGTGTTGGATGAGTAGTAAAGATCCCAATCCAGAAATGAAATGTGCAAACTATTTGTGAGGTGCTGCAACTTCCAAGTTTCTTCTTTCTCCAAAATGATCTCCTCCCCTCTACAATTAGGTTAAAGTTAGTTTATATATCCCTCTGCAGATGAGGTGTCATGCCTTGCCTTTGCACAAATCCGTTGGAGGGAAAGTTAGTCAATTTAGGTAGAAAAAATCTTTGGCATGTACAACTGTGTTTTGAATTGTAAAGAATGTGGGTGTTATGTCGTTTTAGGGTGCTGAGATGAAGTGGGAAAGGGACAAGTATCATAGCTTGGGAAGGAGTGTGTGTGGAGCAAGTTTGGACAAAAAACATATTTCAAACAAAGAGGTGTAACTGAAGTGGGGAATGGACTTGCTGTAAGGAAATGCACCATCATTCAAAAATTCAAACAAAGATATGAGGCAATAGAGCTTGAAACATGATGACATTGAACCAACATAACTCAATGTTCTCTTGGCCAAATGGAGTGAATTAGAGCTTTTTGAAAAGAGGTAAATGAGAAGAACATGTTTCATGTTAGGGACAATTCGAAACAAACCTTTGAGCCCCTTCAAAAGTGGCCATGGAGATGACTACCTGAAACTGCATATCAAAATGACAAGCACAATTCAATTAGTGATCATTGAAGTCCTGACTTGCTATGTCCACAACTTGCTCCTCAAGTTACCAAATGTTAAAATGTTTGAATCAAAGGTGGATAGGAGAAAGTGCTCTACAACTTTCATGTTGAGATTGAATCCAAGTAAGATCTGTAACCTTGTGAAAAATGGGCATGAAGTATGTGGTTTGGAATGAATAAAAACTTAGAAAAATTTCACTAAGTACAAAGGCCACTCAAACAATCCAAGGTCATGACTTGTGAGAGTGATATCTTGAGCTATGATGATCCAAATGACTTGCTCTTGGAATCAATGGAAAGGGGAGACTTAATACTATAAACTTCATGTTGGAAATCAATTGAGATGAAACCCTTAAAATCCTGAAAAACTCCCATGAACATGCTTGGGAGTCCTGACTTGGGATACTTATAAACTTTCCAAGTCTTGGGACAAATGGATGAATTTGAAACACTCCACTTTCCACGAACATATCTTGGTACCTCCTTGAAGCTTGGAGGGAGGAGAATAAAATCCATGTTAAGGACAACTTAATTTGGAGTCTTGATCATATAGAACAAAGGCCATGAAAGTAGCTGTTAATTAACACCAAGCTTGCCATAAATAGTAAGTTTCAAAACCCTAGTTTCCAATTTAAGAAACTTTCCACAATTCTTGATTTTTAATGAATCTCTTGACTCTTCTTGATAAAATTTCACACATAGACCAATTTTGACTTGAGGAACACAATATTGACCAAAAAAATCGAAAGTTGACTTTTTAACTTGCCTAGTTAACTTTTCCCCAATTGAATCAAACCAATAATCATCTGAACAATTGAACCTCTTATGAATGTAATTAATGGCCAATCTTCTACACATAGACACTTAGGGAGACATAGAATACCATGGAATCAAGTCTTGCTAAAAAAATTCAGAAATAAACTGACTTTATCACAAACCTTAATTCTAGTCAAAAATGACAAAATAGGAGTGCACATCTTCAAAACCTTGATTCTCCTAGGGAAAGTGGAAAAAACTTTGGAACAATGATGTATTGTATGATAATATGATGAAGATGATTCAAAAGTGGCCCATGAGTATGCCACATACTGAAATAATCAACACTTTTAGTTCAGGGATCCAAAGATAGGAGAGTATGATCCAATTCCATTTTCTTGTAATTCTCATTCAACTGATGAAGCAATGGACCATTTGAGATGTCTTAGGGAATGCGGAAACCCTTGTAGCTTGAATGATCAATAGGTTGAGGGTATCCCACCCTCCTTGTATTGATTGTCACTTTTCCCTTCTAAATCTTGAAGAAAGTCCCAAGAGGGATGCTCTGATCTCATAACCATAGAATCAATGATATGCATGAATGTACGTGATGATAAAACATAAGCCAACTATGGTAAAAAAGAAGAGGGTAAATTTTGGGGAACAACAATTTCCCCTATTCAATCTTCTTGCATCTGAGAGGTTGAAAAGAAACGGTGTTTTCAAACATTCAAGGTGGGAGAGGATTGAATACCAAGAGAACCCAAATATTTGCACTCTGGAAAGGAGGCAATAAGGTCAGTAAGCAAGTCTGAACTTTATCGTGTAAGTGAGCAAAAAGGTTTAATCACAAAGACTACTAATCTAATTGGGCACGTTCGTGAACAGGAGACGTTGTGCTGGGAAAGAACTGGACCCCCAACAAAGATTACCAGGATAGAACTAGATTTATTAAACACGAAGACTACCAAGCTAAACGGGTACGTCTGTGAACAAAAAATGTTGCGCCAGGAAAGAACTGGATTATCAACAAAGGTACCAAGATAGAACTAGACCACCAACAAAAATTACCAGGATAGAACTGGATTTAAAAATCACGAAGACTACTAAGCTAAACGGGTACGTATGTGAACAAAAAATGTTGCGCCAAGAAAGAACTGGATCACCAATAAAGATTACCAGGATATAATTGGATTTAACAATCACGAAGACTACCAAGCTAAACGGGTACGTCTGTGAACAAAAAATGTTGCGCTAGGAAAGAACTGGATCACCAATAAAGATTACCAGGATATGACTGGATTACCAACAAATATTACCAGGATAGAACTGGATTTAACAATCACGAAGACTACCAAGCTAAAGAGGTACATTTGTGAACAAAAAATGTTGCGCCAGGAAAGAACTGGATCACCAAAAAAGATTACCAGGATAGGACTGGATTTGAAAGGATTACCAAGATAGGACTGGATTTTGGTTGGTAGAGTTAAATGGAACTTGTAAGGATAAAAAGATATTAGGGATATACCAAGGGACTGATAACTTCGTCGGGGGAACGAGGAAAACATCATCGACTTATGTTATGATGCATGTTTGAATTTTTCTATGGCGTAATGCTCCGTGTAAAATGGGAATGCTACGCAATTTTATGGATGTGGTATAATGACATATGATTTTGTATGAGAATAGATAAAACCATAAAAGTCTGTTGGAGACAGATCTTTGAAGTACTGGAACTTTGCGGGGAAGAGGTCTGTAAAAATAAATTGCAAATTCAGCGGGCCCTTGCTGGGGAATAAGGTGTACTTTTACTAGGAAGAAAATATCCCTTCTATGAGAAGTCATGATCTATAAGTCTCAACAATGCAACTCTAATGGGGAAATGGGGAAATTCTAAACCAAAGATGAAACATGGTTATGGGGACTATACAATCTTCAATTACTACAACTGCTGGGGGAAAGACAACAAAATTAAGAGTCATCATTGTTGATTCTTGCTTTCGTATTGGTGTGTCATATGTCTGCGTGTGAACATACTTCTTTCAACACAAATCACAACCAAAATTCCCCAAGTATTGTGTAACCACTTTGTCTACCAACCCGACCACACATAAAATCAAAAGCATATTCAAATGTCTTTTTATCAAATTATGTAAAGCCCAGAGATTTCCAAATGCAATGATTATCAAAATTTCGGACATTTTCGCAAACAAAAACAGGTAAAAGAAAAATAAAGAACACACTTTTGAATGAAAATAAACCTTTATTGATTGAGAATTCTCCTGTAAATAGGCCTTTACATTAGGAGGAAATTCCTAGGAAGAGGCAATTTCAAAAAAACAATAAAAGATTTACTACAAGAATGGCAATGTGAAAAACGGATTCCCATCAGATTCTGATTCTGCTATAATTCCTTATGACCTTAACGCTATCATCCCTTTGCTTTTTGAAGAAAATGATTCAAAATGATTCCTGCCCTTCAGGTTTTCAACTTGTAGTAGTATGATGAAATCAACTGATCCAATATTAGACATGGTCGTTCGCTTTAAATCCCTAACTTTTTTCTGGATCGCCCTTTTAGGTTTTCGATCCACCGGGATACCCTTTTTTGCCTAAGCTTCCCTTTCAGGTTTTTGATACGTCTCGTGACTGTATATAGAATATAACCTATCGGGTACTTGACTACAAGTGCACAATCCAGGAGTTTTAGTTTTAAAAGATATCGAATCCACAAGGACCGATGGTCAAACTAATGCTACCGACGTTACTATGTTTAGCTAAGGGAATGATTTTTAGAAGTTTAGTTAAAGAAAATTTAATCAAAGGGAAGTTAAGTTTTAAGAAAATATTAATAGAAGGATATCAGTATGCAACGCATTAATCGTCAGGGATTCGATAAGTCACCGGTGTATAATTTAAGTACCAAATATCTTTCAGTAGAAAATACTTATTTAAAAGGCTTTATTTCACACTCTCGTGATTGTTGATTCAGACTCTACCTTTAAGTTAGAATGTACGCTCTCGCTGTCCCATTTGAAGTTAAAAATACTTTTTGAAAATAAATAAGTTCTAATTGCTTTTAAAGTGCTCTCACTGTTTTTAAAATCAATGCCTAGTTTTTACTATCCAGTTCGACCCTCACGCTCTCGCGATTGTTGGTTCTTACCTTAGTTAATTTCCCACTCTCGTGGTAAAATCGTATTAAATAGCTTCTCACTCTTATGACAAAGTTAATTAAATTTAAATTAAAAACCACAGCCAAAAAGACTGTTTGAGGAAAGAAGTTTTACATCGATTATTATTAAATCCCGTCTAATTAAATTGTTACATACTGATACCGGTAATTTAGTCAGACATGTTAAACAACGCAAACACAGACGAACATAAACAGATCAACAATAAAACAAACATGATTACAATAATAATAAAGCAATAACAATTGAATAAAAACTTGGAATTTGGATTAATAGAATACGTCGAATCTTGAAGTACTTGAACAGTCCTCCACAGGTCGGTAGGATTCTGCCTCTTCGAAATAATAGATTAAACTAAATTAAATAAATTGTAGTAGTTCCCCAGTGTAGGAAACTACTACTTTGGCTAAATGAAAGGCGGAAAGGAAAAGGGATAATCAAAGCTCTGAACGGTAAAAGAAAACTAATGTTGCTGAAGAAAAGTAAAAGACAAAATAGAATTTGTTGTGAAAAATGCGGAGAGAAAAAGGTCTTCAAAGCTGGCTTCCAAGAGAAAAATTAAGCATCCCCGTAGGTTTCCAACTTCCGTCTTTTTATATCCCTCATTAGGTCTTGGCAGTTGAGAGAAATAAGGATGACTTGGTTGGGTGAGGAAATCTCGGGCAAGTGGCTGAACAACGAGAATTTAGGGCCTATTGGATCACTTGTGTTGATTGTTTCAAGGCGCTGATTTTGGCTGCGTGACGTTCTTGATGGGCCTGTGACGGTCGTCAGAGGCTGGGCGTGCCGGTCGTGACATGCTTTGTGACGATCGTCACATTTACAAAGTTTGTATTCTCTTTTTTCTTCTGTTTTTCTGTTGCTTTCTCTTCTGTTTCTTCTTCTTTTCCTTCCTTTTCTATACTTTGCTCATTTAAGCATGGGGATTGAAATACCTGCAAAAATAACTCGAACATTTGCGGAATAATCGGAATATAAATTAAAGTGTTACGATTTTTGAGTGTAAATCAAGGCAAATATACGATGTATTTTCACGTTATCAAACTCCCCTAAACTTGAACCTTTGCTTGTCCTCAAGCAAATAAAATTTGAAAGTTAAACGCAAATACATAAAATATTTCCAATTCGTACATGGTTGCTAGGTACTTTGTTAAGATGACAGATACTCAAGTAAAACACTAAAGATACAATGACGACGCGAGCAATAAGCATTAACGTAGATCTCTCCTTTATACAAGCCAGTTCGAATCATGCTATTATAGCTCAACCTAGTGCTTCTCATTCCTATTTCACCCGGTTTCATTCTAGCACAATCACATTAAGCCCTTTGCCTTCACATGCACTTAGTGAAGTAGCCGGTTAGTGACTTTGATCCTTTTTTTAGCATGGGGTCTGGTACATTAGTGTGGTACCCCTTTATATATCCCATTTGAAGGTTGTGGAGGATCGAACTGTAGTTCTCCTTACCGAGTCCAGTACCAGATAGCTCTGAACCAACCAACCGGATTTTTCTATTCCTTCCTTTTGTATCTTGCAACCGTTTGTATGGTGCATTTTTTTCAATTTCTCTGGAAGAAGTATGAAGGATTTTTTTTTATTCGTAGGCATCAATCACTTATATTCATCGGCTCTTCACATGGTTTGTGCTTAAGACGGTGCTGACCGCTAGTATAAACTACTACGGGTTAATCTAGAATGAAGACTTTAGGTATTGGTATAATGGGTATTCAAACTGATCTCGTAAATGTGAGAGATCTAAGGTGTCAGGACTATATCAATCTTGTTAGATTTTTCTCAGTTTTCTAACAGAACCTCTATAAGGCAACCTATATACTTGTAGGGTATGCATTTATCTTAAAAACAAAATTTTTGTTATGGAAAATTAGATATGAATGAATGATTAGATAAAGACAAAATTTTGTTTTTGTTTTTGTTATGGCTAAAAATAGAAACAAGTAAAGGAAAGATAAGGATTTCCTACCACATTTAAACAAAGCATTGTCCTCAATGCGACAATATAAAGAAAAATGGAAAAACACGAAGATCACTACTCGTCGTCACGACATTGGCCTCTGCGCGCTCTGGCTCTTGCTCGTGCATGCTCACTTCTTCCTCGCTGGGTAGGATCCAACCCCACATGCTGAGTGTACTTCTGGATGGCATCAACGCAATGTGTCAAGGCACTCATCTCTTCGGAAAGCTCCGCCATCCCCTGGTCGTGCCAGTTTGCATAGTCGTGTTGATCCCTCTGTATCTACTGGATCATTTGCATCATTTCTATCTGGCGCTTCTCCATCCTCTGGTTGTGTGGCAACATCTCAGTATAGATGTCTTCCATGGTGGCGGGTCGTCACTCATATCTTCGCTGGCCTCGGGAAGATGTCTCCGCAACGTACTCAGGAGGTGGCTGTGGCATTTCTCGGTCAAGTTCCTCTTCGACTTCATCTGCTCCATTATTAGGATCTCCTACATTTGGCTCAGGGGCGTTCAGATCAAAAATTCAATTCGCCATATTTTGCGGATCTGTACGATTCCTGTTGGGCATGATGGTGCTTCGAACAATCTTGTTTCTAACCACAAGATGGTACTTCTCATCGTCTCTGGCCTTGACGAGGTATGAGGAATGACAATAGTCGATGTTGAGGAACTCGGCTGGCAAGGCGGGTAAGTCGGCGAGCATATCCCTCATATTCAGGTCTAGTGCTATGGAGGTAATGATTCCTCCAAAACAGAACGCCTGGATGCCTCTCATGCATGCAGCCTGTATGTTGGCCAATAGGAATGGGGTGGCATTGAACGCGATCAGGGTGAACACACAGTGAAGAAAGAAGAGCTTCTTAGAGTTTACCTTATGATTGTTGACTCTTCCGAAAATCGTGTGCCCTAGGACTCGGTGGAAATATCTTATAGCTGGGTTGTGGATGTAAGTTGCGTTGAGCGCATCCCAGCTTGCGACGTTCATGTTGGTAAGGCTACGCCACACTTCAAATGCTATTTCTGACCATCCGTTAGGGATACAACAGTGAACTCCCTCTCCATGTCGGAAGCCATGCATTCGCGCTATTTGAGTTTGGTTCAGGGAATACTCGGTACCGAACATTCTAAATATGGCGACTCCGGTGAGAAACTGAGTTACGCCAGGAGGGGTAATGTAGGAGAAAGAACTCAGGAATTCCAAGGTCAGCGCCTCGTAAGTTGGTTGCGGGTTGGTGCAAAGCTGCGTCAAACTGGAGTTGTTCAGCATCCATTCCACGCCATCTGAAAGTCCCAGCTCTGTCATACATTTGTTATCAACATACCTCGTAGCTTGGACTGAACGTTGATAAAACCTGAGGTAGTTGTCTCTCTGTCGCTCGTCGGCTTCTCCATTTTTGAATATGATATTTGAAAGGTCGGGAGCAACTCTCTCTTGACGGGCCATTAGTGTGGTTTATGAAAATATAGGTTTTGGTGGGAGAGATGGATTTCGTGAGTTATAAGGTACTCACATGTTTCTCGCTTAAAAGGATGTGAAGAAAGGATTAATGGAGAAAAGAGTGGTGTGAGTGGAAAGGTTAAGGAAAGTAGGATGATTTGATGAGGAAGAAGAGAGGAAGTGCGCCTGTTTTTATAGGCGGGCCCTCTAGATCCGTGACGATCGTCACAGGGGGTTTACGGTCGTCACATATAACGGTTGCGTAACGGTCGTCTGCAACGATCATCTGTGTGTAACAGTCACCTGTATAATGTGTGACGGGCGTGGTGTATCCGTGACGGGCGTCACGCCTTTGTGACGGGCGTCACACTACATGTGACGGTCGTCACATGCAACATTCACAATTTATTTTATTTTTGGAAAACAGGCCAAAAGTATATGAATTTTAACAGTAATATAAAAGCAGTAATGATAGCATTAACATAGTATGGCAGCCGTATAAAAGCAATAATGTAATTAACAGCAGTAAAAATAAAATGACTGGAAAATAGAATTTATTGTAGAAGCAAAAAGAAATAACAATGTTGTTTAAATTAAATTGAAAGATTAAAGTTAAATGTAACATTAAAAAATATAATAACGATAAAAGTGCTAAATAATAGCAATAAAAGTGCTCCCTCCCCACACTAAAATATAGCAGTATCCTCATTGCTTTAATGTGAGTTGGAGAGGTCATCGGTCGATGAAATCAGCCACGGTTCTGTCCCAAAGCAACTACAACCTAGTTCAAGTGATCAAACTGTTCGACAACGACATCCATTAGGCCTAAGACATCAAGGCGCATGCTCTTTATTTCTTCTTTCGCATTGGTAATGTCAGTGTGGAAACCATCCAGATGGGTAAGGATTATGGCAAGATTTTCTGCATAGGATGGAAGTTTCGGTTCATCTATGTTATAGTAGTTTGGAGGGGTTTCAGGGTCAGATTCATCAACAGGGATAGGGTCATCTAAATACTCATATATAGGCGGTGTCTCAGAAGGTGATGGTGGATCAATTGGGTGTTCATCTAAATCATCCACTTATTTTGGTCATGAACACTTGTTCTCTCATGGTTAGGTAAGGTAAACAGCTGGACAACTTCGTTATTAATTAGGTAATCAAACGTATCCAACCCAAGGTTTCCTATGATTCTACGGTCAAAGCAAAATTCAATGTCCATGGGTCGGATGTGTCCAAACAGTACATCCTCGTAAAGTGGGCGTCTAAGTCCAATGGCATCAGCTATCATGGTTACTAGGCCGCCTATTATGATTGGGGTGCGATTGTTCTTTGCAAGTTGAATGAATCTTTCCATCATAAATGTCACAACATTGACATGTCGACCTTGGTCGACACAGAGTAAGATGAAAAGTTCATCTCGTGACACTATGGTGTTGTTCGCTTCCTTTCCAAACAGGATGTGGGCTAGTATTTTATGGAAGTAGCGGATAGCAGGGTTGTATATCATTTGGAAGTGCATCTCGTTTGGGTTAGGGTGGTAGTCTCCAGTTAAACTACCCCAAAAGTAATCTAGGTCGATGTCATCGATTAATTCCTCCTGGCGGGTAGTGAAAACAAATGGGCCACTAGGAAATCCTAGGAGGTCAGCAAGGTCTCTACAGTTATAAGTGAAGTCCATACTAAACAGCCTAAAGGAAATCAACCCTTTGTTGAGTCCGTAACCATGCTCGGGGTTGTAAACTAGGGAGCTAAGGAATTCTAGGGTGAGTTCACGGTAAGTGACAAACCTTATCTTAATAGCAGCATTCTCCCATCCTAGCTAGTTAAACATAAACAAGATGCTATCTCGGATACCTAACCTATCCATGGTAGGTCCATCATAATATATGGATAAATCCATATCCTTCTGAGCTAAATAATCATAGCGCCTTCTCTGAACTCTGCCTCTGAAAACTATATCTACTGGTTGCATGATGAAAGTTAGTGACTAACTAGTTATAAATTCGCCTGTTAATCAGTATCCAATGTTTCTAAGTTAGTAACTAGAAGCAACAAGTATTACTGCATAGAATCAAGGAAAGGGGAGAAAAAATATAGATGAAAGTCAAAGAAGGAAAATATTTAAAAACAAAGATAATAAATTAAAGAAAAGGCGGGTTGTCTCCCACTAAGCACTTTGTTTAATGTCGTAAGTTCGACAATAACGTTAGTTTTGGGGTTGAGCAGGCAGCTATATATGTCTTAGAATATTTGAATAGTCTCTGTTGTCAATATTATGATAATGTTTTAATCGCTGTCCGTTACCATAAATGGTTCACTATTCCGACCTTTGATTTCTATCACACCGCTTTTAAGGACTTTTGTGATTTCGAAAGGGTCTGACCACCTAGATTTAAGTTTTCCCGGAAAAAGCTTAAGTCTCGAATTAAATAGTAGTACTATGTCGCCGACATTAAACTCTTTCCTAGATATACGTTTGTCGTGCCATTTTTTGGTTCGTTCTTTGTATATCCTGGCATTCTCATAGGCGTCTAGTCGAAGTTCTTCCAATTCGTGAATGTCCAAAATTCGTTTCTCACCTGCGGAAGTATAATTTATATTTAGGGTCTTAAT
The DNA here is from genome assembly GCF_024323335.1 of Lathyrus oleraceus. Classification (NCBI taxonomy): domain Eukaryota; kingdom Viridiplantae; phylum Streptophyta; class Magnoliopsida; order Fabales; family Fabaceae; genus Lathyrus; species Lathyrus oleraceus. The sequence goes on along the minus strand of NC_066584.1, from coordinate 199,605,978 downwards.
TGCCCAGTAAGCTTTGTGTTCTAATTCCACAGGGAGATGACATGATTTACCGTAGACTAATTTAAAGGGTGTGGTCCCTATTGGGGTTTTGTAAGCTGTCCTATAGGCTCACAGAGCTTCATTTAGTTTAGTTGACCAGTCTTTTCTGGATATTCCGACAGTCTTTTCTAGAATCTGTTTGATTTCTCTATTCCAGATCTCGACTTGCCCACTGGTTTGTGGGTGATAAGGTGTTGCTACACGGTGTCGGACTCCATACTTCAGAAGAAGTTTTCCAAAGATATTCGATATGAAATGGGAGCCACCGTCACTAACGACTAGTTTTGGCACACCGAATCTAGGAAAGATAATGTTCTTGAACAACTTAATAACTACTCGTGTGTCATTTGTCGGAGAAGCTACGGCCTCGATCCATTTTGAAACGTAATCGACAACAACGAGTATGTACTTATTACCAAAAGAAGATGGGAATGGTCCCATGAAGTCAATCCCCCATACATCAAAGACTTCCACTTCTAAGATGCCTGTTTGTGGCATTTCATCGCGTCTTGAAACGTTACTAGTGCGTTGACACCGTTCGCAATTTTTAACTGCATTATGGACATCTTTCCATAGAGTAGGCCAAAAGAGGCCCGATTGTAAGATCTTAGCACAAGTTTTTGATGTGCTTGCGCGCCCACCATAGGGGGCGGAATGGCAATGAGAGACTATGTTGTCTGTTTCATCCTCAGGAACACATCTTCGGAAAATACCGTCGGTACCTCTTTTGAAAAGCAGGGGTTCATCCCAGTAGTATTGTTTTAGATCATGAAGGAATTCTTCTTTTGTTGGTAGGATAGGTCCGGTGGGAGTACTCCAACAGCCAGGTAGTTGACAAAATCAACATACCATGGCAGAGTTACATTCACATGAATTTCTTCCACGAATTCTTCTATTTCGGTATCACTTATTGTTAGTTCAGACATGTCGCTTCCCATTTGGGCTATAAGTCGGTCGTAAGGAAATCATCATTGATTGGAATTTATTCAGGTTGATTCCCTTCGATTCGTGATAAGTGGTTTGCTACTATGTTTTCAGTACCCATCTTATCTTTTATCTCTAAGTCAAATTCTTGTAAGAGTAGGATCCATCTTAAGAGTCTTGGTTTGGCATCCTTCTTACTTAGCAAATATCTAATAGCGGCGTGGTCAGTATAGATAATGCTTTTCGCTCCTACTAAGCAGGAACAAAATTTTTCTAAGGCGAACACAATGGCTAGAAGTTCCTTTTCAGTGGTGGCGTAGTTCATTTGGGATAGATCTAGTGTTCTACTTGCGTAGTATATATCATGAAGTTTTTTATCCTTTCTTTGTCCTAGTACTGCACCTACGGCATAATCACTCGCATCACACATGATTTCGAAAGGTAATCTCCAGTCAGGTGGTTGCATGATAGGTGCGGTGATTAAAGATGTTTTTAATTGCTCAAACGATGTTAAACATTTTTCATCAAAGATAAAGTCAGCGTCTTTCATTAATAAACCGTAAGTGGTTTGGTAATTTTCGAGAAATCTTTGATAAAACGTCAGTAGAAACCGGCGTGTCCTAAAAAGCTTCGTATTTCTCGTACGATTTTCGAAGGTTGAAGATTCTCTATGATTTCGATCTTAGCTTTGTCTACTTCAATTCCTTTATCAGATACTACATGTCCTAACACGATTCCTTGTTGGACCATGAAATGGCATTTCTCCCAATTCAAGACGAGATTCACCTTTACGCATCTTTCAAGTACCATTTCAAGGTTTGATAGACATGCTTCGAAGCTCTGCCCACAAACAGAAAAGTCGTCCATAAAGACTTCCATAATGTCTTCTATAAAATCAGCGAAGATTGACATCATGCATCTTTGGAATGTTGCGGGAGCGTTGCATAATCCAAATGGCATTCGTCGGTAAGTGAATGTACCATAAGGGCACGTGAAGGTTGTCTTCTCTTGGTCGTCAGGATGGATTGGAATTTGAAAGAATCCTGAATAACCGTCTAGATAACAGAAGTGGGAATGCTTAGCCAATCGTTCAAGCATTTGGTCAATGAAAGGCAGAGGAAAATGATCCTTCCGAGTGGCTTTGTTTAGTTTTCTATAATCGATGCACATTCTACTTCCGGTCATAACTCTTTGTGCTATAGATTCGCCCTTCTCATTCTTAACAACTGTAACACCCCCTTTCTTAGGTACTATATGAACGGGGCTAACCCATTGACTATCGGAGATCGGGTATATGATTCCAGCATCTAGTAACTTCTTTACTTCATCCTTGACTACAGTACTTAAGATTGGGTTGATCCTTCTCTGGTGTTCTCTAGAGGTTTTACAATCTTCCTCTAGCATAATGTGATGCATACAGATAGAAGGACTTATTCCTTTTAGGTCGGCGATGCTGTAGCCTAATGCAGTTGGATATTTTCTTAAGACATCTAGTAACTTTTCAGTTTCCATTTGTCCCAAGTCAGTGTTGACTATTACTGGTCTTTTGAGTCCAGTGTCTAGGAATTCGTATCTTAGGTTCTTTGGTAGTGTTTTTAATTCCAAGTCTGGTTTGTTCGGGCATGGCATGTGGTTAGGTGTAAGTGCTAAGCATTTGCTTAGACTATCATTTTGGTATGGTTCACGCCAATTATCATCTTCAAAGATTAAAGGGATTTGGATTTTCATTATATCGGAATATGTGGTTTCTTGCATATCCATCTCTCTTACGCACTCGTCTATGACATCAAGTAGATAACATGTATCGTCTATAGCTGGCGCTTGTAAGAAATGTGTCAAGATGAATTCAACCTTTTCTTCTCCAACTTCGAATGTTAGCTTACCTCTTTTCACGTCTATTATGGCTCCGTCGGTGGCTAAGAATGGCCTTCCTAATATAATAGGTGTACTGGCATCTTCTTTGATGTCCATGATTATGAAGTCTATAGGAATCTAGAATTGTCCTACACGTACTAGGACATTCTCTAGTATACCGACAGGATATTTGATTGAGCGGTCAGCGAGTTGAACAAACATCTTGGTTGGTCTTAGTTCTCCCATGTTGAGCCTTTTACAAATGGTTAAGGGCATTACACTAATGCTGGCTCCTAGGTCGCATAGAGCTTTGTCTATGACGAATTTTCCAATGACGCATGGTATGGAGAAACTACCTGGGTCTTTTAGTTTGGGAGGCATTGCATTTTGGATTATTGCGCTACACTCAATAGTAAGTGTAACTGTTTCATTATCCTCAATTATTTTCTTATTGGATAGGATCTCCTTAAGAAATTTGGCATATGAGAGAATTTGTGTGATGGCTTCTGTAAAGGGAATTGTAATGTTTAGTTGCTTTAGAAGTTCAACAAATTTCCTAAATTTCCCTCCAGTTTTAGAATTTGCGAGTCTTTGAGGATACAGAATGGGTGGTTTATAAGGTGGTAGAGGCACATAAGGTTTTTATTTCTCTTCGGCCTCTCGGGTATTATCTTCCTTCTCCTTCGGTTCGCTTACTTCCTCAGTTGTGGTTTTGTCTGGTTTTTGGTACATGGCAAGATTTTGGAGTCTTGGATCTACGGGTCCTTCTATTTCTTTTCCACTCCTCAGTATAACGACATTTGCATATCCTTTTGGATTAGATTGCGGCTGTCCAGGAAATGTGCCAGCGGGAGCGGCAGTAGATGCTTATTGTTGAGCCACTTGTGAAATCTGTGTTTCAAGCATTTTGTTGTGGGTGGCTAAGGCGTCTACTTTGCTCGCTAATTGTTTAAGTTGCTCGCTAGTATGTATGTTTTGGTTAAAGAAGTCTTTGTTTGTCTGAGCTTGGGTAGCTATGAAGCTTTCCATCATTAGTTCAAGGTTGGACTTTCTAGGCATGTTAGGAGCATTATTAGCTGGCTTTTGATATCCAGGAGGAACAGCGGGTGCTTGGCCAGGTGCATATAGGGCGTTATTATTCTTATACGAAAAGTTAGGATGGTTTTTCCAACCTGGGTTATAGGTATTCGAATAAGGATTTCCTTGTGCGTAATTCACTTGATCAGTTGGAACTCCTGCTAATATCTGACATTCTGGTGCAGTGTGTCCAGGGGTTTCACATAACTCACAGTTTGGAGTCACGATAGCCACGGTGGTTGCGGGTGGTATGGTCAAGTTGTCTAACTTTTGAACAAGGGCATCTACCTTTGCATGGACGTGGTCAAGGCTACTGATTTCGTACATTCCACTTTTTGTTTGGGACTTTTCTACAGGAGTTCTTTCACCTCCCCATTGGCAATGGTTTTGGGCCATGTTTTCAATGAGTTGATATGCTTTGTTGTATGGCTTGTCCATAAGTGCACCGCCCGCGGCAGCGTCTACTGTCAGTCTTATGTTATACAGAAGCCCATTGTAAAATGTGTGAATGATCACCCAGTCTTCGAGACCGTGATATGGACATATCCTCATCATGTTTTTGTATCTCTCCCACGTGTCGTAGAGAGATTCTACATCTTTTTGTCGAAATTCGTTGATTTGAGCTCTCAGCATAGCAGTTTTGCTTGGCGGAAAATATCGGGATAAGAAAACGTTCTTAAGTTCTTCCCATGTTGTAACTGAGTTGGATGGAAAGGATTACAACCAAGCCCAAGCTCTGTCTCTTAGTGAGAAAGGAAAGAGGTGTAGTCTTATCGCATCTTGAGATACACCATTTGCCTTCACAGTGTCTGCGTACTGTACAAACTTGGTGAAATGTTCATTAGGGACGTCCATAGGATTTCCATCAAATTGATGTTGTTGGACGGCTGATAATAATGAGGGTTTCAGCTCGAAATCATTTCGATTGATAATAGGGTCAGCAATGCTGCTGTGAGGTTCTTGTTGGGACGGGGTACCGTAGAACTTAAGAGGACGATTTGATCGGTGTATTCGCAAGTGCACGAATCATGTCACAGTAATATAAAAGATTATCGATCCCACAGAGACCAAATCGTCAATCTATCGGTTACTATTGTTACGATGTTTATCTAAGGCGGTACAAATGAGATATTGATGTCGCAAAATAATAGTAAATAAAGAAAATGATAAATACAGTGCAAATAAAGATAGGCTTGAATGTATTTCACGTCAGTTAAACGATGCTTCGATTGTCTAAATAGAACTACTTATGGGGCAATATTTTCTACTCTTGAAAATAATCCATTTAACAGGAACTGTCGCTTTCGTGTATTCAGAACTGAGTTTACCCTTAAATTAAGGCCTTTTATTGTCACTTATAAAAGGTGCGCAAAACGCTAAAGTAGTAAACCTATTTTTAAGAAATAAGACTCATAAGCTTAGTTGAAAAGTTATTTTGATTCAGAAAGTTTACCCAAGGAGTTTCCTGATTTTAAATCTATCAACGCGTCCGAAAACAGTTTCAAAAATTGTTTTTCCTTAAAGTGATAAAAATTCCTAGTTAACTAAGCCAGGGTGCTTTCACACTCCTTGAGTAGTTAAAATTAACTAAGTTTGTTTCAGAAAACTCGAATTAAAAATCAAAACAGCCCCTAAAGCATTTCTACAAATGCAATATGTGAAACATCTCTTTAACTGCGATCCTTACATTCTAACCTTTGAAAGATTTAGCCAGACATGGTAATACAAGCAAATACAACGATGTTGAACATGATGAAAAGAAGTTTAGAATGTAAGGCGTGAAGAACAAGTAAAACGTGTAAAATAATTAAAACGAGCAATAAAGATAATGGCGAGAAAATTAAATAAAGTAAAGACAATGGCAGGAAATTAAATAAAGTAAAGCATGACAAGGAATTAAATAAAGTAAAGCATGACAAGGAATTAAATAAAGTAAAGCATGACAAGTAAAATAAAAAGGCGATTAAATTAGAACCTGCTCCAAATGGAGGATTTAAATCTGGTACAAGGAAGTAAATAAACCTTTGACTTTGAAAATAAAGATGACGACAAAATCAAAGTGCTCCAACTCAATTACACTAAGGTGCGATAACCCCTCGATGTGACAGATTACCGCTTTTACAACTAATATTATAGTCTTAGTGTTGTAAACTTAGTTGGATGATTTGGAAGTGAACTAGAACGACATATTTATAGAGGAACTAAACAGCATGCAAAGACCGGGATGCCCTTCAACTTCTCTTTAGTGGGAATGTGGAATTCAAAGGTGGCGCCCCCACCCCTCCATGACGCCCGCCGTGTGAGTATATGGGGAATTTCATGGGATCGTGGCAGTTTCCTCCTGGTTGAGGGCTGATGTGTCATGCTCTTCAACTTCTAAATAGCGACTGCCATGCAGAACGCCACGAGTACAATATTTGCCGAAAACCCTAATTTTTGGGCCTTTTTGCTTCGTTTCTTCTAAAAAGGTCCTGAAAGAGCTAAATACCTGAAAATAAAAAAAAGAAAGTATAATACAAGCAAAATGATAATAAAGACCTAATAAACATGTGTAATCCGAGTCAAATATGCGGTGTGATTTAGTGTGATCAAATTCTCCCACACTTAAACCTTTGCTTGTCCTCAAGCAAAACTCTTTATAGCTCATGCAAGAAAAACAGTATCAACCAGAGTTAATTCAAGGCTAAGAAGAACTTATAAGTTCATTCAAGGAACGTATCGATAGGTACTAACGAATCGAACTAAGGATATCGTAATGACACTTTCTACAAGTGCGGTCATAGGCTTCGTTCCTATACAAATCAATCCATATCACCCCACAATACCTAGGCCTTCCTTTCATCTACTTCAAGTCCTTTTTATTCAGGTGCAATCACATTAAGCCTGTTATCCGTACACACTCATATTAAGGTGATCGGTTAGTGATTATAATCTTAAGCATGGGGCTCTGGTACATAAGTTGGTGTGGCCCTTTTATTCAACCCAATTGTAGTTGTGGGGGATTGGATCGTAATCCACCGTACCAAGTTGAACACCAGATATCTCTGAACCAACCAACAATGGGTATATTATTATATATATTTTTTATTTTTCTGCATGTTTCGCAAACCTCTTTATTTTGCTGGGTTAAATGACCGTGTGAGAGTCACCTAGCCCGGAATTTCATACAACTAGAGAACAAAGCAGAAATTTTTATGATCATTCACTTATTTTCATCGGTCCTCTACGTAGCGCATGCTTAAGCCGGAGCTGACTGCAAGGATATACTACTTAAGGACTTATTTGGAACAAAAATTAGGACCACAACATATGGGGTATCAGGATCGACTCTTATAATCATGAAGCCTACGGTGTCAAGACGATATCAATTTTTAGAAAAAAATTTCCCAAATATTTACATCCTGTCATAAACCTGTCTTATAGCCTGAATATTCAAAATACACTGTTTTCTTTGCTCACAATTTTTTTGGTAAGGCTAAAGAAATGGGAGAAATACGGATACACCATACAGATGACTCGTCAAACACATGTTATTTTATTGAAAGGAAAGCAAACAACTAAAACACACAAGACATACTGAAAATAAAGGAAAGCGATAAAAATCTCCTCCCACACTTAAACCGAACATTGCCCTTAATGTTTCAATATTAGATAGGGTAGGAGTAACCTGAAAGAGAGAGAACTATGGTTGATCACCGGTACCGTCACCGCCCTGGCCAGGACGCCTGGGTCGACGACTCCTGCTACGAGTACTAAGACCTTCCTGCAGCTTCCTCGATAAGTGCGAAGTGATGCTCAGTAGCCTGTCACTGGAGATGCTGCTCATTAGTGATCGCAAGCAAGGACTCAGTGATAGTCTGATGTGCTTGCTCAGTGCGCTGCTGGGAGGCTACCATAAAACTCATATTATCAGTCAATTGTTGGTTTATGGTATTTAGAAGGGCGTCACGCCTTTCTTCTCAAGCCAGGTGCTCGTGCCACATCTCCTTAGTGATGTAAAAATCGGGAGTGGTACCTGCAAAATGGTCATAAGAAGAAGGTGAAGTGTGTGCAGGTAATGTAGTGTGTGTAGGAATATCATGAGCAGGGGACTGGTCGTGCCGGTCATACTCATCATCGGTCCATTGTCCATCATCCATAGGGACATTAGGTGGCAAAGGACTGGTAAAAGGTGGAGCATCGAGATCATATGTCCAGTTCCTTGCATGTCGCACATCTGTACACTGAGAGCAAGGTAAAACAACACTCGATATAGCTACACCATGGATCATGAGGTTATAACCGCCTGCTCGCCGCACCTTGCACAATTTTATATCCTTCAAAAATTTCAAGTTAATGGTGCGGTGAGGGAGCGGTTCTAATGTAGCTAACTCAACGTTGAGATTTAGTGCTCTAGCAATAGAAGTAATTAATCCACCAAAAGAAATAGTTCCTCCTTTTTTCAAAATGGCGAACATATGTGCAAGCATAAAAGGAACATGATTGATCCTTTGATTAGTAAGGCAACCCTGTAAAAATAGCAACTCGGGGGCATTTACTTTAATAGAATTTTCCCGACCAAAAATAGTACATGCCAAAAGATATCGAAAAATACAGATGGCCGGTTATGAATAGTGGAGGCTAAAATTCCATCAAAAGAAGTGACAACCATATTTGATAATCTATTCCAAAAGTTAAAGGCTTCGAGTGCCCATTCAGCATCTAAGGGTGTCTCACAAATGACACCCTCTCCGTAAGACATTCCTAACAAACCTGCTAAGGCATCGGTAGTGTACTCATATTCAACATTGACCATTCTAAAACATACGGTATCAACCGTGCTAGCAGTGCCAGGATGAACAGTGTAAATTAGGGAACTTAGAAATTCCCTAGTCAGCCTATCATAGGTGGGTTCCTTATTAGCAAAAATCTCATGCAAATCTAAATTATCTAGCATATGAAAAATACTATGATACGCCCCTAAAGTATACAAACAGTCCTCATCTACATACCTGGTGGCGAGAATTTCCCGTGATTGCAACTTTTGTAAAATTTTGCTCTGATGCTCTCCAGGTTTCCTTCCGCGAAGGATGATGTTGTTGAATTCCATTCCAGCCATTGATGGCGAGTGAAGAAAAAAATGGGTTTTTATGGTAAAGAAGTGAAAATGGGATTGTAGTGGGTTTTTGATGGAGAAAACTGATGAGTGAAGTTTGGAAATGATAATGGGTTGGAGTTAGAATGATGAAGTTGGGAATTTTCGTGGACTTTGATGGAGGTGGAAGGAGGAAAAACTGGGTTTTGAGAGGTTGAAGAAGGCAAAAATGGGAGATTTAGGGATTCTGTCTCGTTAAATGTACAGACCCCATGGCACCCGCCATGAGGCTATGGCGCCTGCCATGGCTCCGAAATTGTTGTTTTTGGGCCGGGCTTGTTCCTTGCTTCTTGGGCTTCAACTTTTTCCCTATTTTTGCAAAGGAGGTGTACATAGGATTCCATAACATGTTGTCTTTTTAATTTTCGATTAAGCTTGATAAATGACAAAATAAAAAAGTAAAGTAAAGTAAAAATAAAGTAAAAACATAATAATAGTAACACACACACACACACACACGCAAACGCACACACACACACACATACACAGATATATATATATATATATATATATATATATATATATATATATATATATATATATATATATATATATATATATATATATATATAGATAGCAATAAGTCACGGGTCGAGAGATGCTAGGAAAGGAAAAGAAAGCATAAAGTCAAAAGGAAAAAGAAAAACAAGCATAAATAATAAATAATGGGAAATAAGTAAAGCAAACGACATCTCTCGGTCGGTGATATCATCAATGTCCAGGGAATTATGGAGTCTCCTCAACTTCGGATCCTCGGAGCTCTGCAATCTGGTGTCTAAGTTCAGCGATCTCATTGTTCTGTATATCGACTTCAGTGGCATGATTGACATCTGACACTTCGACCTGCAAAGCAACGTCAGCAAGCTCCTGGCGGAGCTGGGCTATCTCCATACGAAGCTTAACAAGCTCATAATGCATGCTTGGACTCTGGAGATTTGGATTATTGGTGAGGACTTTGATTCTGGTAGGTGCTGGATGATGCTCTACTTCAGGTGGGATTCTCTGCTCATCTACTGTCTCAGCTTGGCCTTCTATGGCATATGCCCAATTGGCCTGATTATAAACACAAGTTACCTGAGAGTCTGGTAAAGTAAAGTAGTGGATAGTCTCACCCTCGATCAGGAGCCTGTATTGGTCTGGGTGGAAAGGAGATCTCCTCATGAGGCCACGGTCCAGACAGAAGTCAATATTCATCAAAGTATAACTGCAGTAAGATGTTAGGTGAAATAGAATTCTATCAAGTCCTAGATAGGAGGCTATATGAGTTACCGTTCCTCTAACATGTATAGGACTCACAGCGGAGCGAGCATTAAGATAGAGACTCTCGATCAGAAAATCTCCGCAAGCTACTGGGCGTGACTGAGTGGTACAGTACATGAAGAAAATCTCTTCAGCACTTACGTGTGTATCAGTGTCACTCCTCCCCAAGAAGGTGTGGGAAATAATCATCTGAAAATATCTGAAAGCAGGATTATGGATCTTGTTAGAGACTTGGGTGGAAGGGTCAGGGCTACCTCCACATGTAATGTCACTCCAGAACTTCTCAACGTCTCTACTCAGGAAATAGCCCATGGGGAGCTCAGATGAGGCATCATAAGTAGTTTGAAATCCAAGTAAGTCACCGAAACGCTTGTGGTTGAAGGTGTACTCTGTCCCAAGCATCCTGAAATTAATGTAGCCACAATCACTAGCGTGACCAACATATGGCTCGTAGTTCAGCGAGCTCAAGAACTCCAAAGTGAGGTTCTTGTAGGTCACATGCATCGCTTCAGTATACTCATCCCATTGCAGCTGACTGCACAAATGCCTGACACTAGGCTCAATGCTAATGCTTCCATGCAGCTTAAATCAAGATATCTGGTGGGCAGCATTAGACGCTGGCAAAGCATGGCGTAGCGTTGCTCCTGTACTTGGTCACGAAAGATCACTGAAAAGTTAGGTTAAGAACAGAGGACACCTGAAATCGCAAACATTGCAATTGTTAGTCTAAACATAAATAAATAAAGAAATAAAATATATATATATATATATATATATATATATATATATATATATATATATGAAAATATAAATTGAAATAGTAAAAGTGGAGTAAAGGAAAAAGAAACCATGGGTTGCCTCCCATGCAGTGCTTGTTTAACGTCGTTAGCTTAACGATTTGAACTTTATATATCAGAGGTAGGAATCGGAGGGTCGATCAGAGTATGGCCAGGGCATTCTGTGGGGATGTCACCTTATTGATATTGCTTCAGTCTTTGTCCATTTACCACAAACGGATTACAGGAATTGTTTCGGATTTCAACTGCTCCAGATTTGAGGATTTTGGAAACCTTAAAGAGGCATGTCCATCTCGAACGTAGCTTACCTGGAAAAAGTCGTAATCTTGAATTGAAAAGGAGAAAAGAGTCGCCTATATTAAAGTCCTTTTTTAAAATCCTTTTGGCATGCCATGCTTTGGTTCTTTCTTTGTATATAATGGCATTCTCGTAAGCGTTCTGGTGGAGTTCCTCCAATTTGTGGACATCGAGGATTCGCTTCTCGCCAGATGCTAGGTAATCTAAATTTAGGGTCTTGATGGCCCAATATGGTTTGTGCTTAAGTTCAAAAGGTAAGTGGAATGACTTTCCATAGACTAACTAATATGGTGTAGTTCCAATAGGGGTTTTGTAAGTAGTTCTGTAAGCCCACAATGCTTCTGTTAGCTTTTCAGCCCAATCTTTTTTGGATATTGAAACAGTTTTTTCCAAGATTTTCTTAATCTCTCTGTTTGATACTTCCACTTGACCATTAGTCTGGGGATGATATGGTGTTGCTACTCTGTGTTTTACTCCATACTTTCTTAAGAGTTTATCGAATATCCTGGATAGAAAATGTGATCCACCATCACTTATGACAAGTCGTGGTACTCTAAATCTGGGGAAAATATTGTTTTTAAACAACTTGATGACTACTCTTGTGTTGTTAGTGGGTGAGGCTATAGCTTCTATCCATTTGGACACATAGTCGACGACTACGAAAACATACTTGTTTCCCATCGAAGATGGAAAAGGTCCCATGAAATCAATACCCCAAACATCAAATAATTCCACTTCTTGGATGTTCTTCAAAGGAATTTCGTCGCGTCTTGAGATGTTTTCAGCACGCTGGCACCGGTCACATTGGACAATATAAGTATGGACATCACACCATAGTGTTGGCCAATAAAGACCAAATTGAAGGATCTTAGCGTATGTCTTGGATGTGCTTGAGTGTCCACCATAGGGTGAAGAGTGACAATGCTCTATGATATTTCTGACTTCTTCTTCCAGGATGCAACGTCGAAAAATGTTATTTGTTCCTCTTTTAAAAAGGAGTGGTTTGTCCCAATAGAAATGTCTTACATCTTTAAAGAACTTCTTCTTTTGCTGATAATTGAGGTCAGGTGGTATGATATCAGCGGCTAGATAATTCACAAAATCAGCGTACCATGGTACTCTGCTAATCTCTGAAACTGTTCCAAAGTTGTCTCTATCAGGTTCAAGGGGAACGGTATCTAACTTAGCTATCAATTTGTCATAGGCGATATCATCATTTATAGGTAAATGGTCTGGCTTCAAATGCTCTAGTCTGGAAAGATGGTCAGCAACTACGTTTTCTGTTCCTTTTTTTGTCTCGGATATCTAAGTCGAACACTTTTAGCAAAAGGATCCATCTGAGTAACCTAGGTTTCGCATCCTTTTTGCTTAGAAGGTAACAAATAGCTGCATGGTCTGTATAGACTATAATCTTAGATCCGACAAGATAAGACCTAAATTTATCAATTGCAAAAACTACAGTTAGGATTTCCTTCTATGTTGTCGTATAATTGAGTTGAGTGGCATATAGGGTTCTACTAGCGTAATATATCACATGTAATTTCTTATTTTTTCTTAGTCCTAAAACAGCTCCTACAGCGAAATCGCTAGCATCACACATTATTTCAAAAGGTTAAGTCCAATCCGGAGTTTGTAAAATGGGTGCTGAAATTAGCGCTTATTTTAAATGATTAAAGGCTTCGATACATTTTTCATTGAAAATGAATTCAACATCTTTCATCAGAAGGCCGGTCAGGGGTTTTGTTATTTTAGAGAAATCTTTGATAAAGCGTCGGTAAAAACCGGCGTGCCCAAGAAAACTTCAAACTTCTATAACAGTCTTAGGAGGGTTAAGGTTTTCTATCACTTCTATCTTTGCTTTGTCGATCTCAATGCCTCTTTCAGATATTATATGTCCTAACACTATGCCTTCTTTAACCATAAAGTGACACTTCTCCCAGTTTAATACAAGGTTAACTTCTACGCATCTTTCTAGGATTTTCTCAAGATTAATGAGGCAATTGCCAAAGTCAAACCCACATACCGAGAAATCATCCATGAACACTTCCATAATTCCATCGAGATAATCTGCGAAGATTGACATCATACAACATTGGAGAGTAGCTGGCACATTGCAGAGTCCAAACAGAATTCGTCTGTAAGCAAATGTTCCATAAGGACAAGTGAAGGTTGTTTTCTCTTGATCCTTGGGGTGTATGGGTATTTGGAAAAATCCATAATATCCATCCAGATAACAAAAGTAAGAGTGTCTGGCGAGACGCTCAAGCATTTGATCTATGAATGGAAGGGAGAAATGGTCTTTCCTAGTTGCCTTATTGAGATTCCTATAGTCTATGTACATACGCCATCCGTCTTCTGTACGTTTAGCCACATGCTCGCCCTTCTTGTTCTGCACGACTGTGATGCCTCCCTTTTTGGGTACCACATGTACATGACTTACCCATTTACTATCGGAGATCTGATAGATTATACCAGCTTCTAGCAGTTTAAGGACTTTCTTCTTTACCACCTCACTTATTACAGAGTTGATTCTTCTCTGATGTTCTCTGGAAGGTTTTGAATCCTCCTCTAGCGAGATCCTGTGCATACACACGGATGGGCTTATACCTTTTAAATCAGAGATGTTGTACCCTAAGGTAGAGGGGTATCTTCGTAAAACATTCAAGAGTTGGTTTGTCTCGTCTTGGTTTAAGGTGGCACTAACTATTAGTGGGAGATTCATTTCTTTATCCAAAAACTCGTATCTTAGGTTCTTGGGTAATTCCTTAAGTTCTTGAGCTGGTTTTTGAGAGTTTGGTGAAAGGTATAGAGTAAGGCCCAAACATTCGTTAGTGTGAGGTTCCGTTTCCTTTATCTCGTTGTAAGACCCTAATTTTGACCCTAAGATCTCTCATGGCATCATGATATTGCACAAGTGCATTGCCTCAAGGATCATAGCATGTTTGGCTCCTTAACCCTAGGGTTGGGACTTGTGTGAGTGGTTTGAGACCACCAAGCATGCTTGTATTCTATATTATTGCTTTTCTTATTTTGATTACTAACAAAAAGCACAAAAATATGTCATTAACTCTTTTGTTTTGAAGCTCAAGTGATCATGTGTTCCAATGCTCCAAGGAGGCTCCTAAGCCTAATGAAATGGCTAGATGAAGATGAGAAAAGGCATGACAATGGTCCACAAAGCTCCTAATTATAATATATCTCTCCCAAGTATCTCAATTTTCCAATTTGATCAGGATAACCCAAAGGGCTTGAGGATTGTTTCCCAAGGAAACCCTAATTCAACTGTGCTTTGACTGTGCCTTGCCCATGAAGCAACCTCAAACTATGATCAAATTTAATCAAGGGAAGTTCTTTAATTCATTATTTTATGCATATATGATCATATTTGAGGATCCTCAATCATTTATTCATCAAGATTGGAAGTTTGGCCTTGAAAAGCTGACTAGTCAAGTCATCTGACTAAACTGAGGATCACTGAGATATAACTTTTGATGTGTTTGTAAAATGAAGATGACCCCAAGAGAACAAATGGTCTTAAGAACCATATGAACAACTTTACTGTTCATCAAAAATCCATTTGAAACTTTTACGGTCATCATTCATTTCAAAACATTATAGGTCATTTTGACTGAAAGTCTAATTTTGGGTCAACTTACCAAGGGAATAACTTCCTTATTTTTTATTATTTTTAGGTGAGACCAAATTCATTGGAAATATTGAGATGTCTAATTAAAATGTTATGTTGTACAAAATTTCATAATCCTAAAAGAAATACATGTGATAATACAAAACATTATAGGTCATATTGGACCTAAGTCATTCAATTTGAAAAAGTACCTAACTTCAAATGCCCATAACATTGTCATAGAAAATCCAAATGATGCAAAATTTGAGTCACAATTGATCATCTTGAAAAGATATACAACTTTGATGTTGGAGGATTTTCCATTTAAAGCTTGCACCATGAAAATAGATGGGTTTGATTAGGCTTACTTATGGTGAAAATTTTCAAAGGTGACTTAAACATGTTTTGTACCTAAATTTTCACAGCCAGTTTTCATTAATTTCCAAATGCCAAATGAATTTTTTCCCAACATGACTTTTGTTCCTTATTTCAAGGGCTTTCGAACCATTACTCACATTACTTTTTTGGACTTAATATTTGGGAGTTTCGAAGAACTCTTCATTTATGTGCATTTTGGCATTTCATGTCATAACTTGGTATGCAAGCTGGTTCCACTTCATGTACACGTCCAAATCCATTCCAAATGAAATCAACATGGTTTTTCACCCATCATTGGGCCTTTCATACGCCTGTACAGGCCCATGCATATCCAATTTCAAATGCCATGCACACGAGGGAAGCATGATGCACAACCAATTTCAGCTATAAATAAATACTCCTTCTCATTCATTCATAAACCTTTTGAAGATCTGAAACGCTGCAACATTGAAACCATAGCCATACCAAAGGAATTTTTCAGAATTTTTTCTCACTTTCGAGCTTGAAATTCAACATCATTAGTTGATCTTCAAAGCTTAATTCCTTAACCTTTTATCTCCACTGCACCCCTAGAGCAAAAAGGAGCCAAGATCTTGAAGGAATCGTGACCTAAAGAGCTTCAATTCAGAGGTATACCTTCAGACTTTTTGGATCTAGAACTTCCAATTCAATGTAGTATCCTTGTGTTTGTGTGGTTTTCTGAAGTCCTCACACTTGAGGCAAGTCAATGGTGGTTTCAATTTTCCATTTCGTGCACTTACAGTTGATACACCATGATCTTCCACTTCACATTCCTCTCAATATAGGAAGAGTGAGGAAGATCCATGGATATAGTGTTGATCTCCATCACACGAGCTTCAATTTCATGTCCTTACTTTCCATTTTTGTTAAGTTTTTTTCTCTGCAACTAGTGGTCGGAGATTGTTGGTTCACCGGAGAAGATGGTGGTTTCCACCACCATCACCACGTGTAGACCTTCAGGGTCTACGTTCTAATCAGGATCCTCCATTGTGTTTACTTATTTTAATTCATGATGCTGCGCATTTGAGTCGAACACACGCTGCGCCCTCACATCTGAGCCATTCAGCCTTGCCACGTCAACTAATGAGGTGCATCACGCGGCTGTGGTTTTTTTCCATTTAATTAATTTTATTTTATTTTCAGTTAATTGATTTGATTTTCAAAAATTCATAAAAAATTTATTTGAAGTCAAAAAAATATGAGACCAATTGCAAAAAATTTCTTGAAAAATCTAGTTTCATATTTTGATTTTTAATTATTTTTGTGACTTATTTAATATTTTTTATGAATTATTTGATTTTTAATAGTTTTAATTCATTTTAAAATACTTTCTGACTTTTGAAAAATCCAAAAATATTTTCCTAACACCTATGGATCATGATAAGTCAATGAAAAATAGTCTCATCAATTTCTTATTTAATTTGAGATTTATTTGAGATTTTAATTCATATTGTGTTATTTTTTAGTGTTTTTAATTGTTTTTAAATACTTTCTGGTTTAAAAAATTGGTGAGAAAATTAGTCAAAGCTTGTTTGACTATGTTAAACCTATGAGAATTTTGATTGGACTTGTTGAAGTTGATTTGAATTGAATTTGAGGTTTGACCTTATTTGTTTATTTTTTATTTGCATTTCATTTTAATTCAAAAAAATACAAAAAAATATTGTTGACTTGTAATCTTCATTTCTTTTCTGTTTGGTGTTGATTGATGTTGGTTTGATCCATATTTGATCAATTGGAGTTAATTGATGTATTCTTTTTCCCTCCCTTTCATCTTCATCCCTTTCTTTCCATTAATGGCCAATGAGTTAAGTTCTTATGGTTGGTCTTGACAAATGAGAGGTTTAACCTTCTTTGATCAAAACCAAACTCAACTTGATCCATGATCAAGTGAGTTGTTTTGTGTCCAAGATAGGTTGCTTCTTGGTCAAGCAAATAACCTAAAGACAATACAAGGCCTCATGCCTTTAGAATGCTAAATTTGTTGAAGAGCAACTAGGCCTCATGCCTTTAGAATGCTAAAATCCAAAGTTGGTCTTAAAGGACTTCTCATCCAAATTTATTCTTTGTCCATTCCCCTTATTGTGTTGTGAACTTTTTGACGTTTGCTCTTGTGTGATAGGGATTCCATCTTGAGATTGTGAAAAGAGGACCATTGTCATGAGTAGCCAAGTTAAGAGACAAGCCAAATAGAGATCCTAGGAGCTTGAATCCAAATTGTTTGATTGCTTGTTTGTATGCTAAGTCCAAAGGAAAGGAGCATCTTGAATCATCTCTATGATTTCAAGAAAAGGGACTCCAAGGGTTTATCTTTTCTCTCTTATCTTTGTATGCTTTAGGACTAGCCCTTCTCTTCTTCTCCCCACTCTAACCAAGCCAAAAATCTTTTTCCTTAAACTTTTACTTTGTTTCAAACTAGAAACCTAGGCCTTATGCCTTTGACTTTTCAAAACCATTTCCATAAATACTCATTGTGAATAAACCTTAATCCAACTTTGACTTTATTTTGTAAATAAATCTAACTTGTAAATATAACTCACTTCAAGTTGTTTTTGTGGTTCCAATAGCCACCTTATTAAAACCTTTTCATAAACATTAGTCATAGGTTTGAGTTATCATATTGGTTGATGTAAATCTCACCTCATCCTTAGTGATTGAATTATAAGTCTTCCATACTTATTATAGGGTTAACCCCTCACTAGTATGTTGAAGCCTTCCTCAGATGGTGGATTGTTGGTTTAGGTTGAGTTTTCTCCCTTTGATAACAAAAGACCTTAAGGATTTTGTTCAAATCAATTCACCAATCTTTGAGATTTTTACCCCGAACTACGAGGTTTTGATCCTCCTTTGTGATGGTACGTAGGCAATGGGTTCATCCATTCAAACAAAATTTATAAATATAATCTATTCTTTTCTCATCCCTCCAATCTTTTGCACAAATCTTTTCACAAATACCAACCTACAACACATATTTGCAAAAAGGGTTCCCTTAGGGTACTAAGGATGTTTTGGGTGCGTAAAACCTTCCCATTTCATAACCAACCCCCTTACCCAGATCTCTGACATTTTTATTAGTTTTTGATTTGAAAAACTCCTTACCTTGGCTTTTGTTCTCTTTTTAGCCTTTCCTTTGGACAAATAAAAGTGCGGTGGCGACTCGAATTGTATGTTGACTTTTGGTTTAGCCAATAAACCTAAAGGTAACGAAAACCCCGCTACAGAAAAGTGGCGACTCTGCCGGGGAGAGGATCTCTCTAGTGGGTTTAGCCTACTTTTTACTTATGTGTGTTGTATGTTTATATGTATTTGTGGCATATTTTTTGTGCAAATTTGGGATGAATGTATTGTTTGTAATGTATGAATTGCTTGATATATTAATTGCTTGTATGCTTGGTGGTTTCTTGTGAGATGAGTTCTATACCCGAAGTCGAGTGCACTTATGATAGGAGAATGACACAGTCTTGTTGACTTGTGTGGAGTTATTCCTTAACAAGTTAACTTGCAAGCCCATTCACTTGGTGGAGGTCTTGTTGGGATCAATAATGTCACACGAGTAGTCGTGGTTAGGCATTACTCTTTCCAATATAAACCTTAGAAGCCAAGGACCTTAGATACCTAGCCCATCTTGGCCTATTTTAGGACGTAGTGCGAAGGTCGTTCAAGTGTAAGACTTGAGGCGATTGTTACGCGATACTACGCTCATAAGAGTCTCTCTTGAGAATATTTTTGGAATACGAGTAGTCGTTTTATCCGATAATATCCGAAAGATGGGATGATGACTATGGGAATCTTTTAGAACATGATCGTCAGGTTTAACCATAGTACACTCCTGTTGGGTGGTTCTTAACCGAGACTCCATGCTCGTGACTCTCAACAAACCTGTGATTCGCGGTTGATCCGTTCTTGTATATCCTCAATATCAATGGAACTTAGGTGTTGATAAGGTGTAAACCATAATCAACCAAAATGGATGATTGATATTGACGATGACTTGAGCCATCCCGTGACCTTTGTATGGTGTGACTTGCTTGATCCTTGAGTGTGATTATTGCATCCATGCATTCATGCATCCATTCGCATTCATGTCATCAACAATAAAGATTTTACAACGAATTTAAGAGGTCTATTTGCAAATTTTCAGACATGGATACGCAAAGAAGGAATACGAAGAAGTACAGTTTCAGACAACCCGACTTGAAAGAGTTAAGGAGTTTGACATCTTATGTATTAGAGCCTTTGAAGTTCAAAGATCGTCATGGGAAGCTTCTATCTATTCTTTCTACTAAGGTGGATGAAGGTATGATGAGTGTGTTGGTGCAGTTTTACGATCCTCTGTATTGGTGCTTCACTTTTCCGGATTTCCAGCTTTTACCTACACTTTAGGAGTATGCCTACCATGTGGGTATACCTATTTTAGACCAGTTGTCGTTCAGTGGCTTAGAGAAGATTCCGTCTTCTCAAGAGATTGCTGACATGTTTCATATGGATGTATCTGACATTGTTGCCCATATGACTACCAAAGGTGGAATTCAAGGTCTCCCGTCTGATTTTCTGATTACCAAAGCTACCTTGTTTGGGAAGACCATGAGTAAGGAAGCTTTTGAAGCCATATTTTTACTCCTCATCTATGGGCTAGTGTTATTTCCCAACATCGACAACTTCGTGGATGTGAACGCTATTAGGATTTTCTCTTCCCTTAATCCCGTTCCGACTCTGTTGGGTGGCACTTATTTCTCTTTGCATATGAGGAATGCGAAGGGTGGTGGTTCCATTGTGTGTTGTCTGCCTCTGTTGTACAAGGGGTTTATTTTGCACTTGCCTCAGACGCTTGTCTTCAAAGAGAACAAAGGATGTCTACGGTGGTCCACGAGACTTATGTCTCTCACTAATGATGATATCTCTTGGTATAATCGTGTTTATGATGGCATTCAGATTATTGACTCTTGTGATGAATTCTCCAATGTACCTCTTCTTGGTACATGTGGTGGAATTAACTACAACCCTGCTTTGGCTCTGCTTGGGCTCCCCTTAAAGGATAAACCTAACAACATTTTGTTGGAAGGCTTGTTATTTCAAGAGGGTAAAGATCCCCAAAACTTGAAGGATAGGATGGTCCGCGCCTGGCGCAAGGTTCATAAGAAAGGGAGAAATGAGCTTGGTCCGAAGAACTGTGTTGCTTTGGAACCTTACACCGCTTGGGTAAGGAAGAGAGCTCTTAAGTACTGCATGTCGTACGAGTATCCGAGACCTACCCCTATGGTTATGGTTGGGCCTTCAACCCTCCTTAATCAAGGAGTAGAGGAGTTGAGACACGAAAACCGGTCGCGTGCATGGGTTCGTGAGCGTGAGGAACTTCTTCAGCAGCTCAAAGATAAGGATGCAATGATAGAGTTTCTAGATCATCAGTTTATTGATGAGCCTGATGATGTGGTTACTTCTCTTCTTTCTCACTCGTCTAGGTTTTGGAAGAGAAAGTATGATCAGCTCGCCAAGGAAAAGGCCGATATGGAAGCAGCTTATGAGAGAGAGGTGAAGAGGCTTCGTGCTACTTATCTTCCGATCTCGAAGGCTTTGGACGATTGCTTTTAGGGCTCCATAGGATTTTTATTCTCCTTTTCTCTTGTATTCTATTTGGTTACCAAAACTGTACTACTTCTTTGGTGTAAAAAGTTTCAAAATATTATTGCTATGAGTATTCCATATATGTCTTAAAAATTCAATATTTTCAAATGCTGGCAAATAGATCTCTAAAAAGTTTCTCTGATTAAAAACAAATCATATGCATAAGCATTGCATGCATCATATGCATAAGCAGGTTTTGTTCCGAGCTCTTGATCAGTGGTCTAACTCTTTGCTCTTCATTTATTTTGAAGACAAGCTGACGCACCGGTATAACACCAGAGAAAATCATCCGAAGATAATGGAACATCTCGAGCAAGAGAACTGGGACTTGAAGGAAGAGATTGCTAGACTGATTGCCATGATGAGGTCAGTTCTGGCCGCGCAAAGTCAAGCTTCACCAACTCCTGCAACTCCTCCCGCGAGGACGGTTATCTTTGAGGTGGCTACTTCAACAGTGCCTGCTGCTACAACCCACTTCGCTCCAACTATGCCAGTCGGATTCCCTTGGGGAATGCCAACCAACTTCATACCAGAGGGCTTCGCTCCCACTCTTGCTTCTATGCCGGTATTTAGCCAGGTCCTGACTGTGCCACCTCCCGTTGTGCACACTCTCCCCCGTGTAGAAGACACCATTCATCATTCCGAGCCATATGAGGGCCCTGACGTATATGAGAAAATGGATGAGATGAAAGATCAATTCCTTGAGCTGCGCAAGGAACTGAAGACTTTGAGGGGTAAGGACCTCTTTGGGAAAAGTGTTACTGAGTTGTGCTTGGCGCCCAACGTTAAAATCCCGGTTAAATTCAAAGTGCCTGACTTTGAGAAGTACAAGGGAAACACATGCCCGCTCAGCCATCTTGTGATGTATGCTCGCAAGATGTTAACATAGACAGACAATGATCAACTGCTGATTCACTACTTTCAGGATAGCCTGACAGGTGTTGCGCTCCGGTGGTATATATGGATGGAGAGTGCAAGCATCCGCACTTTCAACGATCTAGGCGAGGCCTTTGTGAAGCAGTATAAATATAATATGGATATGGCTCCAGACAGGAACCAATTGAGGGCAATGTCCCAGAAAGACAAGAAGACCTTCAAGGAATATGCCCAGAGGTGGCGAGAATTGGCAGCTCAGATAGTGCCACCCTTGGAGGAGAAGGAGA
Source organism: Lathyrus oleraceus (assembly GCF_024323335.1). Taxonomy (NCBI): domain Eukaryota; kingdom Viridiplantae; phylum Streptophyta; class Magnoliopsida; order Fabales; family Fabaceae; genus Lathyrus; species Lathyrus oleraceus. The sequence continues at coordinate 199,583,787 of NC_066584.1, read as the reverse complement.
TGACAAATATCTTCCTGAAGACTTTGAGCTCTTTCTATTACGAGCACATGATTGCTAGTGCTCCCTCGGACTTCACCGAAATGGTGAATATGGGGATGAGGCTAGAGGAAGGGGTCCGTGAAGGATGCTTATCTCGTGATGATGGTTCCTCAGAAAAGAAATATGGAGGATTTGCTAGGAAGAAGGAAGGGGAGACACATGCTGTGTCTTCCCATGTTAAAAGAAGGCCCTATGTGAAGAGGAGAGAAGTCCGTCTAACTGTCAACCAACACCAGGTGGCTCATATAGCACCTGCTTTCAAAGAAGCTCAACAACCACAACAATAACATCGTCAACAACAACAGGCTTACCAGCCTCGCAACAACAACAACACCAACACCAACAACTATGAGAGGAAGAAGGTGACTTTTGACCCAATTCCGATGACGTATGCTGAACTTTATTCTTCCTTAATTGATAGGAAGCTGATAACTTCTCGTGATCCTCCTGCTATGCCACCCAATCCTCAATGGTGGTATAAGCCTGAACTTCACTGTGTGTATCATTCCGGTGCGCCCGGACATGACGTGGAGAATTGTTTTCCTTTGAAAACCAAGGTGCAAGACCTTGTGAGGAGTGGGATATTGTTCTTTGAGGACGTAGTCCCAAATGTGAAGAAGAACCCATTTCCCGAGCATGGGAAAGCAACCGTTAATATGGTTCAGGGGTGCCCTGGCAAGTACAAAGTCCTTTATGTGAATGACATAAGGCAATCCTTGGTTGAGATGCATAAGCTATTGCGTGAACACAGCCATTATGAGCATAATCATGATAGGTGCCAGGTGTGCACTATCAATTAAAGAGGATGCCGTCATGTGAGAAGGGACATCCAAGAGATGTTGGACCAAGGGATGATTGAGATACTTCAGAATCGTAATGAGGATGAAGTTGATGTTATCACTCCTGTGTTTAAAATTCCTGATCCTGTTGTTATCAAGTATGATGGCAACAAGAAGAAAGTATCGCCAATTCTTGTGATCAAGCCAGCGGGCCCTATTCCGTATGTATCAGACAAAGCTGTTCCTTACCGATATAATGCAATCATGTTGGAAGATAGAAAGGAGGTGCCGCTGCCCTCAACCTCTGTCGTGAGCATTTCCGACGTTAGTGGAGTGACCCGTAGTGGTCGTGTTTTCTCGCCTCAGCCGAAATCCCATGAAGACGTTGCGAAGGGAGTTGCTGTTAATCCTACCAGTCCTTTGGGGACTTCTTCTTCAAATAATTCTATTCCTGTTATGAAGGGTGTCGACCCTATTATTATGAAAACCAGTAATACTCCTATCCTTGTTGGCCAGTCTGGCATGATAAGAGAGGATGATGATGAGATGCTGAGGCTCATCAAGAGGAGTATAATGTTGTGGATCAGTTGCTTCAAACTCCATCAAAGATATCTGTCTTATCTTTGCTGATGAATTCAAAGCCACACCGTGAAGCATTGTAGAGGGTGTTAGATGTGGCATACGTGGATCACGATGTCACAATTGAGCAGTTTGATAGCATTGTTGCAAATATAACGGCCTGCAACAATTTAAGCTTCTCTGATGATGATCTTCCCGAGGAGGGAAAAGACCATAATTTGGCTTTACATATATCTATGAACTGTAAAGATGATGCCCTGCCCAATGTGTTGGTGGACACAGGGTCATCACTTAATGTATTGCCAAAATCCACTCTTGCCAAACTCTCATACCAGGGGCCTCCCGTAAGGCAGAATGGAGTGGTAGTGAAAGCTTTTGATGGATCGCGCAAAACTGTGATTGGTGAATTAGAACTCCCGATCAAGATTGGACCTAGTGATTTCCATGTCACTTTCTAGGTCATGGATATTCATCCGTCTTATAGCTGTTTGCTTGGTAGACCATGGATTCACGAGGCAGGCGCTGTGACATCCACCCTGCATCAAAAGTTGAAGTTCGTGAAGAACAAAAAGTTGGTGGTGATAGGGGGAGAGAAGGCTCTCTTAGTCAGCCATTTATCTTCTTTCTCCTACATTGATGCTGAGGATGATGTTGGGACTCTGTTCCAAGCCTTATATATTGTTGAGCCTTCGAGAAAAGGACTTCCTTCATTTGTCTCCTATAATGATGTGAAGTTGGCCATTGCGCATGGTGCAACTACTAGTTTGGGGAAAATAATCAAGTTGGAAGATAACAAATCCCGGGCTGGCATAGGGTACTCTGCTGGTGTTTCTAATGATCTTGGGATGTTCCAGAGTGGAGGTTTTATCCACACCGTTGAAGATCAGGAAGCTGCTGCCATCGTTGAAGATGATGAAGAGGAAGACCTTGGCAACTTTTTCATACCCGGAGGAATCTGCAATAATTGGGTCACTGTTGATGTTCCAACAATTATCCATAAGTCAACGTAATGTGTTCATTTTGTTTAAAAACCCTTCTCCCATGCCAAAGGGAGAAGTGAAGACATTGTTGGCATATTTAATTAATACAATGATATTCATTCAATAATCGCATATTAAATGTTTGTTTTTCAAATTATTTTTCCTTTTTTCTTTTTGCATGAAATTGGTGATCACCATAAAACCCTAAAAAAGAGAATAAAATCAATTTTTCATCTGCAGAATGATTTGCCTTATTTGAATTCTGAAATCTCTTTTATACTCAAAATCATTATGCAGGTTAATCAAACCCATTGAACATAATGATCCAACACCATCTCCCAACTTTGAGTTCCCTATATTTGAGGCAGAAGAAGATGATATTGAAGAGATTCCTGATGAGATTACCCGTCTGCTCGAGCACGAGGAGAAGATCATTCAGCCACATCTTGAGAATCTGGAAACAGTCAACTTGGGCTTTGAAGACTGCATTCGTGAAGTGAAGATTGGAGCACTCCTTGAAGAGTCTGTTAAGAAGGGGTTGATTGAGTTGCTACGAGAATATGTCGACATATTTGCCTGGTCGTATGAAGACATGTCAGGTCTAGATACTGATATCATGCAACATTTCTTGTCGTTGAAGCCTGAGTGTGTGCCTGTGAAGCAAAAGCTCAGAAGAACTCATCCTGATATGGCGGTGAAGATTAAAGGAGAAGTTCAGAAGAAAATTGATGCGGGGTTTCTGGTGACTTCTACATATCCTCAATGGGTGGCCAATATTGTGCATGTGTCTAAGAAAGACGGAAAAGTCCGAAGGTGCATGGATTACCGTGACTTGAATAAAGCTAGTCCGAAAGATGATTTTCCTTTACCACACATTGATATGTTGGTAGATAGTACGACTAAATTCAATGTCTTTTCATTTATGGATGGATTTTCCAGTTATAATCAGATTAAAATGGCACCCGAGGATATGGAGAAGACAACATTCATCACACCTTGGGGAACATTATGTTATCGAGTGATGCCCTTCGATTTGAAGAACGCCGGAGCCACGTATCAACGTGCTATGACCACCTTGTTTCATGACATGATGCACAAGGAGATCGAGGTATATGTCGATGATATGATTGCAAAGTCGAAAACAGAAGTTGAACATGTAAAGCACTTGTTGAAGCTTTTCTAGCGTTTGAGGAAATACAAACTCCGCTTGAATCCGAACAAGTGTACATTTGGAGTCCGTTCTGGCAAGTTATTGGGCTTTATTATCAGCGAGAGAGGTATTGAAGTTGATCCTGCCAAAGTCAAAGCGATACAAGAGATGCCTGCACCCAAAACTGAGAAGCAAGTCCGAGGTTTTCTTGGCCGCTTGAATTACATTTCGAGATTTATATCCCACATGACAGTCACATGTGCGGCTATATTCAAGCTCCTCCAGAAAGATCAGCTTCATGATTGGACCGAGGATTGCCAAAAGGCCTTTGATAGTATCGAAGAGTATTTATCTGAGCCGTCGATTCTGTCTCTTCCTGTTGAAGGAAGACCATTGATTATGTACTTGACCGTGCTTGATGATTCCATGGGTTATGTCCTTGGTCAGCAAGATGAATCAGGAAAGAAAGAATATGTGATATACTACTTGAGTAAGAAGTTCACTGACTGTGAGTCTCGATACTCAATGCTCGAGAAGACATGCTGTGCTTTGGCTTGGGCTGCTAAGCGTTTGGGCTAGTATATGTTGAATCATACAACTTGGTTGATATCCAAAATGGATCCAATCAAGTATATCTTTGAGAAGCTTGCTTTAACTGGGAGGATTGCCCGTTGGCAGATGTTGCTCTCTGAGTATGATATTGAGTATCGAGCTCAAAAATCCATTAAAGGTAGTATCTTGGCTGACCATTTGGCGCATCAACCAATTGAAGATTATCAGTCTGTGCAATACGAATTCCCTGATGAGGAGATTCTGTATTTGAAAATGAAAGATTGTGATGAACCATTGCTTGAGGAAGGGCCAAAGTCGGGTTCCCGATGGGATATGGTGTTCGATGGTGTTGTCAATCAGTATGGAAATGGTATTGGGGCAGTGATTATTACTCCTCAAGGCACACATTTTCCTTTTACAACAAGGCTAACTTTCAAATGCACGAATAATATGGCGGAGTATGAGGCCTGTATTATGGGTTTGGAAGAATGTTTTGATCTTAGGATCAAACATCTTGATGTTTATGGCGATTCGGCCCTTATTGTTAATCAGATTAAGGGTGAATGGGAGACGAATCGGCCTTGCCTCATCCCATATAGAGATTATGCGAGAAGGATTTCAACTTTCTTTACTGAGGTTGACTTCCATCATATTCCTCGGCATGAGAATCGGATGGCAGATGCTCTTGCTACACTTGCTTCGATGATCATGGTGAAGTATTGGAATGAAGTACCCAATATTACTGTGATGTGCTTGGACAAACCAGCTCATGTGTTTGCAGTTGAAGAGATGAAAGATGATAAGCCGTGGTATTATGATATCAAGTGTTTTCTCCAAAGTCAGATTTACCCGCCTGGGGCATCTGTTAAAGATAAGAAGACTTTGAGGATATTATCTGGCAGTTTCTACCTTAATGGCGATGTGCTTTACAAGAGGAATTTTGACATGGTTCTGCTCAGATGCGTGGATAGAAACGAAGCAGACCTGTTGATGACTGAAGTCCATGAAGGTTCATTTGGTACTCATTCCAATGGACATGCTATGGAGAAAAAGATGTTGAGAGCAGGCTACTATTGGCTGACAATGGAGTATGACTGCTGCAAGTATGTGAAGAAATGCCACAAGTGTCATATTTATGCGGATAAGATTCATATTCCCCTGACACTCCTGAATGTTATTTCCCTGCCATGGCCTTTCTCCATGTGGGGAATTGACATGATTGGTATGATTGAACCTAAGGCGTCAAACGGTCACCGTTTTATTCTCGTAGCCATTGATTACTTCACCAAGTGGGTTGAAGCAGCATCGTATGCAAATGTGACCAGGTAGGTGGTTGTGAAGTTTATCAAGAACCAACTCATATGCCGATATGGGGTGCCAGACAAGATCATTACTGATAATGGATCTAACTTGAACAATAAGATGATGAAAGAACTATGTAGCGAGTTCAAGATTGCACATCATAATTCTTCTCCCTATAGACCCAAGATGAATGAGACTGTTGAAGCTGCTAACAAGAACATCAAGAAGATTATTCAGAAGATGGTTGTTACATACAAAGATTGGCATGAGATGCTGCCATTTGCTTTGCATGGCTATCGTACATCTGTCCGCACTTCAATAGGGGCACCCCCTTCTCTCTCTTGTATATGGCATGGAGGCTGTGCTCCCCGTAGAGGTCGAGATCCCATCAATGAGAGTCTTGATTGAAGCCAAGTTGACTGAGGCTGAATGGGTTCAGAGTCGTTATGACCAACTGAATTTGGTTGAAGAGAAGAGATTAACTGCCATGTGCCATGGTCAGTTGTATCAACAGAGGATGAAGAAAGCCCTTGATAAGAAGGTCAAGCCTTGTGTGTTCCGAGAAGGTGACCTCGTGCTCAAGAAATTCTTGTCTTTCGCGCCCGATTCCAGGGGAAAGTGGACTCCAAACTATGAAGGTCCATACGTTGTTAAGAGAGCCTTTTAAGGCGGTGCTTTGTTGCTTACAACTATGGATGGGGAGGATTTCACTTGTCCTGTGAATTCAGATGCAGTCAAGAAATACTTTGCCTAAATATAAAAACAAAATAGCTCGCTAAGTTGAAAACCTGAAAGGGCGGCTTAGGCAAAAATGAGCGTCTCGGTGGATTGAAAATCCGAAAGGGCAGTCCAGGCAAAAGTTAGAGACATAAAAAAATGATGAATATATATCCCGCTAGATTGAGTACCTCACCCTGGGGTAATCTAGGCAAAATTTAGGGATTTGGCAAGTAACTGCATCCTAACAAGAGTTTATTCTACAACTGTCATCTGTCAAAGATTCTCGCTCAGTCATCATCAACTAAAGTTTCGAATACGGTGGATTCAGAGTTGGTGGAGAAACGGTCATTATGTTCAATGTAGCCCTTTTCCATGTACATCACCAATTTCAAACTTCTAAAGATCCATGGAGTCTCGCCATTTGCATACTACCATTCTATTAAATAAATTTGAGCCTTTATCCAATTCTTTGCACTCTTACTTGTTTCTATTTAACAAATGTTTGCATGTTTTAATTGATGAATATCATTGTTTTAAACAAATAAAGTTTTCAAAAATAAACTGTTTAAACAAAATGAACATTCACAATGGCTGAAAGGATAAGTGGAATGTCCTCAATGCTTTCCCAAGAATAGTATGATCATCGAAGGGTAAGACATGTGTTCATATTATGGAATTCTTATATCCTCTTCATCAGCTTTCAGTTGTCTCTCCATCGAGCGCAAAAAGAATAGTACATCATCAGCTTCCCAGAGGGTCTGGTATGAGAAGTCCTCTTTGATGGCAGTAGATTGATTATTCTTATTGGATTGCTTTCTCCTAGTAGAAATTGTGGATCTTCATCCAACCCGGTTCCCGGATAGTCTGTTTGCGCATACATGCTTGTTTCCTCCGAGGAGTTTTTATCAATCCATGTTTGGTTGTATGGTTGATCTGTGGGTGACCCCTTTTCTGTTCCAGTTCTTGCCTTGATCTTTTAGAGATGTGTATCCCTATATATCAGACACTAGCGTTTGTGTTTTATCAATTATATGGTTGTCGTCCCCTGTGTGAACTGGCCTAAAATCCCTTATAGATTGATAAAAGTTGTTATGCTATTCTACTCACGAGGAGTTTTGTCTTTCCCTAGCATGAGTAGAAGTTCCCAGCGGAGTAAGCATGTATTCCCTGCAAAGCTATCTTTCAGATAATTGTCTCCTCAACAGGAAGTTTCCTAGAGCAATTGATGAAGGGGTTGTTTCCCTTTTCATCCCTAGCATGTTGCTTGTTGACGAAGGATTCATTTCCAATTTCTCCAGCCAGGGTAGTTCCTTCGAGAATATTTGCAGCTTGTCCCCAGTAGGGTTTCCAGATCAGAGTTTGATGTCTGTATCTCCTCTGAATCTGAAGATTTCTTCTAGCATTGAGAGCTGGTGTTGAAGATGTTTATTTCCTTCCCCAGTGGAGCAAATTGCTATTTTTCCCCTTTGCAGAGTTTCCGCTCCAGCAGATAAAAGGGAATGTCTTGATTGACGTACATCTAATTGGTGGTTGTTTCCCACAGGGATCCATATCATTCCTTGATAAGCTTCCCCGGTAGAGTTTCTTCTCCAACAGATCTTATTGTTTTAACTACCTATTCCCGAGAGAGTTGATGGAAAATCCATGGCAGATCTTCTGCATCTTCCTTATGTCAAGATTGTTTGCCCTTGGAAGACTCCTCCTGTGCAGAGTATTGTTTCTTGTGGTTGGAAGCTTTGACTTTCTTCATCCCCGGCTGTGGTCGACGTCTTCCCGTGATTATTATTCTTCCAGAGATAATCCCCACCAGAGCTAAGTTCTCCAGTAGGCTTTTCCTTTCTTGTTGAGATGTTGTGTAGGGTGTTCGTTTATGATTCTTGGACTTGTTTGTGTTAGATATGTCTGTTTGTCAGCATTAATCATACACAAATCATGCATATACATGCATAATCATAGCATTCAAATATTCATGATTGCATTCTTTGCCATATATCTTTGCTTGTTATTTCCTGCTGTTGGTGAAATGTTCTTCCCCAGGCAGATGTTTGTGTCTGATCTCTCCGTATAGAGTCAGCCCCATAGGCAGAAAGTGTCTATCTTTTCTTCCTTCTTCCCCACTGAGTTATGTAGTCGTGGATGGTTTTTATTTCAGTTTCCTCCCCAGTTGTGTATCGGGATGGAATTACTCCCTTGAGTTATATCCTCATCGGGTTGAGTCTTGTTTGATTGTGTCTGTCTAGTTTATTCCTGGATTGACTTTCCTTTCTTGTTATCCCCTGCTTTCCCCTGTGGTTCAGTTGTTCAATTACTCAGTAACCAGTAATTGTTCATCCTTTCCCCAGCGGATTTTGTGGCCTTCTACCCAGTAACCGGTAGTTGTAAGTCATATTTCTGTGGTTTTCTACCCAGTAACCGGTAGATGTAATCCCCTCTTTGTTGGTTATCTTTACCCAGTAACCGGTATTGATATTCCTTCGTTTTTTAGTATACCATCCAGTAGCCGGTGATATATCTCTTGGATAATTGATTTTGTCAGGCAATTTATCCCTTGCGAGTCATCTTTCATTTACCCTAGTTTGATAATGATTGTTTCTCCTTCTGATTTGTCATCATTATATACCCAGTAACCGGTATCCCGATGTCCTTTCTTTTTGGTCGATTTATCCTTTATTAACCTAGTAAATAGTTGTGGATAATCTTCCATGCGAGTATATTATCTATGTTATGACGGCAATAGATAATATATCTCATGCGCTCTTCAGTCGAAGTCTTTTTCTTCCCCAATCGAGTAAGATTAGTATTTCCTTGTGGAATCGAATGCCCATCTTGTAAGTCGAGTTTGCTTTTTCAGCCCTCTTTTCGGATGATGAGTGCCTTGGATATGTTCCCAATTCACGCCTAGTTGGTCCCCTATTATATGCCCAGTAACCGGTATCCCTGGTGTTCCTTCCTTCTGCTCCCTATTATGACTTTTTGTCCCCTGTGGAGTCATATTTCTCCCTGAGCATGTTGTTCTCTCACCCAGTAACCGGTGTTTTGATAACATGTCTCACTTTGAGTTTATTACCCAGTAACCAGTAATATATCGTTGTTTCTTCCTCAACTGAGTCCTTTGTGGACATCCCCGTCTGAGTCCGAATTTTTTTATCCGATGTTTCCTTTGTGGATAGTTTTGCTGTCTTGGCATATTTCCCAATACATGCATCTTTGCGTCAGCTTGAGTCTTTCCATCGATTTATTTTCGTGGAATCCCTTAGTGTCTCCCAACAAGTTTTCAAGTCGTGCCCTGCTCACGCATTTTTACCTTATTTACCCCCAGGGTCTCTGTTTCCCTAGTGAGTGTGTTACTCCTATGGATTTTTTAGTTTCTCCTGATTTCTTTTCTTTCGTGGCAAGTATTCACCATGAATATTTTATTTTTCATACATACATTCGCATCATGAGGTCTCTTAGGGACCAAAGTTCGTCTCTTTGTTATTATTTAAGCCCATTCTATCTCGTCGAGATGAAGATTTTAACCTTCATATCTCCGACTAGAATGACCTTAAATAGGGGCATCTGTAAGACCCTAATATTGACCCTAAGATCCCTCATGGCATCATGATATTGCACAAGTGCATTGCCTCAAGGATCATAGCATGTTTGGCTCCTTAACCCTAAGGTTGGGACTCGTGTGAGTGGTTTGAGACCACCAAGCATGCTTGTATTGCATATTATTGCTTTTCTTATTTTGATTACTAACCAAAATCACAAAAATATGTCACTAACTCTTTTGTTTTGAATCTCAAGTGATCATGTGTTCCAATGCTCCTAGGAGGCTCCTAAGCCTAATGAAATGGCTAGATGAAGATGAGAAAAAGCATGAAAATGGTCCACAAAGCTCCTAATCATCATATATTTCTCCCAATTATTTCAATTTTCCAATTTGATCAGGATAACCCAAAGGGCTTGAGGATTGTTTCCCAAGGAAACCCTAATTCAGCTGTGCTTTGATTGTACCTTGCCCATGAAGCAAACTTAACCTATGATAAAATTTAATCAAGGTAAGTTCTTTCATTCATTATTTTATGCATATATGAGCCTATTTGAGGATCCTCAATCATTTATTCATCAAGATTGGAAGTTTGGCCTGAAAAGTTGACCAGTGAAGTCATCTGACTAAACTGAGGATCACTGAGATATAACTTTTGATGTGTTTGTCAAATGAAGATGACCCCAAGAGAACAAATGGTCTTAAGAACCATATGAACAACTTTACTGTTCATCAAAAATCCATTTGAAACTTTTATAGTCATCATTCATTTCAAAACATTATAGGTCATTTTGACTGAAAGCCTAATTTTGGGTCAACTTACCATGGGAATAACTTCCTTATTTTTTATTATTTTTAGGTGAGACCAAATTCATTGGAAAGCTTGAGATTTCTAATTAAAATGTTATGTTGTACAAAATTTCATAATCCTAAAACAAATACATGTGATAATACAAAACATTATAGGTCATATTGGACCTAAGTCATTGAATTTGAAAAAGTATCTAACTTAAAATGCCCATAACTTTGTCATAGAAAATCCAAATGATGCAAATTTTGAGTCTAAATTGATCATCTTGAAAATACCTACAACTTTTATTTTGGATATGTTTCCATTTGAAGCTTGTATCATGAAAATAGAGGGGTTTGATTAGGCTTACTTTTGGTGAAAATTTTCAAAGGTGACTTAAACATGTTTTGTACCTAAATTTTCACATCCAGTTTTCATTAATTTCCAATGGCCAAATTAATTTTTGCCCAACATGAGTTTTGTTCTTTATTTCAAGGGCTTTCCAACCATTACTTACATTACTTTTTTGGACCTACCATTTGGGAGTTTCGAAGAACTCTTCATTTATGTGCATTTTGGCATTTCATGATATAACTTGGTATGCAAGCTGATTCCACTTCATGTACACGTCCAAATCCATTCCAAATGAACTTAGCATGGTTTTGCACCTATCATGGGGCCCTCCATACGCCTGTACAGGCCCATGCATATCCAATTTCAAATGCCATGCACACGAGGGAAGCATGATGCACAACCAATTTCAGCTATAAATAAACACTCCTTCCCATTCATTCATAAACCTTTTGGAGATCTGAAACGCTGCAACATTGAAACCATAGCCATACCAAAGGAATTTTTCATATTTTTTTTCTTATTTTCGAGCTTGAAATTCAACATCATTAGTTGATCTTCAAAGCTTAATTCCTTAACCTTTCATCTCCACTGCATCCCTAGAGCAAAGAGGAGCCAAGATCTTGAAGGAATCGTGACCTAAAGAGCTTCAATTCAGAGGTATACCTTCAAACATTTTGGATCTAGAACTTGCAATTCAATGTAGTGTCCTTATGTTTGTGTGGTTTTCTGAAGTCCTCACACTTGAGGCAAGTCAATGGTGGTTTCAATTTTCCATTTCGTGCACTTATAGTTGATACACCATGATCTTCCACTTCACATTCCTCTCAATATAGGAATAGTGAGGAAGATCCATGGATATAGTGTTGATCTCCATCACACGAGCTTCAATTTCATGTTCTTACTTTCCATTTTTGTTTTTTTTCTCTACAACTAGTGGCCGGAGATTGTTGGTTCACCGGAGAAGACGGTGGTTTCCACCACCATCACCACGTGTACACCTTCAGGGCCGTTGGATCATGTTTCCACGTTCTAATCTGGATCCTCCATTGTGTTTACTTATTTTAATTCATGATGATGCGCATTTGACTCGAACACACGCTGCGCCCTCACATCTGAGCCATTCAGCATTGCCACGTCAATTAATGAGGTGCATCACACGGCTGTGGTTTTTTTCCATTTAATTCATTTTCTTTTATTTTCAGTTAATTGATTTGATTTTCAAAAATTCATAAAAAATTTATTTGAAGTTATAAAAATATGAGACCAATTCCAAAAATTTTCTTGAAAAATCTAGTTTCATATTTTGATTTTTAATTATTTTTGTGACTTCATTTAATACTTTTTGTGAATTATTTTATTTTTAATAGTTTTAATTCATTTTAAAATACTTTCTGACTTTTTAAAAATCCAAAAATATTTTCCTAACACTTATGGATCATGATTAGTCAATGAAAAATAGTCTCATCAATTTCTTATTTGATTTGAGATTTATTTGAGATTTTAATTCATATTGTGTTATTTTTTAGTGTTTTTAATTATTTTTAAATAGTTTCTGGTTTCCAAAATTGGTGAGAAAATTAGTCAAAGCTTGTTTGATTATGTTGAACCTTTGAGAATTTAATTGGACTTGTTGAAGTTGATTTGAATTGAATTTAAGGTTTGACCTTAGTTGTTTATTTTTTATTTGGATTTTATTTTAATTCAAAAAAATACAAAAAAATATTGTTGACTTGTTGACTTGTAATCTTCATTTCTTTTCTGTTTGGTGTTGATTGATGTTGGTTTGATCCACATTTGATCAATTGGAATTAATTGATGTATTCTTTTTCCCTCCCTTTCATCTTCATCCCTTTCTTTCCATTAATGGCCAATGAGTTAAGTTCTTATGGTTGGTCTTGACAAATGAGAGGTTTAACCTTCTTTGATCCAAACCAAACTCAACTTGATCCGTGATCAAGTGAATTATTTTGTGTCCAAGATAGGTTGCTTATTTGTCAAGCAAATAACCTAAAGACAATACAAGGCCCTTCCACTTTTGTTTTGGCATGGCAAGTTTATGGAGCTTGGCTTACTAGTCATGACCTCTAACTTGTGTTTCTTTGCCTATATTCTTATTGACCGGCCTCAGATAGGTGTGACTACTACATTAGTCCACTTACGATTGCTTAACATAGCGCTACATTGTCTTATGACAAGCTAACATAACCTTTACTAATTACTAACTTTAATTTGAGCATTTAAGTTTCTTGTCATTTACTTTTAATGTCATTTATTTCTTGCTCATTATTCATATTGATTTTCCTTTTGCTCATTTGAGCACATATTTTATGTTTATGTCATTTTCCTTTTTCTCATTTGAGCCCATTATTGTATATGAAAGGACTTAGAATTATGACTTACCTATGCTTAAAGGAGTTCAAGAGCAACTAGGCCTCATGCCTTTAGAATGCTAAATTTGTTGAAGAGCAACTAGGCCTCATGCCTTTAGAATGCTAAAATCCAAAGTTGATCTTAAAGGACTTCTCATCCAAACTTATTCTTTGTCCATCTCCCTTATTGTGTTGTGAACTTTTTGATGTTTGCTCTTGTGTGATAGGGATTCCATCTTGAGATTGTGAAAAGAGGACCATTATCATGAGTAGCCAAGTTAAGAGACAAGCCAAATGAAGATTCTAGGAGCTTGAGTCCAAATTGTTTGATTGCTTGTTTGTATGCTAAGTCCAAAGGAAATGAGCATCTTGAATCATCTCTATGATTTCAAGAAAAGGGACTCCAAGGGTTTATCTTTTCTCTCTTATGTTTGTATGCTTTAGGACTAGCCCTTCACTTCTTCTCCCCACTCTAACCAAGCCAAAAATCTTTTTCCTTAAACTTTGACTTTGTTTCAAACTAGAAACCTAGGCCTTATGCCTTTGACTTTTCAAAACCATTTCCATAAATACTCATTGTGAATAAACCTTAATCCAACTTTGACTTTATTTTGTAAATAAATCTAACTTGTAAATATAACTCACTTCAAGTTGTTTTTGTGGTTCCAATAGCCACCTTATTAAAACCTTTTCATAAACATTAGTCATAGGTTTGAGTTATCATATTGGTTGATGTAAATCTCACCTCATCCTTAGTGATTGGATTATAAGTCTTCCATACTTATTATAGGGTTAACCCCTCACTAGTATGTTGAAGCCTTCCTCATATGGTGGATTGTTGGTTTAGGTTGAGTTTTCTCCCTTTGATAACAAAAGACCTTAAGGATTTTGTTCAAATCAATTCACCAATCTTTGAGATTTTTACCCCAAACTACGAAGTTTTGATCCTCCTTTGTGATGGTACGTAGGCAATGGGTTCATCCATTCAAACAAAATTTATAAATATAATCTATTCTTTTCTCATCCCTCCAATCTTTTGCATAAATCTTTTCACAAATACCAACCTACAACACATATTTGCAAAAAGGGTTCCCTTAGGATACTAAGGATGTTTTGGGTGCGTAAAACCTTCCCATTTCATAACCAACCCCCTTACCCAGATCTCTGACATTTTTATTAGTTTTTGATTTGAAAAACTCCTTACCTTGGCTTTTGTTCGCTTTTTAGCCTTTCCTTTGGACAAATAAAAGTGCGGTGGCGACTCGAATTGTATGTTGACTTTTGGTTTAGCCAATAAACCTAAAGGTAACGAAAACCCTGCTACACTCGTCATCCTTTTCATTCGGGTTTGAAAATGGTTCGACCATAGGTTCTTCTTGATCAAATTCCCTTATGCATTCATCTATGATATCAATCGCGTAACATGCGTCTCCTATAATTGATGCCATCAGGAACTTTGAAAGAATAAACTCTATCTTTTCATCTCCTACTTCGAAAGTTAATTTTCCTCTTTTAACATCTATTATAGCTCCTGCTGTTGATAAAAATGGTCTACCTAAAAGGATAGGGATATCGCCATCTTCCTTGATATCCATGACCACCAAGTCTGTCGGGATATAAAGTTGACTGATCCTAACGGGGACGTCTTTTAATATGCCTACAGGATACTTAACAGATCTATCGTATAATTGGAGGGACATCTTAGTTGGTTGTAATTCTCCTAAGTTTAACCTTTTACACACAACTAAGGGCATTAAACTCACACTAGCGCCTAAGTCTAGGAAAGCTTTGTCGATCACATGACTCCCTAGAATGCAAGGTATAGAAAAACCTCCAGGGTCTTTCTCCTTCTTAGCAAGTTTATTCTAGGAAATAAATTTGCATTCCAAGGGTTTGGGATCGTCAAGCCTACGCTTGTTGGTTAAGATGTCTTTGAGAAATTTGGCACAAGATGGAATTTTGGTGATGGATTCGGTGAAAGGAATCTATACATGAAGCTTCTCTATTACTTTTATAAACTTTTGGTATTGGTTATCGACTTTGGTTTGTTTAAGTCTTTGCGGATATGGAATTGGTGGTTTGTACGGGGGTGGTGGTTTGTAAGTTTTATCCTTGGCTTCTCCTTCTTGGTCGGTTTGTTTTTCGGGTTCCACTGGTTCCCCTCCTTGGTTGGTAGGTATATTTTCTTTAGAAGCTTTGGACTCGCTCATTGCTAGGTTATAAGGCCCTTTGTAAGCGGTCCTACTTTGTAATGTGATAGTGTTAGCTTACCCTCGAGGGTTGAATTGAGGTTGTCCAGGGAATTGTCCTCCAGGTGTAGTTTGCGGGGCTTGGTTTTGTGCTACATGTGAGATCTGGGTTTCAAGCATCTTATTGTGAGTAATTATCTGATCAACCTTAGTCCCTAATTGTGTTATCAGTTTGTTTACGTGAATGTTCTGATTTAGGAATTCTTTATTTTGCTGAGTCTGGCCTGATATAAAGTTCTCCATGATCTTCTCAAGGTTAGGCTTCTAGGGCACAACTTGTATAAGTTGATTTGGTTTTTGGGCTTGAAAACCTTGTGGTCTTTGAGGTGCAAAATTTTGGATAGGGTTCTGGTTTTTATAGGAAAAATTCGGGTGATTCTTCCATCCAGGGTTGTAAGTGTTTGAAAATGGGTTACCTTGGGCGTAATTCACTTGGTCGGTGTTCGGGTCGTTCAAAAGGTTACATTTCGCTGATTCGTGTCCTTTAGATACACAAAGTTCACACTTTGTGTGGACTACCGTTGCGATGTTAGAGATTATAGAAATATGTTTTACCTTAAGGGCTAAAGCGTCCATTTTCGCTTACATCATGTCCATAGAACTTATCTCATGTATTCCATCTTGGGTCTCCTTTTTCTCTACTGATGCTCGTTCAGTTCCCCATTGGTAATGGTTTTGGGCCATATCCTCAATTAGGTCACAAGCTTCAGGGTAAGGTTTGTTCATTAACGCGCCACCAGCGACATCGTCGATGCTTATCTTTGTGTTATAATGGAGTCCATTATAGAAGGTATGAACGATCAGTCATTGTTCTAGGCCATGGTGTGGGCAGACTCTTAACAACTCCTTGTATCTCTCCCAAGCTTCAAAAAGTGATTCTCCTTGGTTTTGAGTAAATCTAGTTATTTGGTTTCAAAGAACAATAGTCTTACTAGGGGGAAAATATCTAGCAAGGAATACTCTCTTAAGTTCTTCCCAGGTAGTTATTGAGTTAGCTGGAAGTGAATCTAACCACGAACGTGCTCTATCCCTGTGGGAGAAAGGAAATAATCTTAAACGAGTCGCATTAGGTGAAGCACCGTTGGATTTAAAGGTGTCGTCCAGTTGGATGAAGACTTTTAAATGTTGATTTTGGTTCTTAGTAGCGAGACCCGGGAATTGGTTCTATTGCACTAATTGCAGTAAAGATGGTTTTAGTTCGAAATTGTTGGCAGGAATGAGGGGGTTTACTATACTAGAACTAGGTTCCTTGTCAGAGGGTTGGGCAAATTCCTTAAGAGGTCTTCGGTCGCAATTCTCGGCCATAACTTTCTTAATTCGGACGAGTAAGAGGCGTGTACGAGTGTAACGTTCGAGTTCCGCTAAAGGATCTACTAAATTTCCGGTACTACGGGTTCTTCGCATTTACCGGCTAATAATGCCTTAGTCTAGACGGTGTAACAACAGGGTACGGAATTTGACGAAGTTGGTCCCCGGCAACGGCGCCAAAAACTTGATCGCTGTATTTGCAAGTGCATGAATCGCGTCAGAGTAATATAAAAGATTATCGATCCCACAAAGACCAAATCGTCAATCTATTGGTTACTATTGTTACGATGTTTATTTAAGGCGGTACAAATGAGATATTGATGTTGCAAATTAACAGTAAATAAAGAAAATGATAAATACAGTGCAGATAAAGATAGACTTAAATGTATTTCACGTCAGTTAAACGATGCTTCGATTGTCTAAATAGAACTACTTATGGGGCAATATTTTCTACTCTTGAAAAGAATCCATTTAACAGGAACTATCGCTTTCGCGTATTCAGAACCGAGTTTACCCTTAAATTAAGGCCTTTTATTGTCACTTATAAAAGGTGCGAAGAATGCTAAAGTAGTAAACCTATTTTTAAGAAATAAGACTCGTAAGCTCAGTTGAAAAGTGATTTTGATTCGGGAAGTTTACCCAAGGAGTTTCCTGATTTTAAATCTATCAACGCGTCTGAATACAGTTTCAAAAATTGTTTTTCCTTAAAGTGATAAAATTTCCTAGTTAACTAAGCCAGGGTGCTTTCGCACTCCTTGAGTAGTTAAAATTAACTAAGTTTGTTTCAGAAAACTCGAATTAAAAATCAAAACGGCCCCTAAAGTATTTCTACAGATGCAATATGTGAAACATCTCTTTAACCGCGATCCTCACATTCTAACCTTTGAAAGATTTAGCCAGACATGGTAATACAAACAAATACAATGATGTTGAACATGATGAAAAGAAGTTTAGAATGTAAGGCGTGAAGAACAAGTAAAGCGTGTAAAACAATTAAAATGAGCAATAAAGATAATGGCGAGAAAATTAAATAAAGTAAAGACAATGGCAGGAAATTAAACAAAGTAAAGCATGACAAGGAATTAAATAAAGTAAAGCATGACAAGGAATTAAATAAAGCAAAGCATGACAAGTAAAATAAAAAGGCGATTAAATTAGAACCTGCTCCAAATGGAGGCTTTAAATCTGGTACAAGGAAGTAAATAAACCTTTGACTTTGAAAATAAAGATGACAACAAAATCAAAGTGCTCCAACTCAATTACACTAAGGTACGATAACCCCTCGATGTGACATATTACCGCTTTTACAGATGATATTATAGTCTTAGTGTTGTAAACTAAGTTGGATGATTTGGAAGTGAACTAGAACGACCTATTTATAGAGGAACTCAACAGCATGCAAAGACCGGGATGCCCTTCAACATCTCTTTAGTGGGAACGTGGAATTCAAAGGTGGCGCCCGCCACCCCTCCATGGCGCCCGCCATATGAGTAAATGGGGAAGTTCATGGGATCGTGGTAGCTTCCTCCTGGTTGAGGGATGATGTGTCATGGCTTCTCCTATAAAGGCCGCCATGCAGAACGCCACGAGTACAATATTTGCCGAAAACCCTAATTTTTGGGCCTTTTTGCTTCATTTCTTCTAAAAAGATCCTGAAAGAGCTAAATGCCTGAAAACAACAAAAAAGAAAGCATAACACAGGCAAAATGATAATAAAGACCTAACAAACATGTGTAATCTGAGTCAAATATGCGATGTGATTTAGTGTGATCACGATTCTGTGGATCTACTGCAACCATGGTTGGTTTTTTGACTGGTTCAATAGTAGGAAAGAAGATATCGGGAATATTGTACCTTTGTTGGTACTCTAGTATTCGGCGTCTTAAATATAAGAAACGCTCTAATTCAGCGATTGGTGGTGCTAAGTTATCGCCTTGTGAGCGAGTACTTGGCATACAATCGGGGGAAATAAGGGAAAGGGGATTAGTTTTTACCTTAGTCTATACTGTGCAACGAAAGAATCACACTATTTGACTAAATCAGGTCCCCGGAAACGGCGCCAAAAACTTGATACGTCTCGTGACTGTATATAGAATATAGTCTATCGGGTACTTGACTGCAAGTGCATAATCCAGTCGTTTTAGTTTTAAAAGATATCGAACCCACAAGGACCGATGGTCAAACTAATGCTACCGACGTTACTATGTTTAGCTAAGGTTATGATTTTTAGAAGTTTGGTTGAAGAAAATTTAATCAAAGGGAAGTTAAGTTTTAAGAAAATATTAATAGAAGGATATTAGTATGCAACACATTAATCGTCAGGGATTCGATAAGTCACCGGTGTATAATTTAAGTAACAAATATCTTTTAGTAGAAAATACTTATTTAAAAGGCTTTATCTCACACTCTCGTGATTGTTGATTCAGACTATACCTTTAAGTCAGAATGTACGCTCTCGCTGTCCCATTTGAAGTTAAAAATACTTTTTGAAAATAAACAAGTTCTAATTGCTTTTAAAGTGCTTTCGCTATTTTTAAAATCAATGCCTAGTTTTTACTATCCAGTTTGACCCTCACGCTCTCGCGATTGTTGGTTCTTACCTTAGTTAATTTCTCACTCTCATGGCAAAATCGTATTAAATAGCTTCTCACTCTTGTGACAAAGTTAATTAAATTTAAATTAAAAACCACAACCACTAAGATTGTTTGACGAAAGAAGTTTTACACCAATTATTATTAAATCTCGTCTAATTAAATTGTTACATACCGATACCGGTAATTTAGCCGGACATGTTAAACAACGCAAACACAGACGAACATAAACAGATCAACAATAAAACAGACATGATTAAAATAATAATAAAGCAATAACAATTGAATAAAAACCTGGATATTGGATTAATAGAATACGCGGAATCTTGAAGTACTTGAGCAGTCCTCCACAGGTCGGTAGGATTCTGCCTCTTTGAAATAATAGCTTAAACTAAATTAAATAAATTGTAGTAGTTCCCCAGTGTAGGAAACTACTACTTTGGCTAAATGAAAGGCGGAAAGGAAAAGGGAAAATCAAAGCTCTAAACAGTAAAAGAAAACTAATGTTGCTGAAGAAAAGTAAAAGATAAAATAGAATTTGCTGTGAAAAATGCAAAGAGAAAAAGGTCTTCAAAGCTGGCTTCCAAGAGAAAAATTAAGCGTCCCCGTAGGTTTCCAACTTCCGTCTTTTTATATCCCTCATTAGGTCTTGGCAGTTGAGAGAAACAAGGATGACTTGGTTGAGTGAGGAAATCTCGGGCAAGTGGCTGAACAACGAGAATTTAGGGCCTATTGGATCACTTCTGTTGACTCTTTCAAGGCGCTGATTTTGGCCGCGTGACGTTCGTGATGGGTCTGTGACAGTCGTCATAGGCTGGGCGTGTCGGTCGTGACATGCTTTGTGACGGTCGTCACATTCACAAAGTTTGTATTCTCAGTTTTTTTGTTTTTCTGCTGCTTTCTCTTTTGTTTCTTCTTCTTTTCCTTACTTTTCTAAACTTTTCTCATTTAAGCATGAGGATTGAAATACCTGCAAAAATAACTCGAACACTTGTGGAATAATCGGAATATAAATGAATGTGTTACGATTTTTGAGTGTAAATCAAGGCAAATATACGATGTATTTTTGCATTATCAGTTTTCAACTTAGCGCGTGTACTCAGTATTTTTTTTTATCCCAAATTTTTTCCCGAACCCCTTATTCATTTTTTTCGGGATGCCCATTTTTGCCTAAGCCGTCGACTTAGCGGGTCCTTTTTATGCGAAGTATTTTTTGACTACGTCTGCATTTACAATGAGTGGAAAATCCTTACCACCCATAGTAGTGAGCATCATGGCTCCGCCAGAGAAAATCTTCCTTATCATATATGGCCCTTCATAATTTGGAGTCCATTTGCCCTTGGAATCAGACTGAGGAAGAATAACTCTTTTCAACACAAGGTCACCAGCTTGGTAACTCTGAGGATGAACTCTTCGATCGAAGACTTTGTTCATTCACTTTTGATATAGCTGCCCATGAGAAATAGCGACCATTCTTTTCTCTTCAATGAAGTTCAACTGATCGAATCTGTTTTGTACCCAATCGGCCTCGTCAAGTTTTACGTCATAATGCTGATATCATAAAACCAGGGATTATCATCCCGAACTTCTTTATCATTATTATAACAAAAAGCCGGCTCATCCAACCTCATAATGCTGATGGAAGGGGCTTTATTTTCCCATTTGACTTTGAACAATTACGCTAGAGTGTCTAGCGTGTCTGCTAAATGGTTCTCTTCTCTTGTGATATGGTTGAATGTGATCTCTTCGAAGTATGGAATCAGTTTTATCACATGTTCTCGATATGGAATTAAATTTGGAATACGAGTCTCCCAATCTCTATTAATTTGGATAATGACCAATGTGGAATCCCCATATACCTCAAGATGCTTGATTCTCAAATCAATAACGACTTCAATCTCATAGATGCAAGCTTCATATTCAGTCATGTTATTGGTGCAATCAAAACAGATTCTGGAAGTAAAAGGAATGTGAAAACATGTGGGAGAGGTAATGGCAACTCCTACACTGTTTCCTAAAGCATTTGAAGCACCGTCGAACACGAGCATCCATCACGATCCTGGTTCTGGGCCTTCATCTGGGTCCTCTCAGTTGTATTATTCATTGAGAAACAACACGTCTTCATCGGGAAAATCGAACTTCATAGACTGGTAATCTTCCACAAGCTAATGAGCTAGGTAGTCAGTGTAAGACCCTAATTTTGACCCTAAGATCCCTCATGGCATCATAACATTTGCATTGGCATTGCCTCAAGGACCATAAGCATTCGGCTCCTTACCTTTGGGTGGGATCTCTTGTGAGTTGGTTTTAGATCACCAAGCATGCTTGAATTGTATATCATTGTGTTTCTCATTTTATTTACTAACCAAAAGCACAAAAATATGTCACTAACATCTTTTGTTTGTAGCTTGAGCAGTCACAAGGTCTAAAGGCTTCTAGAGAAGGTGAAAGCAAGCATGACAATGGTTCCCAAAGCTCTCACTCATCAAATATGCCTCCCAAGTATCTCAATTCATCATTTTGATCAAAGTAAATCAAGGGGTTTGAGGTTTGTTTCCCAGGGAAACCCTAATTCATCTATTCATCAATTGTGCCTTGCCCATGAAGCAACCTCAACCCATGGTCAAATACAATCAAGGGAAGTTCTTTAATTCATCATTTCATGCATATTTGAACTTATTTGAGTGTCCTCAATCATCAATTCATCAAGATATGAGGTTTAGACTTGAGAAGTTGATCAGTCAATTCATCTGACTATCTTGAAACACCCTGAGACCTAACTTTTTATGTGTTAGCCAAATGGAGATGACCCCAAGAGAAAACATGTTCTTAAGAACCATATGAACAACTTTCATGTTCATCAAAATTTGATTTGAAGCTTGGAAGGTCATCATCCATTCCACTACATTATAGGTCATTTTGACTGAAACCCTAATTTTGGGTCAACTTCCCAAGAACATAACTCATTCATTTTTCATGATTTTGAGGTGGGATAAAATACATTGGAAATCTTAATGTGTCTAATTCAAATTTTATGTTGATAAAAATTGCAAAATCTCAAAAGAAATACATGTGATAATGAAAAACATTATAGGTCACTTTGGACCAAAAGCATTTGAAATGTGAAAAAGTCCAACTTCAAGTGCCCATAACTTCTTCATCAAAAATCCAAATGATGCAAAATTTAAGTCTAAATTGATTGTCTTAAAATATCTACAACTTTCATGTTGAAGATTTTATCATTTGGAGCTTGCATCATTAAAACAGAAGGGCTTGATCATTGGCCAATTTTGGAAATTTCACATATGCATGTTTTGCACCCTACACTTCAAGCTCAATTTTCATTAATTTCCAAGGCCCAAATGGAGTTTTGGTCAACATGACATTTGTTCCTTATGCAACAAGCTTTCCAACCATTACTCATGAGGTAGCATTTCAGGTTTGGACATGGTATTTTTGAAGGCTTGAACATTATAGTGCATTTTGTGAAAATCATTTCAAACACATTGCATGAGTTGATTACATCTATTTTGCACGTCCCTTTCATTCAATTATGATCTCAGCTTACCAAATCAAGTGGAATTGGGCCTTCCATACGCCTGTACAGGCCCATGCATGGAGGCCCTTTCCATTCATGCAAATTTGAAATCACACATTCAGCATTGCCTTGCCTATAAATACATTGCATTGGAGCTTCATTTCCTCAACCTGAAGGCGCCTGAACCTCTGCTGAATTGAATCCACACCCACACCAAAGGAACTCTCTCTTTTTTTCTCTCAAATTTCAGATCTAGAGTTCAGTTTCCTCAATTGTTTACTTAAGATCTAAAGTTCCTAAACCTTCTCAATTTGATCCATGGAGCTTACTGTTTGCAAAAGAACCCAAGGATCTTGACTCAATTCATCATAATTCAAAGGTTTTCTTCAACTGAATTTTGCTTCGAACCAACTTGTATATGGTTCCATTTGTCTTATTTTTGTGTGATCTGAAGTCCTCTGCATAGAGGCAACATTATTGTGCTTTGAATTGTTGAAATCAAGCAAGTTCACTTGAATACCACAAAACTTCCATCTCTGATTTCTCTCAATCTAGAGATCTATAGTGGAATTGAGTGGCAAAGGAGTGATGTACATCACTCCACCTTTCGTTTGGTACCTGGATTGCGCATTTTCATGCACATTTATTTCTCTGCAATTTCTGATCTCCGCCGGAGCTAGCCGGAGAAGACGGTGGCGCTGGCCATCGTCTGTTTGCCAGTTTTAATGTGGGCCGTTGGATCATGCTTCCAGATCTAATCAGATCCATTGGATGTTATGACTTTCTTTTAATATTTGTGTTATTCAGTTGACTCTGGATTTTGGTGGACGCGCGCTTTAGGAACGTTTGATGTGCCAGCTCAATTAATGAGCCTGATCCAACGCCTCACGTTTTTCCATATTTTTAAATTCTGATTTCAATTTCCATTATATTTTTTAATTCCATTTCATTTTCTAAAATTCATATCTCTCTCATTATTGGTCCAAAAATTATGGGACCAATTGCATTATTTCTCTTTTAATTTCTAGTTTCTAAAAATGATTTTTAATATTTTTTATTTCATCATTTGCTATTTTTTAGTAATTTTCTATTTTTGGTTATTTTTAATTCATTTTAAATAGTTTTTGATATTCAAAAAATACAAAAATATTTTATCAACCTCTTTGAATGATGATGGATCTATGAAAAATATTCTCATCAATTTATTAATTGATTTGAGATTTATTTGAGATTTTAGTTCGATTAGGTTATTTTTATGCATTTTTAATTGATTTAAAATAGTGTCTGACTTTTAAATATGCTGAAATTTTTTGTCAAACTTTGTTTGACCATGTTGAACTTGGGATAATTCACTTGGACTTTTCAAAGTTGATTTGAAGTGAATTTGAAGTTTGACCTTTCTTTATTATTTTAATTCAAGTTTTATTTTAAATATTAAAAATAATAAAAATATTTTATTTGTTTCTTGACTTCTAATCTTCATTTTGTTTTTGTTTTCTATTGTTTGACCTTGATCTTCTATATCTTTGGTCATAGCTTGTTGATAATCTCATTCCATTTCATTTAATGCACTTTAATATTCTTCATCTTCTTCTTCTTCTTCTTCTTTCTTCCTTTTGATCAATGAGTTAAAGATTGGTGGTTAGCATTGATACATGGAGGTTTAATCTTCCTTGATTCAAATCTAATTCATCTTGATCATGGATCAAGTGAATGGCTTTGCATTAAGGATAGATTGCTTTCTAAATCATGCAAAGGACCTAAATCAATACAAGATCGTTTCTCTTCTTCTTTTTGGCATGGCAAGTTGTTGGAGTTTGATTCACTAATCAAGACCTCTAACTTGTGTTGTTGCCTACATTATTATTGACCGGCCTCAGGTAGTTGTGACTTTTACATAAGTCCAATTACGATTGCTTAACATACTTCTAAATTTGCCTTATGGCATACTAACTACTAACATTAACCATTAACCATTAACATTTAATTCTTGCTCTTTACATTTATGCAATTTACTATTCTTGTACATATTATTCATTTGCTTTTCCCCCTTTGCTCATTTGAGCACATGTTTATGTTAATGCAATTTGCCTTTTGCTCACTTGAGCACATAATTGTGTATATATTATTGTGCTTGTGTTTTGTTTTGATTGTTGTGGACCAAATGCAAAGAAATGGATAAATGGACTTTGTTTCTAGGACATTCCCTATGCAAAATTGGAGTAAAAGGACCTTAATGTTGAAGATGGATTAGAGGGACCAAGCATCTAAACTCACTCTTGTCCATTCTTGATTTGTTTCATAAGACTCTTTGATGTGCGTGCTTTTGTGTTAGGGGATCCTATGAGAGCTCAAATTGAAGAACCATTGCCATGTCCATCCAAAAGTGAAAGATACAAGAGACATTGGGGATCTTCTAAGAAGCTTGTTTGATTATGTTGATTGCTTGAGCTCACGATTATTTTGCTTGCTTATTCCAAAGGATGGGAGCTACTTGGATCATTAATATGATCTCAAGAGAGGAACTCCCTTTGTGGTCTTGTTTCTTATCTCTCATCTCTTGTATGCTTAGGACTTTAGCAATTCTTCTTCTTCCCTCCACTCTAACCCAAGCCAAAACTTTTGTGCAAACATTTAACATTTGTTTTCAACATTAGAAACCTAAGCCTTATGCTTTTGATTTTCAAACTTTCTTTTCATAACACTTATTTCGAATTGAACTTTTAAATCAACTTTGACCATAATTTGTGAATACTTTTCATTGGTAAATACCACTCATTCAAATACATTTTTGTGGTTTCGATGGCCACTCTCTTAATTAAAACTTTTCATAACCTTTAGCTATTAGGTTTGAGTTATCCTTGAGGTAGATGTAATACTCACCTATATCCTTAGTGATGGACAATGAGTCTTCCATGCTTATTATAGGGTTAACCCCTCACTAGCATGTTGAAGTTATCCTCACATGGTGGATTTGTGGTTTTAGGTTGAGTTTTCTCCCTTGGATAACAAAAGACCTTAAGGCTTTTGGACCAATCACTTCACCAACTTGTTTTGAGATTTTTACCCCGAACTACGAGGTTTTGATCCTAATCTTTTTTTAAGATGGTACATAGGCAATGGGTTTATCCATCCAAACACAAAATGTAAATAACTTGTATATTCTCTTCTCATCTCTTCAATCATGTTTGCACAAATAAATTTTCACAAAATACCAACCTTACAACAAATGTGAAAAGGGCTCCCTAGAAGTACCTAGGATGTTTTGGGTGCTTAAAACCTTCCCATTGAATAACCAACCCCCTTACCCTGATCTCTGACATTTTTACTAGTTTTTGATTCGATAAAACTTTTAGGTTTTTGTTCGCTTTCTAACCATTCCTTTGGATAAATAGAAGTGCGGTGGCGACTCGACTTGTATGGTTTACCTTAGGTTTAGTCAATATCTCTAATGGTAACAAATACCCCGCTACAGTCAGCAATTATACTACTCTTGATGGCCTTCTGAGTCGTATATTGGATATCATATTCTGTTAAAATCATTTTCCAACAGGAAACCCTTCCTGTGAGAGCAGGCTTCTCAAAAATATATTTAATCGGGTCCATCTTCGAAATCAAAAGGGTAGTGTGGGTCAACATGTACTGTCTTAGCCGGCGAGCAGCCCACGCTAGAGCATAACAAGTTTTCTCAAGCAATGAATATTTGATTTCACAGTTGGTAAACTTTTTGCTCAGATAGTATATTGCGTGATCTTTTCGGCCAGACTCGTCATGTTGGCCTAATACACATGCCATCGACTCGTCGAGGACAATAAGATACATGATTAAGGGTATACCCTCTACTGGAGGCATAAGAACTGGAGGTTCTTGCAAATACTCTTTTATTTTCTCGAATGCCTTTTGACAATTATCGTTCCACACCACTGCCTGATCTTTTCTTAACAATTTGAACATTGGTTCACATGTAGCTGTAAGATTGGAGATAAACCTAGCAATGCAATTCAATCTCCCTAAGAAACCACACACTTCTTTTTCAGTTCTTGGCTCAGGCATCTCTTGAATCGCTTTTATCTTTGCAGGGTCAACCTCATTTCCTCTTTCACTGATCAAAAAGCCAAGTAATTTACCAGATCTTACTCCAAAAGTACACTTGTTGGGATTTAGCCTTAGCCTGAACTTCCTCAATCTTTCAAACAATTTCCGCAAGTTGATTAAATGTTCTTCCTCTGTATGGGATTTTGCAATCATGTTGTCTACGTAGCACTCAATTTCTTTATGAATCTTGTCATGAAATATGGTTAGCATTGCACGCTGGTAAGTTTCCCCTTCATTCTTCAAACTAAAAGGCATAACTTTGTAACAAAAGGTTCGCCAAGGTGTAATAAAAATTGTCTTCTCCATGTATTCATGATCCATTTTAATCTGATTATAACCGCAAAAGCCGTCCATGAAAGAAAATACTGAGAACTGCGTAGTGTTGTCGACCAATACATCAATGTGAGGGAGCGGAAAATCATCCTCAGGACTTGCTCTGTTCAAATCATGGTAATCAACACACGTCCATACCTTACCATCTTTTTTAGGTACGGGAACGATGTTAGCTACCCACGGAGGATAAGAAGTAACTGCCAGAAAACCTGCATCAAATTGCTTTTGCACTTTTTCTTAGATCTTTTTAGACATATCAGGACGCGTCCTTCGAAGCTTCTACTTAACAGGTGGACACTCTTCCTTCAAAGGAAACCTATGTACCACAATATCGGCGTCCAGCCCCGACATGTCTTGATAGGACCAAGCGAATATGTCAATAAACTCTCGCAGCATGTTGATCAACCTAGTTTTCACACTTTCTTCCAAAGAAGAACCTATTCTGACCTCTTTTATGTCGTCCTCATTTCCAAGATTCACAACCTCAATGTCTTCTTGGTGCGGCCGGAGGACCTTTTCCTCTTGCCTCAATAATCTTGCCAACTCTTCAGGGAGTTCACAGTCTTTATCACCTTCTTCTTCGGCTTGGTAGATCGGATTGTCAAAGTCATAATGAACGATAGCAGAATCGTTATCCATGGGGTCCGAGGCGGACGTGGATCTGCATTAATCATGTTTTTTTATGCTTTTTAGGAAGTGTGTGGTGAAAGGAAAATATTTCCATTTTTTAAAAGAAAAGATAAAAGTAAAAATAGAAAGACAAAGATCAAAAAGATTTGAATGCGAAAACGTTCTTTATTTTATGATAAAAATTGTAAATGAAACAAGGTGGCCTACATGATTCGCCACTCCTTGGGTCGAGCGTGGGAATTATTGCATGATAAGAAAAACAAAAGAAAATTACTCCTGATTAATCGTGACTTGGATGACGTCCTTTGCAGTCCAACTGCAGAGTTCTTCACCTGGAACACTTGGCCGAATCCAGTTGCTGATGTCATAATCACTATCATCATCATCACCAACAGCATTTGCCTGATCATTATTGATAAATCCAGCACTTGTAAATCTCACAGGAGTGAGAACTTTTGGATCTTAGGGAGCTTCAGGAGCTATTTCTTGTTGGGAATTACTGTAACCAAGGCCTAATTTGTAAAATTTCAAAGGAAGATCCAACGCACGACCCCAATCTTCGGGGTGACCATTCTCGACCACTGCTCTGGCATCCTTCAATGAAGACATGGAAACTACAAGCCTTTTATCCTCAAAACGAGGGGTTTTGATCATCTGGGTTGCCTCAAACGCTTGAAATGGAGTTTCATGTACTTCCCCTTCAACTTCTACATATCGGAAGGATGTCAGATGACTCACCATGTACTCTTCTTCTCCACACACAGTAACAATCTTGCCACCACTTGGGAATTTCATTTTCTAATGTAATGTAGATGTTGCAGCACCTTCCCCACGAATCCACGGGCGTCCTAGAAAACAACAGTATGCGTGTTGTATGTCCACGACGAAGAATGTCGTACCGAAAACTTGGGGTCCAATTTTGACAGGTATGTCTACTTCACCAAAAACAGCTCTTCGAGATCCATCAAAGGCCCAGGATATCAAGTCGATGGGGCACAATTAAACTCCTGCATAAATAATCTTCATTAGGGTAGATTTAGGCAACACATTGAAGGATAATCCGATGTCTACCAACAGACGGGATAATATAGTTCCTTTGCATTCCATAGAATGTGCAAGGCTTTGTTATGATTGCATCCTTCTGGAGGAAGATCAAAATCTGTAAAACCCAAACCGTTATCAGCTAAAATGTTGGCCACAACCCCCTCTAGTTGGTTGACAGTGATGTTTTATGGCACAAAAGCATAACTCAATAATTTCATCAAGGCATTCCTGTGAGCTTCGAAACACAACAACAAGGACAAAATTGAAATCTTAGACGGCGTCTGGCTCAGATGATCTATCACTTTATAGTCACTTTTCCTGATTAATCTTAATAACTCTTCAACTTCTTGGGACGAAGAAGTCCTATGTACTAGATTCGGAGCATTAACTTGTGCGGACCCTGAATTATCACTCACCACTTGTTTACCCTTGTATCTCGCCAAGGCATCGACATTATCTTGGATGTTTTATGGAGAATACACCCTACCACTTCTAGTAATTCTTCCTATACCGGCAAAGTTGTCAATATTCAAACTTGTGTCTTCACTTGGTTTATCCTCGGATCGCCTCCCTTCTTGCTTTACTCCATGGTAATAAACATATGACACATAATGCCAAGGTACAACACTCTCGCGGGAGTAAGGGATATGACCAGGCAACGTGATTGTCAATGGTGTAGGCCTAGTAAGCAGCAAAATATTTGTAGGAGTATATGGAATGGAAATTACTGCCGCATATGTCTCTTCAACTTTCTTGTTTTTCACGATCTTATTACACTGTAGTCTACCTTCATTGATCAAATTTTGAATCCTAGTTTTTAGACTAGCACAACCCTTGGGATGACTCTGGCACTCACAACAATCTGGGAAGCACCCAGGAAAAACATCGTTCTTGATCAAGTATTTTTTAACACACGGCAAAGGAGTAGACAACATGTTCACATCCATGATCAAATTCAAGTTCTCACCATCACCCACAATATTAACAGTAGGTCCGGCATAAGCTGACATCGCATTTTGAATAACATTAGGCCCATTGTCCGGGGTGAATTGAATGGCCTTGGAATCCAATAATTCTTTCACTTTGTATTTAAGGGCCCAACAATTCTCCACATCGTGGTCTATACCGCCAAAATAAAATTCACAATGAGCATTAGGATTATAACCTGTAGGGAGCCTCTCAGGTGGAGGTGGCATACCCCTCAAATTAACCAACTTCAATTGCAATAAATGTTAAATCACTTGAGAATAAGTCACTGGGAGTGGATCAAATACTTTCTCAACTCAGGGTTGTCTTGGTTGATTGTAATTGCAACGAGGAGCAGTTTGGTATTGTTGTTGCTGTTGCTACCGTGGTTGTTGTTGAGCAGTTTTGGTGACTGGAATGGACACGACATTCACCTGTTGTTGTTGACGTGGATGTTGATGTTGATGTTGATAATGCTGTTGATGTTGATAGTGTTGTTGATGTTATGGTTGGTATTGTTGTCTACCTCTTCCCCTATGAATATAAGCAACGCTTGATTCACCCTCCTTCTTCTTAGGATAACCAGTGAACGACTTCTTACTAACCCTACCTGCAGAACTCCAGTAGTGGTTGACTGTATTTTACCCATCTTGAGACCAACTTCAATTCTCTCTCCAGCCATTACCAACTCAGAAAAACCAGTAGAAGTACTACCCACCATTCTGTCATAGTAAGGACCTTGCAAGGTACCCATGAACATGTCAACCAGTTTTCTCTCCATCAATGGAGGTTGAACTCTAGCAGCTAGTTCACGCCATTTCTGAGCGTATTCCTTGATTGACTCACTTGGTCCCTGAGTTAGACTTTGTAATTGGGTCCTATTTGGTGCCATGTCAATATTGTATTGGTAGTGTTTCACAAATGCTTCCACCAAATCCCTTCAGTTACTGATGTACGTCCTTTCCAGATGCATATACCATTCCAAGGATGCCCCATCTAGGCTATCCTGGAAGAAATGCATTAACAACCTCTCATCTTCAGAATAAGCAGACATCTTACGATAATAAGCTCTGGCATGTTTCTTTGGGCAAGTTATACCAGTATATTTGTCGAAGACAGGAACTTTGAACTTAGGTGGAACCCTTACCCCTGGCACCAGTCCCAGGTCAGTAACGTCCATCCCTGAAACACCTTGTCCTTCTACGACCTTCAACCTTTCTTCCAACTGACGATATTTCTTATCATTAGAATGAACACTTATGTCACTATTATGCATTGAATACATATCTTCGTTAGGATCCATTTCCAAATCTTTCATTTGAGGGTTTCCCTTTACATCGGGATGGCCCTGCATGTCTCCAACAATGAGATGTGGAGCTCTATGATTCTACAGTGGGGGTGGAGGAGGTGGAAAATTTCCATGCAGACCCTGGTTACGAGCATGATAACAATTAGCATGTTGATCATTAAAGTTCGGCCCAACAAAATTCAAAGCAAAATTGGGACGAGGCTGCCCCACAGAAACATCTTCAAATATCAATTCAAGTCGTTCATTCTCAACACGAGGTCTCTCCACAAAAGCCCATAATTCTTCCTGATTACGAGTCACATTAGTAATGGCCTCCACGAACTGTGCCATCCTAGCATCCATTTGGTTCCACATCTCTTCAATGTTAGCCTGAATTTGATCCATCTGACGTCTCTAGTTGCTTCTCGTGGTGTAACGATGAATGACTAGATTTGCAATCTCTGCTAAGAAGAGCAAAGTCAGTAAGGGAAGTCCGACCAAAAAACCTGTTATGAGTGCAACATGGATGCATGAATGAATGCAATGCATGTAATGACATGTTTATGTATTTCCAGGGTCCTAAATTTTTGATTCAAGTTATATAAGCGAAAGGTAATAGAAGATAGATAATGAACACTTGGATAAACTGAACATCTACTTCATTATCAAACCAGAGTAACATAAATAGTTCTTACAAGAGAAATAAGTAGATAATCAAAGTGAGAATGCAAATCAAAAGATCCCATCGACAATCCAGATGGTGATTTAATACATGAAAAATAAAAAGACCAAATTAACTCTTCCAATCCAAATAGGTCAGAGGTCCTCGACTCTTGAGATACTTCAGACTCCAAGCTTTGGACTCTTCAAACATCTTCTTTGTTTCTTCCTGATTGCGTTTCTGGACAAGGTTTTGGATAACCACATCTTTTAGAGAAATCATAACATCCAAGCACCTACATTGATCAATCAACTTCTCACACTCGTTGCATTCTGGGAGTTGGATTTGTAAAGGAGCGCCATCTCTTTCTCTCAACCGAGCTTTCAGGCTTGCAATCTCCCCCACAACTTTCTCCAAATTAATGTGGCTCCCTTTGAGCTGAATTTCCACCTCTATCCTTTGAGTATTTTCCTCTTTGAATTGAGTATTCTTATCCTGAAGCTGCTTCTCCAGTCTTTTAATCTTGTCTTTGTACCTTTTCTCCATCTTGGCTTTGGTAACTTTAAGTGATTTATGCTCTCGATGCTTTTGCTTGATTTCTTCTTCAACCTCTTCAAGATCTCTCTTTTGTTCGTCAATAACTGTAGAAGTATCCCCTCTAATTCTGTTAATTTTAGTCTTCTTTCCGACTCTTCCATCCACAACTAAACCATATTCGCCAAGCAATTCATCCCTTTCTACAAGTTTATGAGCCAAATCCATCTTTTCTTGCCTAAAGCTGAAAACTTGCATGCTTAAATCTTCCTTTCCCTGCTTTAACTTCTTATTCAAAAGCAAAGTTTGATTGAAGTATTCTCTAGGCACAAAATCAGGGTGATCTGGCTCTTGAGGATATAATGGCTTTTCCATCGGAAAAGGCAACGAGACCCTTTGAACTCTCTTTTTGATCTAGTCTGCATAAGGATGATAAGAAACACAATCTTTCTTGCCAAATCATTCCTTTCCTTTACATGAAATATGGTTTCAGGCCTTAGCAACCTTCTTCATAATCTCAACATCATCAGTCACATTGTAGAACAAATGTTCTTGTATGCTTTTATCCTCTGGAGGTCCTTTCAAAGCATAACCCAATTGTCTTTGAGACAACACATGATTGTAGTTTATACCTCCCCTAATGCCCATGAGTGGCACATTAGGAAATTCTCCACAACTTACAGTCACCTCAGACCTTTCCATCCTATCCAACCTCAAGTTGTACCACATCAGGTCATTAGAAGTAAGTCCTATCAATCTTTTGGACCATTTCGAGGTTTCCTTGTTATTTGCGAACACTCCTTTGCAAGGGAGATGACTTCGGAACTAATGATACAAAAGAGGAGCACAACACCATACTAAACCACCTCTTTTCTTGTGATTTCTGGAATGAATGGAATGGTAAACATCTCCTAAGAGTGTTGGTACAAGGTTCCCCATCATGAAGATATGAATGACGTTCATATCGACAAAATCAACCATGTTGGGAAACAAAACAATGCCATAGATACTGCAAGCCAGAACAGTATTGAAAACCTTCCAATCCTCTTCTTTAGCCAAAGCATCCAAAGTGGTCAAAAGAAAGCTTAAATGAAACCCAAGGATCCCTCCTTTTGTTTTGAGATTAACATCCACCATAGATTTGCCCAAATAAAGGGCAACACCAATATGTTTAAAATCAGGGACATCCATAGACGCATGGAAAGGAACTTGAAGTTTGATGGGAATTCCCAGAATAAATGAATACTCTTCCAAAGTTGGCGCCAACTGATAATCCAGGAAGGTAAAACATCACAAAGGAGGATCATAGAACTGTAGAAGAGTGTGAAGTGCACTGTGTTGATTCTTGCTGAGAGGAGCTTTGAGGTAATCTACAATCTTCCCAAAATCCCTTTTGAAAATTTCCAGTTTTCCAGGAGGGGATCTCTCAACCATCTCGAGAAGGGAATTCAAGTTGACTTCAGGAAACTTGTAAGAAACATGTTCACTTCTACCAGTATCCATCTTAAGAGACGACTTAAATAACGAGAGTCAAAAATTAAAAACACCTAGAAATACAAAGACATGTGTGTTAAGAGGATGAACATAACAATGCTTATGAATGCAAATTCGGTTTCCATATCAATAGATACCTGATGTACTTGATAGCTGACTGAATGTCTCAAGTTCAAAAGTTCGACGTAATTCTGAGAAAATCGGGTATGATGAAGGCTTATTTTGTAACACCCACCTGTAGCGGTAAATTCATGACCATCAAGCTATGGATAAACTTGACGTCAATAAAACCAGAGTCGCCACCATGCATTTATTGTGTCCAAAGGAAAAGGGAAAAGTATGAACAAAACCCAAAGATAAGAAGTTGCCAAATCAAAACTAATAAAATGCCAAAGATTACAGGTAAGGGGGTTGGTTACATAGAGGGAAGGTGTTAGCACCCAAAGTGTCATAGGTACTCCTAGGGAGCCCTTTTTTATGTGTGCATGTGTTTTTGGTATCAATGATGTTTGGTAAAATAGAGTGTGAGGATGAGAAAAGAATTCATTGATTATATTTTTGTGTTTGACAAGACCTTCGGTCTCGTGCATACGTACCAACATAAAAATGGGTGATCAAAACCTCGTAGTTCGTGGTAAAAATTTCAAAGAAGTTGGTGAATTTTTTTAAACAAAAGTTTAAGTAAAAGGGGAACAAGAGGCCAAAAATTTGAATGGGGTTGTTAGTTATTTTTGTCTTTTGAAATTTAAGTCAATATTGTTAAGTTTATTTACTAGTTTGATTTAAGAAGAAGTTTGAAAATTCAATGGCATAAGGCCAAGGTTTCTAATTTTTAAATAATGACTAAGTTTGAAATTACAAGCAAAGAAGATTTTTGAAAAGAGGGAGAAGTTTTGAAATTTAAGAAGTAGGATGAGATGAAGAGGCTATCCTAAGCACAAATTAAAAGTTAAGAGTTCGAAAAGATCTGACCAATGCGATGCAATCCAATATACAAGAATTTCATATAGAAACCCATTTTCCTTTGGATTTGATCAAGCAATAATCAATAAGCAATGAGCAATATCCAGACATCAAGAAGATCAAGGCATCAAATAAAGATAGCCACATCCAAGCAAGCACTCCAATAATTAGCAGTCTTCATTGTCTTCCAATGTACCAGATGAAATATTCCTTGATCAACTCAGAACAAAACATCAGACATAGGCAATAACAAAATAACAATTAAGCAAAAAATCAAAGTAGCAGATGAATCAAAGAGATCCAAAGTCTTGCATTAGATGAAAGTCACGTGTCAAGAATAACTTGGTCTCAAATGTTGGCATTGGCCAAGTCCTTTAGCACAGGGGATGTTGCCTAATTCTAAATCCAAAAAATCAGATCAAGTTCAATAGTCCACCAAATGTTTTTTTTAGGGTTTTTGTTGTTATTAGGTGCTTTAAGATCCACAAACAAAATCAAAATACACAAACACTATATATACAATCACAAAATATGGCTCAAATGAGCAAAGTAAAAAAGGACTTAAACATAAACAAGTTGAATGAAATGTAAAATGGCAATGAAATGATAAATGACTGAAATTTAAATTGCATAAAATAAATGACTTGAAAGTAAAAGCATAAAGAATAAGAGTTAGTCAATGGTTAGTGTTAAGTTAGTGGTGACTTTTAATTGATTAAGTAATTCTTTGGAGAACACTCAAACATTCATTCACAAGTATGAATCCTTAAACCAAGACATCTTCCATGAGAAGAGCTCCAACTTGGATAATTCAACAAGTATGCCACTAGCTCCCATGAAAGGAAAAAGATCAAGTCTCCACACAATGCCATGAAGAATGTGAGACTTACAATCTCACTTACTAGAATGATATGCCTTGAGGGTCAAATTTAGCTCTATGTTAAGCAATCGTAGTTAGACTTATGTAGAAGTCACAACTACCTGAGGCCGGGCAATAAAAATATAGGTGTTAATGCATGTTAGAGATTTGGTACAAAGAACCAAACTCCTAAAACATACCACACACTAAAATAAAATGGGAAGGACCTATCTCAGTCATACTTGTATTGATTCATCTGACACAAGGTCTTTGATGAATAAATTAGCCTTTTGACATTAGAAATTTCATTGGTCAAATGAGGGAATGAGGAATAATAGGGATGAAGATGAAGAGGGAGGGGGGAGATAGAAACACAAATTCATCATGAGAGGAATTTCATCTGATCAAAACCATTCATTCAGTTTGGGAGATGAAATGTACATTTCATCAATCCCCTAAATCCAATGGTTTTGATCTAACAAAAGTCAAATCCATCATGATCAAGGCCTAAGCAGAAAGTCAAACATCACAAGACCATAAAAATGGCTCAACAATATTTTTAAACATTTAATCAATTAAAAATCACATTAAAAATGAATTAAAATACATTTTAATTTGGTCAAAAACTAAAATTCCTTCAAAACACCAAATAAATGGCCAAGGGATTTATCCTAGGTCAAACAAGGTTAAAGGATCTTAGACAAAAAATTCATGACTTTTAAAATGTCAGAAGTATTTTTAAACAATTAAAAATATGCAATAAAACATTTAATTCATGAAAAATAACAAAATTAATCCAAAAAATAATTTAAAAATTCAGAATATGGAAGAGAAAAATATATAAAGATTTTTGGTGAAAGTCCCATATTTTTTAGATTAAAAATGGATTTATTATGAATTAAACAAAATAACACAATTAAATGAAAAATCAGAAAATATGGAAAACCAAGGGCCATCAGATCTCCCTCATTAACTGAGGTGGTAGATCTGATGACCAAGCGTGTGCGTTCCACAAACACCTCAGTCAACTGCGCCACGCGCATGGTAATCAAAAGCAAGGGCCAGGATTAGAACATTTCAAATGGATCAAAAGGTTGAGAGAGTGCCAACACACCACCGGAGCCCTAGCTCCAGTCTTCTTCTCTGGTGGATCTCATCGGACTAGTCCACCATAAACCTTCACCAAAATGAAAAACAAGGACATGGTTTTAAAGAAAAAATGCTCAGGAGATCGAATCTGGCCTTAATTTTCTCCAATTCCAAGTATATTAAAAGATACAGAGATTTGAATTTTGAGGATCATGAAATGAGTTGCTTCGGTTTAACCTCAAAGCAACTCAATCTTGTTTCCTACATTGGTAGGAATTCAGCAAACCAACAATCAATTAAACTGGATGAGAAATGAGGGAGAATCGAAGAAGAAAAGTTTCTGAAATCTCACCTTCGGGGAGCTTCAAATGAACTTGACCTTGCTTCCAATTTCACTTGGCTTGACTCTGGAAGCTTGCAGTAGATGATATTGATGATTAAAAAGCTTGGAATCTTGGAGTTTAAATTCCAAAACAGAACCAGAGTTGAAACTCGATTTCTAAAGAAATCTTCAAGATTATCCTTTCAACGAGGTTTGGGGAAGAAGGGGGTCGAAGCTTGGGCAAGAGGATCCTTTTCCTGATCACCAAGGTCATGTATTTATATCCATGTTCATTTCTTTTCACATACTTCCAAACTTTGGCCAAAAATAGAAGTTGAAGTGTATGCTTGCATGAGCATGTGATAGGCCCATGAGATGATGTAATCAGGTCCAAATATGATCATGCATGAAGCTGAAACTTTAACACGAGGCCATGCATTTGTAATTGAGAAATGATCATGTGATTCATCCAAATGGAACCATGAAGAGTAACCATGCGCAATTCATTCAAATCATGTCCAAATGAGGTGATCTTGGACTTTTCGGAAATCTAACATCAAGGGGAACAACTTTCATGTTGAACACTTTTCCATTTGAAGCTTGGATAATGATGAATTTTGAGGTGGAAGTTTGAAAAATCAAACATAATTGAAAATTTTCTAAGTACCAAGTCAAATATCCATTTCTTCCACCTTGAATAACTTTTGCTATGAGCTTCAAATGGAAAACGTTTCTTCATCAAAGTTGTAGCTATTTTAATCCTCTTCAATTTGGTCAAACATTTTACCTCATTTGGATTTGGCACGAAGGAGGTATGCATTTTAGAAGTTGAGGAAAATTGCTTGTTCAATGGTAATGGTCCAAAATGACCTATAATCTTTCCTCTTGGCACATGACCTTGTGTAGCGGTAAACTCATGACCATCAAGCTATGGATAAACTAGACGTTAATAAAACCAGAGTCGCCACCGTGCTTTTATTGTTTCCAAAGAAACAGGGAAAAATACGAACGTAACCTAAAGATAAGAAGTTTTCAAATCAAAACTAATAAAATGCCAGAGATTACAGGTAAAGGGGTTGGTTACACAGAGGGAAAGTGTTAGCACCCAAAGTGTCCTAGGTACTCCTAGGGAGCCCTTTCTTGTGTGCATATGTGTTTTTGTATAAATGATGTTTGCAATAAATAGAATAGGGGGATGAGAAAAGAATTCATTAATTATATTTTTTTGTGTTTGACAAGACCTTCGGACTTGTGCCTACGTACCAACATAAAAATAAGGGGTCAAAACCTCGTAGTTCGTGGTATCAATTTCAAAATGAGTGAGTTGCTTTTAACAAAATTTAAGTTTGAAAGAGGCATAAAAGGCCTAAAAAGGTTTGGATGAGTGTTAGTTCTTTTTTGCTTTTGAAAACTTTAAGTCAAGTATAGTTAAATTTATTTACAAATTTGTTTAAGAAAATGAGTTTGAAAATGCAATGGCATAAGGCCAAAGTTTCTAGTTTGCAATATGGTCTAAGTTTAGAAAACACAAGCAAAGAAGATTTTAAAAGGAGGGAGAGATTTTGAAATTAAAGAAGTGGGGAAGAGATGAAGAGACTAATCCTAAGCACAAATTTAAAAGTTAAGAGTTGAAAAGATCTGACCAATGAGATGCAATCCACATACAAGAATGTCATATAGAAACCCAAATTTCCCTTGGACTTTAGAATCAAGCAACATCAATACACAAATAGCAAGTTGAAAAGAAAGGTATCAAATAAAGATAGCCATATCCAAGCTTAGCAACTCCATGATCTTTCTTCAAAATTTCATGTATCAGATGACTTTAAAGAGGGCATGAGACACATAATCAAAATAACAGCTTCACAATGATCATGTTGCAGATGAACTCAAATGGATCTTCAATATTATATTAGATGAATGTTCACTTCACAAGCACTTGGTTTCATGAAAGTTGGCATTGGCCAAGTCCTTTGCATAGGGAGTGTTGCCTAAATTCTAAGTCTTAGTCTCAGATCAAACCAACAGTCCACACAAGATGTTTTTTTAGGGTTTTTCTTCTTATTATGTACATTAAGGTCAAAAAACCACACAAACAAACAAGTATATACAAACACAATATATCATAAGATATGGCCCAAATGGGAAAAGTGAAAATGGCATTAAGTAAACAAATTGAATGGTATGAATAATTGAAAATGAATTAAAACGTTAAAATTAAAGTGCATAAAAGTAAACAGCTTGAAATTAAATGTTAATTGTTAGTTGATTAGAACTTAGTATTGCTTTTGCTTTGTTTTGTTTAAGTCATTCTTTGGAGAACACTCAACCCACTTATCACAAGCATGGATCCTTGAACCAAGACATCTTCCAAAAGAAGGAAAAAAGGCCAAGTTTCCACACAATACCATGAAAGAGGGGAGACTTACAATCTCACTAATTAGAATGATATGCCTTTTGTGTCACAAATTTAGCGCTATGTTAAACAATCATAATTGGACTTATGTAGAAGTCACAACTATTTAAGGTCGGGCAATAGAATTTTGGTGTTAATGCATGTTAGAGACATAATATAATTGACTATGTTATGAAACATACCACACATAAAAAGAATATGCAAAGAGGTGGACCAAATCTCATCCATACTCATGTTGATTTTGCAATCAACTAGCCTTAGGATATAGAGATATCATATGTCCATGACATAAATGAATAAAGAAGGGGAATGAGATGAAGAGGGAGGGGGAATGGATTCAACACAAATTATTCAAAGGAGGATCTTTACCAAATTAAGATCATTCATTCATTTTAGGAGATGGAATGTATATTCCATCAATCCCTTATATCCAATGATCTTAACCGAACAAAGTCAAATCAACCTTGAACAATGCCCAACAACACAAGTCAAACTCACAAAGTCAATTAAAATGGCTCTACACAATTAATTTGGCATTTAAACAATTAAAAATAATTAAAAAAATGCATTAAATTAAATTATGGTTGGTCAATTTCCTAAAACCTCATCAAAACATCAAAGAAATGACCATGAGATTTATATAGGTCAAACAAGGTCAAAGGACCTTGGAGAAAAAATTTCATAGTTTTTAGAAACTTAAAAGTATTTTTAAACAATTAAAAATATTCACAAAATCAATTAAATCATGAAAAATATTAATGATGACCCAATAATTAATTTTAATTCAAAAAATGATAGCGAATTTTTTTTTGGTGAAACTCTCATATTTTTTGGATCAATATTAAATTTAATATGAATTAATGAAAATAACACAAATAAAATGAAATTCAAATATTTAGAAAAAACGTGGACCACTTGATCTCCCTCATTAATTGAGGTGGCGGATCAAGTTGATCAAAACGCGCGTTCCACCATGCACTTGAGTCAACGCGCCACATAAACGGTATTCAAAACCAACGCTTGTGATTAAAATAAAATGAAATGATCATGTGGCTCTAAACCATTCCAGCTCATCATCGGAGCAACACGTCGGTCATCTTCTCAGGCGATCCTGACCAGACTGGTTCACTCATCACCATCACAAAAATAAAAAAAGAAGGACGTGATTTCAAAGTAAAAATGGCACTGATTACAAATCTGACCTCAATTCATCCTAACTCCAACAAATTGAAAGATACATGGAGTTGAAATTTGAGGTACATGATCTGAATTGATTCGATTTGACCTCAAAGCAACTCAATCTTCTTGCCTAGATTGGTAGGACTTCAGACAACCAAGGATCCAAGAGAATTAATGAGAATTGAGAGAGAATCGAAGAAGAGAAAAAAAAACTGGAAAATACCTTCAATGTTGTGCAGAATTCAATTGCTCTTGCTTTGATTCTTGCTTGATCTCACTTAGGAAACTTGCAGAAGTTGATTAGAATGGAACAAAGGCTCTGGATCCCTGGAGTTTTGAATCTCCTAATAGTGAGATTCAAACTCAATTTTCAAAGAAAATTCTTAGGTTTCTCCTTTCAAAATGTGAGGGTTTGGGGTATTGGAGCAAAGCTGGCTTGCATAGGCGTGTACAGGCCCATGAAGTCACTCAATTAGGTCCATAATCAAGTGTGAATGAATCTGAAAGTGAATTGGAATGAAAGGAAAATGTGCACAGCTGTTTGAAGTTTGATCTTTGCCAAATGATGATGCCTTGTTCAAGCCAGGCGCAGACCATTCAAACCTTGTCCAAAATGGATGAAATTGGACTCTTTGGAAAGGTTAGATCAAGATTAACAACTATTATTTTGAACACTTTTCCATTTTAAGCTTTTATCATGATGAATTTTGAGGTGGAAGTTTGGAAATTTTAACATATCAAAATTTTTTCTAAGTGTCAAACCATATGTTCACTTATTCCACCTTGGCTAACTTTTTATGTGAGCTTCAAATGAGAAAAGTGTCTTCATCAAAGTTGTATCTATTTAAAAATCCTTCAAAATGGTTCCCAATTTGACCTCATTTGGATTTTAGATGAATGAGTTATTCATTTTTTAAGTTGAGGAAAATCACTTGTTCAATAACATTGGTCCAAAATGACCTATAATGTATCCTTATATCACATGCTCATAAAAGATGAATTTTCTCTTACTCCAAATATCAAATTTGAAGTATACACCTTTAATTTAATTGTGAAAATTGGAAATCTCTCATCTCATACAAATTCAGCAATTTATGGCCTTGGGAAGTTGACCTCCAAATTAGGGTTTAGACAAAATGACCTATAATCTTTCACCATAAAAAATGACTTTCCAAGCTAAACTAGCTCTAGACCTCAACATGAAAGTTGTTTGGAATGCCATTTAGAGTAATGTTTCTCTTGGAATAATTTTCATATGATAAACATTGTAGGAGATAGGGTCTAGGGGACCCCAGTTTTGATCAGATGAATTCCTTTGGTCAACCACCATCAACCAATTGCTAACTTGCAATTCTTTTGACTTTTGGGACTCATGGGAGATCATATATGCATAAGATGATGAGATTTGAAATACCCCTTGAAATATTTGATCAATTGTTGAAGAAGCTTGGTGAAGAAGTTAAACAAGATACCCAGATGCACTAGGGTTTCCAAGGCAAACCAATTCCAAACTCTTGAAGGATTCTTGATCATAATACCATGTAAAGATCATATGGACTCATATATGATGCCTAGAGCCATTGTGGATCATTTCATGGTTGAGCTCTTAGCAATGAGGGTCTTAAACCGTAGATGTGAAATTGATAAATCAAAGGTGATCATATGCCCTACTTACAAAAGAGTTAGACAAATGCAAAGAAATATTTTTGGTATTTTAGTTAGTAAAATAACAAGTAAGATACAATCACATAGTGCTTGGTGATCTCTCCCAAAATAAACCCAATGGATGAGTGGTAAGGAGGATGCCAAGGTATGATCCCAATGCCAATGCATATGATGAGATAACACGAGGGATCTTAGGGTCAAAATTGGGGTCTTACAGCTGCCCCTATTTAAGGACATTCTTACTGAGGAGATGAAGGTTAAAATTTTCGTATCGACTCAGTAGAATGGGCTTAAATAACAACATACAGAAACAAATTTTGGTCCCTAAGAGACCTCATGATGCATATGATACGAATGCTAAAAATAAACTCTTTATGGGGGAATATTGCCACAAAGGAAAAGAATTCAGAGAGACTGAAAGTCCGCAGGAGCGTAATGATTTCGTAAGAAAAACTCACTGGGGAGACAGAGACTCTGGGGCATAAAGGGTTCTGCGTAGGCCAGGCTACGACTTAAAAACTGTTGGGGGACACGAGGAATTCCATAAAAATGGAAAGACTCATCCGGGGAGAAAAGGAACATCTGCAGGGGAAACAGATAAATCAGAATAAAACTGAAGTACTCGAAACAAGCAGGACCAACGATTTCACTAAGGAAATACGCACTCAATCTTCAACACAGGAGGAGCAGAAATATATTACCCACTACTAGTTACTGGGTATGGAGATAATCAAATCTGATAGGGAGGACATCCGTTACTGGTTAGGGTAAATATATCAAGGATGACTCGCTGAGGGCCGCTAGGATGTGTATTCATTATCGGCTACTGAGTAAGAATAGACTTGATGGGGAAAAGCTGAAAATAGGATTTACAACTACCGGTTAATGGGCAGAAGACCAAAAAGGAGAGATATTTGTCACTATTTAAAGTGAACATATCAAGGATAGACTCAGTGGAAAGAAAATCTGTCATCGGCTAAGATGAACATATCAAGGATAGAGTTACCTGGGGATGTTAAGGAGGATATCCCTCATCGGTTAGGATGAACATATCAAGGATAAACCGCATGAACAAAAAAGGTAGGAATTACATCTATCGAATGTTGGATAAAATACCATCAAAGAGAATATCCGTCACCGGTTAGGATGAACATATCAAGGATAGACTCTAAGGGGAAGACTAGGGATTACATCTATCAGTTACTGGATAGAAAACCGCAAAGAGAATATCTGTCACCGGTTAAAGTGAACATATCAAGAATAAACTCTGCAAGGGGAGCAAAAGCAGGATTTACAACTATCGGCTACTGGGTAGAAGACCGCAAAGAGAAGGAAACCTGTCATCGGTTAGGATGAACAGATCAAGGATTAACTCTCTGGAAAACAAATAGGGATTACAACTACCTTTTTACTGGGTAGAATACCAAAAAGAGAATATCCGTCACCGGTTAAGATGAACATATTAAGGATAAACTCAAACCAGGGGAAGAAAATATCCATCACTGGTTAGGATGAACATATCAAGGATATACTTCCTAGGGAGACGTGGAAACGAATCCGGTGGGGAAAAAAAGGAGGTTACTTTTGCCGGGTATTGGGCAAGAAGTAACAAACTGCAAACCAAGAAGAATATTACCATTTACTGGGTAATAGACTCTTAGGGGACTAGAAATATCTATCTAGGTAAGATCTAGAAAGAAACGGTCAATCAAGACTCAACCTAATGAGGATATAACTTAAGGGGAGTGGTTCTATCCAGATAATCAACTGGGGAGGAAGCTGAAATGATAATTATCCACGAGGAAATAACTTAGTGGGGAAAGGAGAAAGGTTAAAGTCTTGCTGCTTAGGGGGCTGACGCTTTACAATTGGAGGAGGAAAGACACACCAAATTTGTATGGGGATAAATTACCACCATGACAGAGGATCAAATCACAAGAATGAA
Source organism: Lathyrus oleraceus (assembly GCF_024323335.1). NCBI lineage: Eukaryota > Viridiplantae > Streptophyta > Magnoliopsida > Fabales > Fabaceae > Lathyrus > Lathyrus oleraceus. The sequence goes on along the minus strand of NC_066584.1, from coordinate 199,539,472 downwards.
TCACCAGGTGTAATGATTCAATAATGAAGTTACATGAGTGTATATGTATATGTACATGTATATTTATATATATGATGATTATGCTGACAAAACGCTCACAAAGGATACAAAATGTCTCTGATTTGAATCATCGATACAAATCCTAGCCAATCCACAAAAGAGGGAAACAATTGCTGGTGAAAAGATCATCATCTCAAAGGCTCAACCCTAGCTGGGGAAGAAGAGAGGAGGTCTACCGAGGAAACTACTAGCAATTCTGTGGGGAATTTTAGGTCAACACAATATCAAATGGGAGACAACCCTACAGGGGAGAAAACACCAATAGTTACTCAGAAACTAGGAGGAAACTCTTACTGGGAGCGAATCTGATGGCGACTTGTGGGGAATCAAAGTTCTGCTGACATCAATGCAAACTGCTGTAACGGAACGTCTACATTCAGTTGGAGAACCAACACGGACTCAGCTGGGGAGAACGGTGAATTAACAGCTGGGGAAATCAACAAAAACCGGGTGTTAATCATGCTTCCGGGGATGAAAGAGGAATGCACCTACTGCTTGGGGAGAACCAATAATGCTCCACACTTAGGGCTTATTACTTTCAAACTACTGTTGATATTCCTTTTAATGAAATCGATTGCTTAAAATTAATGCTTCTATATGTTTAAGAAAATATTCTTTTAATTAAAGTTTTAATTTCAAAAATGATCATAATAAAATTTAAAATTATTTGGCTGAATTAAGTAAGAGTAGAAACAATTGGATAAAAACTCAACTTTATTTAATAGAATGGTAGTCTGTAAATGACAAAACTCCATAGATCTTTTACAAAAGTTGAAAATGGTAATTTACATGGAAAATGACTACATTGAATACAATGATCACTAATCCCTCTACCAACTCTTGATATCCACTATGCTCTTGGCCGCTACCAAGGATCAGAATTCGACGATGTGCTCAAGAAGGTCTTCAAAATTGAAGATCAGCAAGATGCAGTTACTTGCCATAATCCCTAATTTTTGCATAAATTGCCCCAAGATGTGGTACTAAATTTATCGGGATAATTATTTATGTTTTATATCTCTAACTTTTGCCTAGATCGCCCTTTCGGGTTTTCAATCCACCGAGACGCTCATTTTTTCCTAAGCCGCCCTTTCGGTTTTTCAACTTAGCGAGCTGTTCTTTTTTTTAGGTGAAGTATTTCTTGACTGCACCTGCGTTCATAGGATGAGTGAACTCTTCACCATCCATAGTTGCAAGAATCAAAGTACCGCCTGAAAAGGCTCTCTTAACAATATACGGGCCTTCATAATTAGGAGTCCACTTGCCCCTAGAATCTGGTTTGAAAGATTGGATCTTCTTGAGCACAAGGTCACCTTCTCTAAACACACGAGGTATGACCTTCTTATCAAAAGCTTTCTTCATTCTCTGCTGGTATAACTGACCATGACACATGGCAGTTAACCTTTTATCTTCAATCAAATTCAGCTGATCATACCTGGTTTGACACCATTCAGCCTCAGTCAACTTGGCTTCCATTAAGACACGCAATGATGGGATCTCAACCTCTACGGGGAGCACAACTTCCATACCATATACAAGAGAGAAAGGGGCGCCCCTGTTGAAGTACAGATGGATGTACGATACCCGTGCAAAGCAAATGAGAGTATCTCATGCCAATTCTTATACGTTACAACTATCTTCTGAATAATCTTCTTGATGTTCTTGTTTGCAGCTTCAACAACCCCATTCATCTTAGGTCTGCAGGGAGAAGAATTATGGTGTGTAATCTTGAAGTATTTGCAAAGAGCTTCCCCCATATTGTTATTCATGTTCGATCCAATATCAGTAATGACCTTACTTGGCACACCATAACGACATATGATCTGATTCTTGATAAACCTCACAACAACTTGCTTGGTTACATTCGCATATGATGCCGCTTCAACCCATTTCGTGAAGTAGTCAATAGCCACCAAAATGAAACGATGTTCGTTCGAAGCTTTGGGCTCAATCATGCCCATCATATCAATTCCCCACATAGAGAAGGGCCACAGGGAGGAAATGACATTCAACAGTGTCGGAGGAACATGAAGCTTATCTGCATAAATTTGACACTTGTGGCATTTCTTCACAAACTTGCAACAATCAGATTCCATTGTCAGCCAATAGTAACCGTCTCTCAACATCTTCTTTACCATATCATGTCCATTGGAATGAGTACCAAAGGAACCTTCATGGACTTCAGTCATCAGCAGGTCTGCTTCGTGTCTATCCATGCATCTGAGCGGAAGCATGTCGAAGTTTCTCTTGTACATCATATCCCTATTCAGGTAGAAATTGTCGGTTAATCTTCTAAAAGTCTTCTTATATTTCAAAGATGCCCTAGATGGGTAAATCTGACTTTGGAGGAAACACTTGATGTCATAATACCACGGCTTTTCGTCTTTGACTTCTTCAACAACAAACATATGAGTTGGCCTATCAAGACGCATCACAGTCAAATTGGGAACCTCATTCCAATATTTCACTATGATCATTGAAGCCAACATTGCAAGAGCATTTGCCATCCGGTTTTCATCTCGAGGGATATGATGAAACTCAACCTTTGTAAAGAAAGTTGAAATCCTCCTCGCATAGTCTCTATATGGTATCAAACCGGGTTGATTCGTCTCCCATTCACCTTTGATTTGATTCACGACCAAAGTTGAATCTCCATGGACGTCTAGATATTTGATTCTGAGATCAATGGCCTCGTCAAGCCCCATAATGCAAGCTTGATATTCTGCCATATTATTTGTACACTTGAAAGTCAATCTAGGTGTAAATGGAAAATGAGTTCCTTGAGGAGTAATGATTACTTCCCCAATGTCATTACCATACTGATTAATAGCTCCATCAAATACCATGCCCCAACGGGAACCGGGTTCTGGCCCTTCCTCAAGCAATGGTTCATCACAATCTTTCATTTTCAGGTACAAGATCTCTTCATCAGGAAAATCATACTGCACTGACTGGTAATCTTCAATTGGTTGGTGAGCCAAATGGTCAGCCACGATACTACCTTTAATTACTTTCTGAGATCAGTATTCAATATCATACTCTGATAACAACATCTGCCAACAGGAAATCCTCCCAGTTAAAACAGGCTTCTTAAATATATACTTGATTGAATCCATTTTGGATATCAACCAAGTGGTATGATTCAACATGTATTGATGCAGACGCTTAGCAGCCCAAGCCAATGCGCAACAAGTCTTCTCAAG